>NW_016107520.1:2801153-2852617 GCF_001604975.1 Cebus imitator | reverse complement strand
AAAAAAAAAAAAAAAAAAAAAAAAAAAAAAGGTCCCGAAGGTTTTTGCAAGGCCAGGTCATGAGCATGGCATTCAAGTCTAGGTGATGTGGTTTTGCAAGACTGTGTCTTCGTAGTGTCCCTGCTGGCCTGATGGTAAGGAGTCCCCAGTCAGTTGATCAAGATCCCTAGGTCCTAGGCTTCACCTGCCCTTTCTAGGTCACCTGATGCTCCACAGTGCAGCTCCACAATGCTCAGAGGTTGGGTAGGAAAGGGGAGGGCGGCAGCCTAGGGCATTTCTCTTGCTAGGTCAACAGCTGATACTTTTCAGCATAATTTCCTCCTCACTGAGCGTAAGGCCAGGTATAACTTTACCTGCTTCTGTGAAAATATTGGAGTTAAGTGATGTTCTGGTAAAAAAAAAAAAAACTCATGATCAAGGGAAAATAGAAGTCCAAACAGGATTGGAAGAATAGGGGAGGTTACAGAGGGCAGGTAGAATCTCTCCGAGTTTGGAGTCAGATAGACCTGGCTTTGAATCCCAAGTTATCACTTCCATGTTTCTGCCTTTGACCACATTTCTTATATATTCCTTATTCTCTTGTCTCCCCATCTGTGGATTGAGACAGTAGTACTCACTAACAAGTTTGGCTGAAGATAAAAGGAGATAATGCATTTAAAGCACCATGCATGTATCAAATTTCAAAAGATTGTAATTTTTAGGGGGAAGAAATCAAAGAGGAGAGGAAGGAAGGAGGGTGAAAGGGAAAGATGAGGAGAAAATGAAGACAAAGTTGGTCATGATGGGAAATGGAAAAGGGTCCCCTACACCTGTTTAGGGCCTGTGAAGCATGGGCACATACACGTGCAGACAGCTGCTTAATCTCATGTTTGCATGAGGGAATTTGCAGGGGAGGTGGTTGGGGCTCTTGTGAAACAAGATCCATGTGAAAGTCACAAGCACAGAGGATATAACTCATAAAGCCACCAATGTCTGGTTACCCCACATCTCCTCATGTTTTCTGTTTCTGCTGCAGAGAGGAGAGTCTGAGTGGATGGGCAGAGACTGGGGTCAAGTCCTGGCTTGGATGACACTGGGTAAATCACAGCACTTGTCGGTAATTGAGAGTTGTCCCACTTCCTAGGGGCATGGTGAAAATTCATGAGGATGCTTTATGACTTTAAAATAGGCATCCTGGTCAGGTGCAATGGCTCAGGCCTGCAATCCGAGCACTTTGAAAGGCTGAAATGAGAGGATTTGTTGAGCCCAGGAGTTCGAGATCAGCTTAGACAACATGGTAAAACCCGATGTCTACAAAAAGTTAAAAAAGAAAAATAGCTAGTTGTGATAGCATGTGCCTATAGTTCCAGCTACTTAGGAGGCTGAGGTGGGAGGATTGTTTGAGCCTGGGAGGTTGAGGCTGCAGCGAACCATAACCACAACACTGTACTCCAACCTGGGTGACAGAGGGAGACCCTGTCTCAAAAAAGAAAAAGTAGAAATCATCCCTGAACATCTGTAAAATTGAAGTCACACTTTCTTTTGAATTACCTTCCTTTGGTTTTAAAAAATATTGTAGCTGAGATAGCATGTCATTATGTTGAAATTGTGTGTAGTTGTGTTTCATTATCCTTAAATTCCATTTCAAAAAAAAGGGAGTATTACAAAATATTGACTATGAAAATGGGGCATTGACTCAGGGTGAGAACCTCTGTGTTACATGCCTCATCTCTAAGACCTTATTCAGGTCTAACATTGCAGAATCCCAGGCAGCAGCCTCCAGAGCTCAAGCCTTCCCCTCTCGCTGTCCCTCTGCTGACCCATGTCCCCCTAGTTTCCACTTACAGCTCAGGAAAGGGCGCATCTCGAGGATCCTGAGAGTGGAGGTGACCAGGCACAGGGGTCTCGGCAAATGTCTCCAGACTAGAGTCATCTCTCCCATTCAGGAAGCCAGCCCCCATGGAAGCAGTTTAGAGGTCAGGCTCTAACTGCTTGCTGTCCTGCTGGACTTTGAGATTAAGATGGGGAGGTGGCTCTAAAAGGGGAATCCTGAGTGGTGACAGCCCATGGCTTCAGGCAAACCTCAGAGCTGTCTATTGTTGTAACAGTGCCTTCAAGGAGGAGAGAAAGAGAGTGAGGGAAAGAGAAACAGAGAGAGTGAAAGTAGGATGGAGAGAGAGAAGAAGAGAGAAAATAGAAGAAGAGAGCAGAAGGGGAAAGGAAAGAAAGCAGGCAGATAAAGCAAAGGTCATCTGACTAGTTCTGTTTAGTATTCCATCAGGGTTTCATTCGGGTGAGCTTTTCTCTGCAGGAAGTTGGTGCTGGGTGGGGGAGAAGGATCAGGATATGGTCGAAGGGGTCAGAGACTGAGAAACGAGGGATGTGACTAAGAGAGCAAGAAGGGGGATATGCAAGAAGTGAGTGAATAAATGAATTGGTTTTGGGGGTTTTAGAGAAAGAGGGGAAAACAATGAGGAAAGAGCCATTCCAAGGAAAAGCAGAGAGTACCAAATAGCTAGGTAAGGTTCGGGACAGCTGTGAATTCTCTAACGTGTCTGAAGAAGGCCAAAGGTTAAGAGCTGAGGTGTTAGTGTGCCTTATTTTCATTAAAATTTTAATTTCTTAAATTCCCATTTACCCCACTCTGGCCTCCCCCACCTTCAATCCCCATAAGCAACTATTTAGCAAGTTTATATATATATATCCTTTTGTTGGCACGCATTCTTGTAAAGTGTGTATTATTTAGGGTGACTGCAGATTTAATTTACGAAAATATGTGTAATATGTGTCTTTTTTTCTTTTCAGTTAGAGCCACGTCTTTAAGATACAACCAGATTGTGAAAAGTCCATCTCTTCTAGGTTTCCCACTGCTTCACAATGGGGGACCACATACTTTACATGGCAGTGCCTAAGGGGGACAGTGACAAAGGCAACTGCAACTAGGGGGTCAAGGGAGCAGGGATGGATAGATATCATTATCTTGGGTCACTCTGTAGGGGAGACAACTGACTTGGCTACATCCTTCACAAACACCTGCAAAACATCTCTTCCTCCGAATGCCCATAGGAGGTGAAGGCACTAGGTAAGCATAGGGAGTATGCTACATTCGAAGTCATTGTTTCTTTTTGTGTAGGGTTCCAGCTTCTAGTCAATTCTGCTTTGGGAGTAGTATGGAGTGGGCATATGAGCTGGCTGGTCCCCTGCTGCAGAAGCAATCCAAGTCAGTGAGGCCAGGGGACACACAGCATCTCCCTGGGGTACACAGCCTGTCCTGTGGTTGGACAGAGGGGAGAAAATGTTGAGGTCCTGCAGTCTGGTATATGCTCCTCAGCTCTACTGGACTGTGGTCAATTTTGCCTTTGTGAACGCCACAGGCTATATAGTCTTCCTTGAGCTTTTTCTTGGGCTGTAAGATTAGAGATTTTTATGGTGAGAGGCACTCAATATCAAGGGGTCACCTAGAGTGGGGAAGAAAAACAGTGTATTTTGAGTAACTTCTAGAGGAAAAGTGAGAGGTTATACTTCCTTTATTTAAAAGGAAAATAAATTATTCTGATTACCATAATATGTACTTCTGTTAAACAAACTCAAGCCTAGAAGAGCATAAAGAAGAAAGAAAAAAAATCACAACAAATCTGACCATTATATTTTAGTACATTTCCTTTCAGAAATCTTTCTCTACACGTGTATATCTGTGTATACACATGCTGTTTCGGAAACTGAGTCTTCATATTTTTTATTTAACAAGTTCCTTTTCATGGATAGCTATATTTCCTCTAGCATCCTAGGATGGAGAATTTTCTGCATTTGACTAGTTATTTATTTTCTTCAGATAAATTCCTTGAAGAGGGATTCCTAGGTCAAAATGTATGGACATTTTAAATACATCCCAGTAAGATGGCATCAATTTATAATTCAGCTAACATTGCACAAAACTATATTCTAAGATGTTTGTTCTTTTGGACTCTGTAGAATTACATCATATCCACAAAATCTGAAAACTGGATTGAGGAGGAAACTTAGATTGCCCCTAGAGCTTCATTCTCAGCATAGGAGTCATTTGGAATATCATTCCAAGATTCTACCCTAGCTTCACAGATAAAACTCCAATTAAACAGATATTAATTCTGAGTTACAAGTGATAGTAGTTCTGAGTCTGTCTCTTCTCTCTCCTTTGAGCAGATCAGGTATAATTTTCTCAATTTTATGTAAGAATAGAGAAGATGAAGGACTACTTCAGTCTGCACAAATGGTAAATAGGAGGAGAGAAGTCTTTCATTAGGTGGGAAAACATTGAAATTTCTCCTTGAAAAAAATACTTCACAAATGGAGAAACTTGGAAATTCTGTTGTCGTGTTAGTGACTATCAGGGAGGATTTTTGCACACAAGTTCACCAGTGATTTATCAGTTAAGTCCCGAGCATAACTGAACTTCGCTCTGTCCCAGGACTTCTGTCAATGACAGAGCAGAGTGCAGTAAGACTCTGAAGATAATGAACAGCTTTTCCAAAGTAATCTTTTCCCTCTCTTAGCTCATTTAGGAGTTGTGAAATTGAAGGAAAGGAAAATTATTTTGGAAGAATTTCAGGTAAACATATACAATTTACATGCAACTTCATATTACAGGTGTTCCATTTCACAGTTAATGGACTATGAAGAACGGTGTGTGCAGGGTGTTTGGACTGAGGTACAGAGATTGGTAGGTATGTTAAGAAGAGAATAACTACCTAAAGATGTGGCTCAGATACTGTAGCCCTTAGAATTTCATGGAAACTGATTTTCTTAAAAATAATGCAAGGTCAAAGTCCTTGTGTTTATTTACTAGAACTCTTTGGACAAGTCTCATCAGAATTATTGGACTTACTATGTTTTAGAGAGTAACATTCTGGAGAGATCTGGGGACACATGGATTACCTTAGCCTTCCCACTAGGCTGTAATCCCCAAGAGGCCAGAGAGCACATCCATACTGTTCACTGCATCCCAGCACAGTGCCTGGCGCAGAGTGTTCATCAAGGATTGTTCAATAATGTATGTGGTAGAATGATTGACAATTTATGTGGGGAAGATATGTGGTTTGCTAATTTTGTATTTTTAGTAGAGATGGGGTTTCTCCATGTTGGTTAGGCTGGTCTTGAACTCCTGACCTCAGGATCCGTCCGCCTCGGCCTCCTAAAGTGCTGGAACTAAAGCTGTAAGCCACTGCACCCACCTGGATGGGAAGATATGTGTTTAAATGGAGGAGCCTGAAAATACAAATCAACCGCTTTTTTGGTGGAACGCATAGATGTATGGCAAAATCTTCTTGAGCACAGGCCCTTCTCTTAGCAGTTGGGATTTTCTAGTTGTTCATTCTCTTGAACTTTACAACCAAGGCTTAATTATTGTTTTCAATCACAGTAAGATGAGAGTCCTTAGAATTTGGTTCACTATGACCGGGACTGTTCCTGTATGGGGGAAGAGCTGTTCCCGAACTCAGGGCTCTCTGTTACAGTGAATTATCTCACAAGGATGTTTAATTACAGGGATGTTTAATTACAAGGATGTTTAATTATATCCAGTTATTGTAGTGATTATTACAGAATTGGTTCCTTTAAATAATTCAAATTGCAAAAGAAAAATGAAGGAAGGGTGCATCAGATGAGGAGAGACCGTTTAACCACCAAAAAAAAAAAAAAATTCTCAATTAGAAGAAGAAAACAAAATCCAGCTATATGCTGTTTTAAAAAGATACACCTAAAACATAATGACACAGAACAATTTGCAAGTAAAGGAATAAAAAGAAACCTACCAGAGAATTACCACCTCCAAGAAAAGCCAATTAGCAATATCAGTATGAGAAAAAATAGGTTTTAAGACAAAAATAATCATTATAAATAAAGGGGATCATATGTAAAAATGAAAAGAATAATTTATTTGGAGGATTGAACATTTAAACTTATGACCAATAATACAGCCTCAAAATATATAAAGCAAAAATTGATAGAATTACAATTAGTAGAAACTTACATAATCCTAGAAGATTTTAACTTACTTATAAATTACCTCAGAAAATGATATTTTAAGCAGCAAAAAAGATGAACCTCATTAATGCAAAAATCCTAAATAAAAGCTTAGCAAATTGAACCTAATAAGGTTTGCAAAAATATATCATGTGTAAGTGAGGTTCATCTCAAGAATGCTAGGGCACTTTAACCTTAAATATATATTCTCTAAAATAATTTTCTGTGATAATTTACATATTAATAGAGAAAAGCCACATGAACATATCAATAGATGTAGAAAAAAATTGGAGAACTTTTAACATCAATTAAGATAAAAATTATTATAAAACTAAAAATATAAAGGAATATCTTTCACATAACTAAGGGTATCTGAAAACATTGCAGGGGCCCAGCAGCAGTTCTCTCTGACCTACTGCTCTCCTGTCTGGTCCCTCATTCTCTCCAGATGGTGGCCATAGAAACTGGAATCTTACTTCCCCAAGGCGTCATAGAAACTGGTCTTCTTGCTCCAAAGTCAGCTTTATAGTCTAAAAATTTTACTGTAACTTTACACCAGCCTTTTTGTGTAAAAGCTGACCATAAATAACCTGACCTATCTTGTTTGACTATAGGTCATAAGACCCCCTTTCCAGAGAGGGTTCTGCCCCATACCAGAAGGAAGGAATGCTGAGACGGATTCCTACACAGAGAGACCAAGAAGAATCTAAACAGACAGGCCTTGGTAGGTTTCCTCATTCAGCCTATCAGCATTAGATTCAATAATTTTCCTACATGGCTCTTCATATTTTGTTGAAACTAAGCATAAAAACGGGGTTTCCTCTGTATCTTTGGGGCTTCATTCTGAAGGCTCCCATGTCACATAAAACTATAATCAAATAAATTTGTATGCCTTTTCTCCTATTAATTCACCGTTTGTCAGTGACTTTTAGTGAACCCTCAAAGGGCAAGGCGGCAGCTTTCCTTTGCCCCCTACAACACCTATGTGATGCCTTATATGTGATAGTGAACTTTTTGTAGCATTCTTGTTAAAGTCAGGAACAAGGAAGAATGCCCTTAATACATTTCTATTTAACACTGTCCTGAAAGCCCATGAAATAGATCAAGAAACAGAAATAAGAGGCATAAAGACTGGAAAAGAAGAAACAATGTTGTTACTTTGTGGTGATACAGTTGTAAAAACTAAAAATCCAAGAAAACTTACAAATTATAAGAATATTAATTAGAGTTCAGTAAGGTTACAGGATGGATGCAAGATCAGTATTTAAACATCAGTGGGGCCGGGCAAGGTGGCTCACGCCTGTAATCCCAGCACTTTGGGATGCTGAGGCCGGTGGATTACCTAAGGTCAGGAGTTCGAGACCAGCCTGGACAACATGGCAAAGCCCTTCTCTACTAAAAATGCAAAAATTAGCTGGGTGTGGTGGCACAGTCCTGTAATCCTAGCTACTCGGGAGGCTGAGGCAAGAGAATCACTTGAACCCGGGAGGTGGAAGTTGCAATGAGAGGGTGCCTAGGGATGAATCTAATAAAACATCTGCAAATATTTATGAAGAATAATGTAAAGTTTTATTGAAGCCCAATGTGAAGGAATTGATATACCAAGTTCATAATTAGGAAGGCACAATATTATAAAGGTGTATCTTCTCCTGGCATTAAAACATAAATTCAATCTAGTTCCCAACATAATTTCCTTAGGAGACTCGATCGGCTCACTCATAATTCATATGATGAGTAAATGGCCAAGAATAGCCAGCACAATTTTGAGGAAGGGTATGGTGGTGTGGGAATTAACTTACCAGATGACAAGACATTGTGTAAAATATGGTAATAAAACAGAGGAGTGCCAGGGCAGGAAGAGATACACAGGAAAATGGGCTAGAGAAGCCTGGACTAAGATTTGGGTATATGTAGACACTCAGAAGATGACAAAGATGGCATAAAAGATAAGCAGGAAAAGCCTGAGTTACTCAGATACAAATGGGTTCATGAGGGAAATAAAAAGGAAAATAACAACCTCATTTTATGCTCACTGAATTGTCAAAAATTAAAACATCTGAAAGCATCAGGTAATAATGAAGATGAAGAGAAATGGAAACCACTATACTGATGGCAAGGGTACACATCAGTAAAACTACTTTAGAGAGGAAGCAATTTGTCAGAATCTAGGAAATGTTAAGATATGTATTTTATATGACCCAACCATAAATACCTCTAGGTGTATATTTTGGAGAAACTTTTGCACATATTCCGATGGGACTGGCATAAGAATGCTCATTGCATCGTCATTTATGACAGTGAAAATAAAATGTTGCTAAATAGGGAGATTCATAAATTGTATATATGTGTACAACTATAACAGTGGTATACACACAACTTTTGTCATTTATGGCAATGAAAGTTAAATGTTGATAAATAGGGAGACTAATACATTTTAAGTATACAACTACAGCAGTTGTATACATAAAGCAGTGAAAATTAAATGTTGATAAATAGGAGCTTAGTAGATTGTATAGATGTATACAGCAGAGCAGCTGGAGCTATTTGTATCTCAAAAACCCAAAGCTGACTGAAAAATAATCGAAGTGCATAATGATATCTGCTATTTTTAATGCAAACTCATAAATACCAAAGTAATTGCTCATATTATTTAGGAATAGATAGATATGAGATAAATGCATTGTAAAAATAGCAGGGAAGGATATATAATAACTTTAGGATTGTGGTTACCGTTGAAGAGAGCTAATTTGGCTGTTGAGGGATGTAAATGATGGTATTTGTAATGTTAAATGAATCTGTGTTAAATTAAAAAAAGGACAAGCCAAAATATGAAAATTGGTAAGATTTGGATGTGGGTAAATGATCTTTGTTATGTTTTTCTATATATTTTTCAAGTACTTGTGAAATATTTTATGCAATAAAAAGATCACAAACAGATGATGAAATCACAGCTGGTTTTAAGCAAAGATATTGGATAATTTGAGGCAGGAAAACAAGATCAAAAGAAACTATGAACCTTTGGCCCTGAGATTTGTGGCTTGTTAAATGAAAGTTGATCATATCTCAGGTTTGGAAACTTGGGAAAGTTGATTGAATCTCAGGTTTGGAAACTCTCCTTTAGATTGTTCTTGGTTGTTCCCAGGAGAAGTTCCAAGAAACTTCTGAGTGCTTCCAAGCATGCTTGCATTTTCAAGGCTCAAGTCTGGCAGATGAATAAAGCCTGGGGGAATGTGTGTTCCATTTTGATTTAGAATAAGTAGGAAAATAAAATCAGAGGTGTTCAAAGATGAGCACAGAAATTTGTGCCTGAAAAAAAATGCTATGGATGAGTGTCCTAAGATAAATGTTTCAGCATGTGTCTGCATACTATATTTACAGAGTTAAAATGCAGTTTCCTCACCTTCTTTTAAAAAATAGATTCTGGCCGGGCGCGGTGGCTCACGCCTGTAATCCCAGCACTTTGGGAGGCCGAGGCGGGTGGATCACGAGGTCAAGAGATCGAGACCATCCTGGTCAACATGGTGAAACCCCGTCTCTACTAAAAATACAAAAAATCAGCTGGGCCTGGTGGCGCGTGCCTGTAATCCCAGCTACTCAGGAGGCTGAGGCAGGAGAATTGCCTGAATCCAGGAGGCGGAGGTTGCGGTGAGCCGAGATCGTGCCATTGCACTCCAGCCTGGATAACAAGAGCAAAGCTCCGTCTCAAAAAAATAAAAATAAAAAAAAAATAAAAAATAGATTCTGATGGGTTTCATTGTGGCAAAGAAAAAAAACTTGTCTCATGTTACATTTTTCATGTAATGCATGTTTCACATACATATATAAAGACCCTCCAAAAATCATTGCTCAGGTAATAATTTATTAAGTCAATTTAAACTAAACATTGCTACCATTGCAAAAGCATTTTCTCTGAAAAGGGACTGAAAAATGCATCATAAAGTCACATAGTTCAGCAACAATATCAATATTGATTATGTAAAGTAAAACTACTGGCAAACATCATTTAAGCTTACCCTGTAATTTTTAATAACGTTATAAGGAGCAAATGTGTCACCTTAAAAATGTACCAGTGGCATTTACAAATTCTTTCAAATTCGTTTATAAATACAGTAATAAAAATTCCTGAGCTCCTTTTTCTTACACCAATGTTCACCAATCAACATCCACACGGTGTTTTATTTGACGTCCTCTTTCCTTTTCTCAAGAAAATATTTTATCACATTCATAAAAGTATCTGTGCTTCAAATCAGTTTGTAAGTATCTGTTTTAATGTGAACCTGATCATAACAAGAGAAAAATGCTTAACATTAGCAGGGGCAGCAGGAATTGAGGGGTGGTGTGGGGGACGGTGGAGGGGGTGTAAATAAAAGAATTCCAGTTTAGGTGCTGGAAACTTCAAAGTAGAATACATCTGACAATATCAAAAAACAGGCTCAGTTTCATCTGGATGGTTTCAAGGGACTTTCAAAGGTTAAAGCCAGCAGGAATTATCTGCATATTCTGGTCAGGAAGATCCCTCTTGGGGACTTTTCAATAATCCTATATTTTACCCTTCTCCCTAGTACCCCCACTGCTCCCTTACCCCAAGATATGCAAATTTCTATGGAAATGGAAGTTGCATCTTCCAGACCCCCCAAAACTGGGGAGATTAGAATGTATAAAACTTG
Source organism: Cebus imitator (assembly GCF_001604975.1). Classification (NCBI taxonomy): domain Eukaryota; kingdom Metazoa; phylum Chordata; class Mammalia; order Primates; family Cebidae; genus Cebus; species Cebus imitator. Next base: position 2,841,971 of record NW_016107520.1, on the reverse strand, counting down.
ATTAGTAAGTTGTAGGAAATCTGACAAGGTTAAGGTTTCAGATGGGATTCCGGCAAAATGTGGCAATATTTAATTTCTGTTTTCTGTTGGGAAAGTACATTCAATACTTTTGAAAAATTAGCTACATATGACTCCTCCAGCTCATCATTAATTGTATGCATCTTGTGACTAGTGACTAAGATTTCAAATTTTGTACCTTAAAAATATAAGAGGGCCCAAGAATTCAAGGCAGATGGCTTCAATATAAGCACAGGAAAGCTAGCATTTCTTTGACTGAAGCCAAGTTTTTTAGAGCGTGACACTCAGGTAAGAAAGAAATTTCTCATTATTCTGTAAGACATGGCATTAGAGAATTAAGAGGAAGCAGAGAAGAACTTGTAAAGCAAAACCACACACCATTTCACAATTCTGCAGTACAAACATGAACAGTAAGCAAAATTTTCTAGGTCTAGATCCATTAAAAGTAAAAGATTATCCATTTACACTTCATCTGAAGAATTTTGTCAGAAAAGGCCTTAATAATATGGATAAATAATAACTGTTCAAAAGGATTCCCCACTTTAAAAAATGGTTTGGCTCTTTCTTTATTTCACAATATTTAAATAAGCTTCTCTTATTGAATCTCCTTGTATCTGGTTCCATCTCCCCTCATTTTTCTCAGCCTCCCACGTTACAGGGATGAGGTAAAGGAGGGAAATTTTGTCTTGCAATCATATGGAAGGGTGGACATAAAGAGGAAGAATTTTTTTTGTCCACCTTACATAAACAATGTCCTGATTATAGATCTTTTAGCAGCAAGAAATGTCCAAAAAATTGCTTCGGCCATGCTTACATTATTTTGCTCATCTCCATTTCAAATAAAAAAATAGAGCAAGTGTAGGTAAGGGAATTAAACATTTATTGAGCCAGGCACTGAGCTGGGTATTTTCAATAATTATGTGAATAGGAATATAATGAACATATTGTATTGGGATGTCTAAGATTTTTGTTTGGCAAGCAGTGTTTTTGGCATGCAGTAAAAATGAAGATGTTACGATAATAACACTAGCGTTATATCCCATACTATTGACAAAGATTTAACTACTCATGTTGTTCCCTCAGAATAGAAGGAGACAAATGAATAAGACCATGGAAAACAGAGAGCACAATGTGCCATAAGCAAAGATTTACAGAATGAAAAATGCAAAATAACAAATCAGATGACTATAATCTTCTATAATTAAGTCTAAAAAATAGACATTACAATAATTACCTATATAAATGAGTTTTTAAAATCAAAACAAGATTATTCCTGGTAAATGGCTGACTTTTCCCATATCATACTATGTTCGATGGCTAAAATCAAATAAGGAAGAGAGTTATTTCTAGGGGGGTTACAGAAGTCAATTTGTAAGAGACGTCATTATCATGGCTTTGGACAACTAGAAGGTAACTTACAGTTAGGAAAAAACCTGCAGCCTACTGTTCTGTGGGTTTTTCATCTGATGACTTACTACACATGCTTGCGCAGCCTCTTGCAGCCAGTTTTTATAAAATGTAAAAATGTAAGAATGGTTATTCAGAAACTTGCATAAGCCTGCAAAATGGTGACTTAGAAGGTGTAAAAAAGCCAAAACAAAAACAACCCCAGCAATTTAATTATAACAGTGACCCCAGAGCAGCTGTACAATGAATGACATAGAATCCTGCTTCTAGACAAAGATTGAGAAAAAAATTAGTACATTCACGGTTTCAACAGAAATATATTACATATTTTTTCAGTTTGTTTTACAGTCATAGATACAATCATATTGAAATTACATACGAATAGATTGTAAGTTATTAAGTAATGATTTTCATTTGTATTACATGATGAGTTTCACAACATGAGGATTACATATTTCAATGTGGTGTAAACTATTTTCGAACCACATAAAGCAATATAGTACAAAATAATGTAACAGTTACTGTAAAGTCAGAAATGCCACTTGGCAAACATATCAAACATGCCACTGAAAAGCAATCAAAGCATGAGACATGACACCTTTCATTTCTAAACTATAAGCAGCTTTGAAGGAAGGACATTAGGACACAAAGGGGAAGTAGTTAATTTTAAAAATTCAAAATTGTCTTTTCAGGAATTTTATAAAACAAATTGTTTTTCAGAGGTATCTTTGCCATACAGTTTTTCAGATAATATGATAAAAAGATGTTTCCCCCAGGATTTGCAAAATGTGCACCAAAAAACCTCAGACTACATTTTGAGTTTTATCCAAGTGAAGCATAATTTGACCATAACTATTAAAGTTTGTTTTTTATATTCCTACTTCAGTTGCTGAAGTTTTTTTCTTTTTAATCGGCAGCAAGTAGAATGTTAATTAAGATTATCTGTGGTCTATTTATTGACCACATCTTATAAACAGAATAGGTTTTTCCTATTTTGAGACTTTGCATGTCTCAATATTTTCTAAATTGAAATCAGAGCGTTAAATCAAAGGAATTGGTGTGGACAAAACAGCCGCCAGCATTATAGTGTTGTGAATTATGTACCTCTCTTAGACATAAACTCAAAACACTGAACAGATTTAGATTTACCATGTCCAATAAAAATTGGATTTAGTGGGTTAGTCTCAGCATTTCATGGAATCCTGAGATGCCCAAATCTCTGGAAACTTCCTATCTCCTATTTTATTGTCCTTTTCCTTTTATTGAAATGGGTGTCATGAGGTTGCCAGACCAAAAGTCACCATCCTGCAAAATAAAAGTCTGGGGTGAGAACTCCTGTTGTATTTTTGTATGATACATTTGCTAATCATAGAATAAGTTCAGATCATAATTATAAATAGGATTTCTCTGAAGCAATCACTCTGTATTTTTAAAGCTTTTCCTTAAGACCTCCAGTATCTAGTCATCAACATAGCTTAGATTTATTTATTTATTGAGACAAGGTCTTGCTCTTTAAGGCTGAAGTGCAGTGACACAATCACGGTTCACTGCAGCCTCAACCTCCTGGGCTCAAGCAATCCTCTGGCCTCAGCTTCCCAAGTGGCTAGGACCACAGGTATGGTCACTATGGCTGGAATTTTAAAAATTTTTGTAAAGACTGGGTCTTACTATGTTGCTCAGGCTGGGCATGGATTTATAAATGGCCTTTGAATTAACTAAATAATTAATGAACATGGGCTTAGTCTCTAAGCATGCAAATCTTTAAATGGGGTATACTTATGATCCTCAACTTGGGCTTGGAGATCTGTGGAACTGATTTAAACTCTGACTCAGTCTTTCGTAGTGCCAAAGTCATTGCTTATGAATAATTTCTTTTCTTGTGGATTCTATGGTTGCTACTCTGAGGAAAAATAGTAGGCTCTGGAGAAGGAGTAAAAACCCTACAAATATGTAAAGCTTGGAAGAAAAAGGAAAAGCAAAGATGTTATATCAATCTGACTTGGAGGAACAGATCTCTGTTTTTCTGTTAAATATTGTTACACAGTCTCACGTGTTCATGGCTTCAGGCCAAGGGCATGTCAGCAAGTCTTTCTTCCACTGCACCTAGGACTTTGACCTGAAACCCTGGATTTTACCTAGATAATGAGAATCAAAGACAGAACTGACAGAGGTCTTAGAAACCTTTTAGGCCAACCCACCTATTTAACAAGTAAGGAACCTAATGGCCAGAGTTTAAAAGACTCATCCAGGGACTTACATCTGCTTAGTGGTGGTGATGCGATTTAGTCTTGGACATCGAGTGCTCAGTCACTGTCTTAGTGGCAGCATTATTGTGCTTGAGACGAAAAGGTAGAAAACGAAATTTGTTCACTCAAGTACACGTGAGACTTTCGTCAATGGCACATCTATGTTAGCAACACTTGTGATGGTAATTCAAAGTTATTTATATTTTTCCATCTATGTGCAAAGTTCCAATGTGCAGGCATTGTTCTCTTCAGGTTTAGGCATGTGAGCCAATGACATTCAAAAATGTATCAGTATGTTTTAGTATGGAGAGTCTTAAATCACAGGGTGGCAGGTTTATCCCAAAATCACAGTCAGACTCAATTTCTTATCAGGCAAAGTAAGTCACACATTCACAATAGCTCTGTGTTGATTCAATTAAAAAAAACATAAACATTCACTGAACAGTTGCTGGTTGGCCCTTAGACCATTTTGTTGTGCCCTTTCTGGCTTCTCCTCATCTCTCCATTCATTCATATATCTGTATATCTATCTCTCTCTTTATATATCCCTATAAAGGCAAATGCTACTTTCTAATCAACACATTTTTCCTTGCAAAATGAAAACTTAAAAAAAAAAAAACTAGAGGAAGGCACTTTGTAAAATGTGCACAAATCTGTTTCTTTCTTGTCTACTCTAAGGAGATAGGGAAGTTGCTAAAGGCAGGGCCAAGTCTTTCTGCAAATGATGGGCAGTGGTGGACACTTCAGGAAAGACAAAGTCAGAGTTTCCCCAGAGCCAAACTGCTCCTTGGAATGCAGGGGCCCCTGGTTGCTCAATCACTCACAGGCTTTTCACATTCAGCTGGCACATCACAAGACAAAGAGCAAAACTGTCCAGATCTTGTACAGGCAGTAAAGGATTGACTCCTTTGGACCAAGCCAGTTAAAATGAGCCTTTTGCACTTAAGTGACTACCAGGATTGGTTTTAGGCACTTAGGAAAATGTAGAGTCTGTTAAAACAGCTAATAAATGTAGGGTCTGTTAATATCTGGCATGGCTGATACTAACTTGTGCTTATACATATCTTTTAGAATGAATTGGAACATTTTGCTATTTGGGTTGTAAGCTACACAAATCACCCACTGACTAGATTCAGTTTCCATGTGCCTTAAAACTTGATTATTTACGTTTTTGTTTATAAAAATGCAACTTTTTATAACTCAGAGTGTAAGGATCCTTAAGCCAACTGTGCAATGGTGGTTAATCTCGGATGATGAGAGAAAAATAATTAACAGCTAGATATAAGAAAAGGAATTTGGGGCTTTTGGATTCAGCAAGGAATGAGCATGACTTGATTCAGTAAAAGATCATTTTCCTAAAGATTAGTGCCTCATTCAATATGTCTCTTTTCAATCTCATGCCTTTTTAAAATGCCTCTTCTTTCTACACATATATTTGCACATAATATTTGAATATGATTCCGCACACGTATCACTTATAAAATGCAGTGCAATATATTAAGACCAAGTGGAAGTGATGATTTAGAAAGCAAAGTATAAAGAGCACATCGCTGAAGATTACTTTGTATTTCTGTGATGAAGAGCAATTTTTTGTTAGCTTAATTAAGTTAGAAGGCATTGGTTGGAATTATCTTTGCAGAAAAACATTCAGTGAGTTATGGAATCAAGGAGTCAGTTACAAAGGACCTTAGCGATTATTTGGTCCAACATCTTCAGAGGAAACAGGCTTAGAGAGCGGAATTAACCTCTCCAAGGCAAAGCAGTTAGGATCAGAATCTAGGTCTCTTGATCATCCCCTGCCCCATATGTATCCTTCCATGTGAACAGCTATCTCCTTGATAGATCACAGAAAAAGTTCTTGTTAGACCACAAAAAACCTTAATTCATATAGCTTGCTAATTGATCACAGAATTAAAGTTTTGACTTAATGAGCGGCTAATTGGTATTTTTTAGGGATTTAATTCCTTAGCTGTAACATTTGTTCATATGTATTATACAAAATTATATGTCAAAAGCAGACTACTTTTATGTTTAGGTTTTCAAACTATAAGAGTGACTGACATATATCTTCTATATTCTTAGAGAAGAATATACTATGTTAGGAAAGATTTAGTCTGCATTGGCTTTGAGGGTAACCGTCTTTGGTCAATGCTTCTCAAGGTAGAATATGTTCCTTGGTCTTTCAGAACATATGTGTACTTTTGCATGTCATTCTTTTATGTGAATTCACAGAAGATTCAGCATAACGTGAATCTTAAATCATTGATATGTTTCTTTTTTTTTGCTGTCGTACATGCAGTGTTGTTCACTGCAAGTCAAACAGACTTGATCTGTCTTTTCCAAAAGAGGATTGTTTCTATGCACTAAAACAACCTTTGGTGGAAATGGTTATCTAGAACAGTGATTCTCAAACTTCAGTGTGCACTTGAATCATTTGGGGATCTTAGTAAAATGCAGATTCTGATTATTTAGGTTAGAGGTAGGGCCTAAGATTCTACAAATGGAATTTTCAAACACTGCCCAGGTGATGCCTATGCAGTTGGTTCTCAGACAATGTAAGTATTGAGGATCTGGGGGACTGAATGAGCTTGGACAACTTTCCCACATGCTTCCCTTACTCACATGATATTGTTTATATATTAGGAAAATAGAGCTTCATGTCTATTGCTTTTGCCGTTCCCAAAACGCTGGCAACGTGTTCACTTTCTAACAGGAGGGGGACCTCTGAGTCCAGTTGCTATCAATCTGGGCGAGTTGGGGTGGAATATTTAAATCCCAGAGGTGAGATCAAGTTCTCTATGTCCAGCTGGTAAGTGGACATATAGAACAGATTTGCCATCAAGTGAAGGGAAAAACAGAGGGAGGGTGTTAGATGAGTCATGGATGCGTCCTTTAAAATGAAAATCCAAGCTTTGACTTCTTTCAGGAAGCCTGGCATTGGAACTGACTAGGAAATCTCACTACCGTGCTCTGACCTTTGGAACTGTGCCCATTGCTCTACAAATACCTAGTTTCCTAGAACTTTTATTTGGACACTTCTGATGTGAGCTCTGTGTCTGCGTCTGCCAAGATTTTGCAGATGAATTTACTTCAGAGAGACACTGACTCCTGGCTTTGCTTAAAAATATTATTTTGCTGTCCAAGATTTCTCACAAAAACAAAGCCTCTCTCTTTCAAACAGCTGTTAGAAATCATCAGTCTCCCTTTTTATGGTAGCTTTAGGAAGATTCAGCCATTGATGAGCAGGAGTCCCAAAGGAGCCTTAAACTCAAAGGAGAAATAATTTCTGGTCTGTGAAGAATTCTAAATCCCTAGGTGGTTGTTGTTGGTAGTTGTTGCTTAAAGCGTCCTGGAGATTAAAACAATCAGGTAAACTATACTATATTGTGTTGAAAACGGAATTTTGTCATTCACTTTATATTTCACAGTGGGCTTTAGGTTGGTATGGCATTTTACGCCACAAAGAGGAAATGCATATACTACTATGTAGTGTAAATACACATTATAACCTTGGAGCAGAAAAATACTGTACCCACTGAATACATAAACAGCTGTACTGGGAAAATAGAAAATAGTCTTTTATTTTACCTAAGTGATAGAAAAATAGTCTTCAAAAATACATTGTTAAACTTATAGGTTTATATTAAAGTAGAATTTGTATGTACAGTAAGGCAGTAATTACATTAACATCCTGCTGTGGTTTTCTTTTAAAGTTAGTATTTAGGGATTTTTTTTTCACTAAGAAAAGACTAGGGTGTATAATAAATTATCTGTCATGCTGAAATGAAGCAGGAAAACATCCTAAAAGGATTCACATGAAATTCATTTGCCCCTTGTGTAAGAAAATTTTAATTTCCAAACCATATTCTAAAGAGGCTTTAGAATAAAATAGAATTCAGGGGAAGAAAATCCATGCCTAACATATTTAAACTATTTTAAGAAAAAACTGGAGGCATTGTTTCTGACTCGCATGTCAGCAATGTGTCAGTAAGGTATAGGAACTGATGTAAACAATTCTTTCTGGAATGTATTCTTTCTTTATATGGTTATATTTGGATAATCCTAATAAAATGGAAGAGGAGTGTAAAGGTTATATAATTGTTTTTTTAAAAGCAATTTTCAAGGCATTTTCCACCTATTTGTCATCTTTCTATAGTAAACAATTTTGACAATTTCATTTCCATCTGTCCCATGCCAAATCATGAAAGCCTTTTCCAGAGGATATACCCATTGGCATTGTCCCTCAAGAATACTAAGCAGTGTGCTTTTATTTCATCAAACACAATTTTATAACTAATAGCAAAGAGAAAATCTACAAATCACATTTAAGAAACAGAATGATTTGTTCTAGAATCAGCTGTTGCAGAAAGAGGCAAGTGTTTGAAAATGGAGCACGAAAGGAGCTGGGAGCTTTAGCAGTGTCAGTCCGATTACATTCTTGAGCGTTTCGTGTACTCTGTAGTGTTACCTGAAGAAAAATCACATTTTAACCAATCATTCCATTAGTCAAGCTATCAATGAAAGGAGTGTGTAAAACATGCGGGATCCAGGTAATCCAAACCACCCAGCTGGAGCCTGCAGTTGCTTGGTGTCTCGGTGAAGTCGGCCAGGCCTTTCTCAGCTTGATTCTGTTCAAGTGGTGGTGGGGCCTCTTTGGCTGATTCTTCAAAGCAGGCCACGTTTTTAGTGTGCGGATCCGGCACCAACACCAGGATGTTGTTATCCGTGACCCTGGACACCTTGGCATACTCCTTACTGTTCTCAGGATCCCTGGGCTTCTCAGGCTGGCTGGTGTTATTTCCCCGTTTTGGTAGCAATGATAGTGCGCCATCTTTGTTGATCTTGTGAATCTCCACATAATCCAAGGGTTTAGTGGAGCCAAAGGAGGTTTTCTCCTGGGGCAGCATCCAGTGCGTGTCTTTGTCAGTCTTAGAATGGAAACTTTCTACCTCCCTCTGCTGGGCTGCCTTTCCCTCCTCTCTGGGCTTACTGATTTGAGAGGACTTTAAAGCATCTTTGCCTGCTTTGTCCAACAGAGTGGCTGGTGCACCTGCGGGGCCCACGGCCAGCTCACACACATCAGCAATGTTGTGGTAAGAGGATCTGGGGTTGTGTTGGCTGGGCTGTGGTAAGGGCCATGTTGAACATTTGGATCCACCAGCATGAAAGTAGGGGGTTTTGCCTTCCATGCTTCTGCACTGGGAGTCCCAGGTGTGGGTTGTTTCAGGATTATCTGGCTTCTCAATGACCTCAGGAGCACAGAATGTGGAGGGACTGGCCCGGGGTTCCTCACACTTTTCAGACAAAAGGGAGGGGCTGTCACAGCTCCCCCGGCCTGAGTCAGTGTCAGGATCCAGGTGTGTGGGTTTCATACCTTGACTTGGGTGTTCTTTCGAATGGACTGACATTAGATGCTGATTCTCACTGTCATCTACTTCTAAATACTCCACCAGCAAGTCCTCATAGTCAGAAGTGGGAGGAAAGTCTTGGCATCCCAGGGCGCTTAGTAGTTCTTCAGACTTGCCCTTCTATGAAAACACAGGCACAAGAAGATTTGGCTGTTAGCTTCAGAACATTTGAAATCAGCATCCCTGGTAAGTGGTATCTGTTCATTGCCACAAGCAGGTGGGAAGATCTCAAACTTCAGACATTTGTGTGCCAGGCCATCTAGAATCACCTTCTGGATATTATTCAGCAGATAGTTTTCTTTAAGTCAACTCAGGATATTTAACTTAGTCTCTCTCCAAGCAATAATAATAATGAGTTTAGTGGGCAAGTAGTATATACACATATAATAATAAACAGATAGCTATAAAATAAAGGTTTGTGAAACTTCTAAACCCAGTGCTCACAGATGCATCTGACACTGCAGCCCACTGGCAGAGGTGCGGTTTCTGGCCTCCTAACTTCCTCCATGATATTCTATTATCTGGCAATAGTAAGTGGATTCTTGTCTTTTCCTTCTGTGGTTCCTCCTCCTTCTCTCCATCTTATTTCCCCTTCCCTTCTCCTTTTCCTAAACCACTGTTTTCTTCTACTCTTCTTCCTCTCCCTCCTTCTATTCTCCCCCTTTATCTCCCTATTCCATATTTTCTCCCATCTCTTCTTATTCTTCTTTCTCCTTCTATCCTTCTTCTCCCCCTCCTGTATCCTCCCACCTCCTCCTTTCACTCGCCCCTCTTTTTTCTTATCATCTGGCTTGGGTCAGGTACTGACCTAGGTCTTGGCTTTATTACTTATTGTAGGGTATGTGACTTTGGACAAGCTGTTCTCTGAACCTCAGCCTCTCCATTTTTAAAAGGTAGAAAGTAATATTAATACTACCCATCTGGGAGGGATCTTTTGAGGATTAGAGGTAATATTATTAAGAATACTAATATATATATTTTTGAGACAAAAGTCACTATTTTATCATTAAGTCTCTGTGGCTAGCATGTTATACTGTGGGCTGGACAGCAGCTAATTTAGTTTGTTGAGGTATTCATGCTGGTTCTATCAGGTCAATGCTACTCTGGATAGTGGAGGAGGATCACTGGATCAGGAACCCGGACGCCTGGGCTCTAGTCCCTGCTCCGATATTTGCAACCAAAGTGAACACAGACAAGCCATATTATTTGGGAGTCACTTCTATTTTTACCCTGTCAGACCCAGAGCAGCTGGGTCAAGTGGTATTTGCTTTAAAGTACAGCTAGTTGCTTTTATATACATCATTGTTAAGCTTAAAAGCCAAACTGAAACGATATATTTCAACCTGGAGAAAAAATTTAAAATGTTCTAACCCCTCTTTTCATTCAAAATACTCACCATTTAATTCCCTCTTTCATCAGCCTAAACGGGCCCTGGCAAACAGATGGCCCCACTGTATTGATCTGATCTCAACTGAGTACCCAAAGTGAGAGATCATGGCAATAGGATATTCTGTTACTATGGCTTTACATAAAGAACATTCAAGTAGAAGCTTTTACCATGTATGATCAGTGGGGGGAGAGGGGTGGTCCTTGTTTTGCATTAATCAAAATATTCACCCTCTTTCTAAATTGATGATTTATACAACATGTTTTTCTCTAATGCTTATGAGTCAACCTGATAAATCAAGCAAGCATTGCTATGTGTTTCCATGTTTTCTTGACTTTCTCTCCTTGCTCTCTGACATTTAGTGTGTGAAAGTAAGTACCCTCATTCTTCACACATCTTTTGTTAACACACATGCCGACCAGGAGAGACAGCCTGAAAAGGCTGGCTGAAACCACCAGGCTGAACTGATGGGGACTGTGTGTGCGTGTGTAGAGTGTTATTGCAAAGCAGTGAGTCACACTGGAGTTTTCGCCTCTTGTCCTTACCTCCAGCAGATGAGCATCAAATCCTTTTATTTTTGGCCCAGGAACTGGCGGAAAGATGCAGGTCACCATGCTATAAAATAATTCATGAGATTGGCTAAATGACTCATTTCTGACTGTAATTTTTAAAAGATTAGTATATAGCTGCTATATGCACTGTGGTAGAGATAGGACTTAGAGTTTGACAGCTACATGAAACAATCAATGATGAAAATAAAATTACAGAGTCCTATATTAAAATTAGCCCTAGCTAATTAAGGAGGCTGATTTTGAAGTTAGTGGATTATTTGGACTATTTGCTGCTTTTGATTTTAGCTACTCTTGCCAGATTTTTATGGTTTTACAACTATCAATCTCTGTTTCATAGAAAGAACATAAGCCTGAAATGTTTTTTCTACTTTTTCTAACATTGATAAAAGATTTTTTTTATGGGCAAAAACATTACATCTGATGGCTAAAATGAGGTGCTTGGATTATCTATAGGTTTCTATCATCTTTGTGTTATTCTTTTTGCCATTATCCCTGACTATCATGATGCAGAGAAGAAGTTCAGAGACAGTGAAGTACCTATAGCCCTTCAAAGCCACTGCCCAGACAATAATCAAACAGATGACAGCAGAAAGAACAGCCACAGAGATCCACACGGTTGTATCTTTCATGGTGAACTCTAAAAAACAAACAGTCAGAAAGCTTTGATCACATACAGCATCATTAAAAACAAACAAACCTAATGAATGAAACTCTTAAACACAAGAGTGTTTTCCTCCATCTATGTATATTTTGATTTGAACAGCAATCCAAAGTAGCATCAATGACAGGCCTATTTTCTTTCCAATATTATTAATATATTAATATGTTGCATAAATTTTATAGTACTCTACAAATTTAAAAATCCCTTCACATATTCTTTTAATTGATCCTTAAAGAGGAAATCCAAGGTCACATGGTCATTTGTAGTAATAATAACAAAAGCTAACATTAATTAAGTTCTTACTAAAAGCCATCAACGGTGTTAAGCTCTTTGCCTACATTGCTTTGTTACAAAAGATAAGAAAACTGAGAATCTAAGAGTGAGTTACCAATAGCCATATAACTATAGTGTTGCAGGCTGGGATTTGACCTCAGGCTTTCTGCTTCTAGATCCTGTGCTTTTGTTAAGTAAGAGGCAGGACTGGACTAGAAGCATGCCTGATTTGCAGTTCAGTGCCCTTTCCAGTATGCCAAGGCAATGAAAGCCCAACACTTTGGTCAGGCAAGTTGTTAGAAGAGCTAGACTTTGCCATGTGGTTCTGGGAAAGACCCTAACTTTGCTGAGGTTTGGTTTCTTCACTTTTCTTTTCTTTTCTTTTTCAGGCTGTCCTGCTCAGTCACCCAAGTTGGAGCACAGTGGCACGATCTCAGCTTACTGCAACCTCCAACTCCCTGGTTCAAGCAATTTCTCTGCCTCCACCTCCCAAGTGGCTGGGATCACAGGTGCACACCACCACGCCTGGCTAATTTTTTCTGCATTTTTAGTAGAGATGGGGTTTCACCATGTTGGCCAGACTGGTCTTGAACTCCTGACCTCTACCTGCCTTGGCCTTCCAAAGTCCTGGGATTATAGGCGTGAGCCACCATGCCCAGCCTCTTCACTTTTAATTCTTAACAATAATCATATTCTCTGAATACCTGGGAGGGTTGGGAGGACCAAACAAGGTACAGCCTTTGTAAACTATAAGGCATTTTAAAAATGCAAGATGGATTGTTCCCTTATAGAACACAAGTTACTGAATTAAGATGCTTTGCTGGAGCTGTCTGTTTTATATCCCATGTCTTCACTAAGAGACTGAAGTATAATCCATAGCAGAGACTGAACATCGGTTCATGCCTTTGAGACAGGGTAATGCCTTATAAATTCTGGAAGGACTAGATGATGACCTTGACCAAATCCTCTAAATGATAGAAATGGGGCAGATGGTGAGCGCAGAATGACTGACCATCAAGCCCCTTGAGACACCAGGCCCGTGTCTATAGCCTTATCCTAAAACTGTTCTCCACTGGCAGTAATCCAGGGAGCAATGCTGCTCTTCAAAATCTGTGTATTGGGCAGAAAGTTTATAAACTCACCTCTTCTATTCTGGCTAAGGCTCAAAGTTGTTTCTCTATTAGTAGTTACTATACGCAAATATACCATTTAAAACATATTTAGGGACATAAGCAAAAAAGAGCCAAGATGCTCACCAGTAGGTATCTGAATGGAGTATTCTGGACTCCATGAGCTCCAGTATCCATGGTCTGGCTTGCAGCGAACCTGGACAAGATATTTCTGTCCTGGATGTAGGCTGAGAATCTTAAACTCTGTTTGCTGCCCAGCAAAATGGGTCTAAGGTAGAATAAGGAAAACAGAGTCACTTCTGACATTTGTTGTGAAGAAAGAGAGTTTTTCCCTAAAACATAAACTACAGGGGAGTTAGGCTGAACAATCATACGCAGAGAATTCCCAGCTGTCACTGCTCCACTGTCTTAGCCCTATCTCTTCCTCCTCTTAAAATTGCTCACACAAAAATTTAACAGGTTTTCTATCTTTCCATTTGGGACTCTACTTCAGAAAAGTCAAATATTCTGCATTCCTCCCACTTTATGAAAAACAACTAGTTAATATAAAGAACTGTTAGCTTTTAAACCTTAATGAAATAACTTATTCAATAATAAATTGGTGTTAAAGACACGAGATGAAAGAGAATTGGGCATTCATGTATGGTAAAGTAGTAGCATACAAATTAAACATGACTTTACAATCAAGGGATCAGTGTGACATCTCCCCAATTCAGGGACCAGTTTTAGCATCACTTACAATGGGTCAACCAGATAGTTTTTGACATCTGATTAAATACAATATAGAGTACATAATATCACCTCTGAATTTGCCAATTCTTGGCAAAAATTGTTCAGCCGACATCTAATCAAGTCTGGTTACAGGAAATGGAGACATAGAGAAATTAGCTCAATGACCTGACAAAGAACTGATCAGAGAAATGTAGAAGGTGGGATACCATATGGGACAAGTAGCCCAGTCTTCCCATTGCACTGAAACTGAAGGGATATAACAATCAGTTACAATGTGTGGTCTATGAGTGGATTCTGGTTTGGACAAAGTAGCTGTTAAAGATATTTGGAGACACTGGGAGGAATTAAACTAGGGACCGGCGATTAAATGATATTAAGGAATTTTAATTAATGTTCTTATGTGTGATCCTATTATTTTGGCTATGTTCAGAAATGTACCTTTTTTAAAGAGGCATATACTAAAGTATGTAAAGGTGGAATATTGTACTGCGTGCAATTTACTTATTTCTTTAGGCTGAAGTATTTTATTTTTATTTTATGTATTTATTTATTTGAGACAGCCTTGTCACCCAGGCAGGACCCTGGCTCACTGAAACCTCCACCTTCTGTGATCAAGCAATTCTCCTGCCTCAGCCTCCTGAGTAGCTGGGATCACAGGCACCCACCACTGTGCCTGGCTAATTTTTTGTATTTTTGGTAGAGATGGATTTTCGCCATGTTGGTCAGGCTGCTCAAACTTCTGACCTCAAGTGATTCACCTGCCTCAGCCTCCCAAAGTGCTGAGATTACAGGCATGAGCTACTGTGCACAGCATTTTTTTTTTTTTTGAGTCGAAGTTTCACTCTTGTTGCTCAGGCAGGAGTGCAACGGCACCATCTTGGCTCACTGCAATCTCCACCTCCTGAGTTCAAGCAATTCTCCTGCCTCAGCCTCCCGAGTAGCTGGAATTACAGGCATCCAGTTAAGTTTTTGTATTTTTAGTAGGGATGGAGTTTCCCCATGTAGGCCAGGCTGGTCTTGAACTTCTGATCTCAGATGATCCACCTGCCTTAGCCTCCCAAAGTGTTGGGATTATGGGTGTTAGCCACTGCACCTGGCCTCGTTGAAGTATTTTAAAGTAAATAAAAACACAGCCATTGACTATGACTGAGATTCTCCCCTCCTATCTGGTGCAATTTAAGTACTCTCATGAGGGTCTAGATCTAAAATGTATTAACAGAGGCAGTTTGAAAACCTGGTCAAATGTCTTTGTAGTGCAAGAATCTAGCCTGAGAAGAGCTGTGAAAATGAACCCCCATCAATCCCAATAGAGGGGAGAAGAACTTTTCACATCTGGGTAAGTCATAACTGCGTTGGAGGCCAACACAGTGACCCAATGATTAGGAGGAACAACCTGTTTTCAGTTGTGAGGGCTTTATCCTTGCCAAAGGCCACGGTTCCTTCAAAAAGCATATGGATCACTCACCTCCCATTCCTCTGCATTCTCGGGTTTTAATTGAATTTCGTATAGGAGCGTGAACCAACCAGTTTTTAAGTCAATCAGGGTAGGTGGAGACCATTTAATCCACAGATAGGGTTTTTTGTCTTCTGGCTGTTTTACTTCCACAACCACATTCAAAGGAGGGTCTGGTTGAACTGTGGAAATACAGCAAAGTCCAATAATACTCACTGCTTGCACATTTTCTTTGGCTTTACCATTTTCTATCAGGAATTCCATTTTCTATTTATCATCTGACTCTTCTCACTGTGCTATAAGCCCCCCAAAGACCAGGGATTCTGGTCTTCTATCTCTTAGTATGTGACCAACCATATTTGTGCATACAGATGAGATTTAGGTGGTAAGAGTATTAAGCAGCTGGGATTTCATTCTCTGCCTGTTCTCGCTTTCCATCAGCTAGAGTCTCATAGCTATCCCCATAATTTTAATGATGACAGAGACCAGGTGATAAAAACTGGGCTGGGGTTTGCAAAAGTGGGAGTTGGCATGGAAGACTATAGGGAAGAGATTTTCAAATAGCTTATTTCCTTCAGCTGGGAGTGAGAGTCTCCGTAGTGACACACGGTTTTTGTGAATGAACTATTCATAATCATAACTCTGTAGATAGCAGGTTTATAGGTTCCATTTTTGCTTCAGCAATTACATCTTATATTCAACATACACATTATACCAACCTACACATTACACCCTGTGGTGAATGAGATCCACTCTCCCAGATGTTAAATTATTAAAATGTACATGGAGGTTGAGCTTTTTGACAATGATCCTTTCGGTGATTTCATAACAGTCCATTGGCCCAGTCGCTCATTCAACAAATGTTTAGTGAATCCCCATTAGCAAAATAATAGCTAATGTCTCTCGAGTATTTACTACATGCCAGCGACTGTAAAAAATACTATCTCTGCTTTATAATCCTCTAACTACTCCATGAATTGCTGTACCCATTCATTTTACAGAGGAGGAAACAGGCTTAGAAGAGGGAAAATTACTCGCCTAAGGACACATATTTGGTAAAAGTGTTATCTGAACCCATAACTATATGACTTAGAGGAAGCGGCCTCTACCATTTCACTCTACCATGGTTGTAAGACTTTGCATTCATGTCAGGTGCTGGAGAGCAGGCCTGGGATTAGGTTGAGGTGAGTGAGGTGAGTGAAGCGGATAGGATACAAAATTCAAGGAGGGACAAATGGCCAAGACGCACATGAAAAGATGCTCAAGGTTATTAGCCTTCTGGGAAATGCAAATCAAAACCTCATTAAGGTACCATTTCACATCTATCAGCATGGCAAGAATTCGAAAAATGAAACATAACAAGTGTTGGTGAGGATGTGGAGAGATTGGAACCCTCATACATTGCTGGTGGGTATGTAAACCAGTGCAGCCACTGTGGAAAACAGTCTGGAAGTTTCTCAAAAAGTAAAACTTGGAATTGCCATATTGCCCATCAATTCCACTCCTAGATATAGATTCAAAAGAATTGAAAACAGATGTTTAAGAAAATCTTGTATGTAAATTTTCATAGCAGCACTATTTATAATAGCCAAAAGTGAACAAATCTAAATGTCCATCAGTTGATGAACAGATAATAAATGTGGTAGAGGCCAGGCACGGTGGCTCACACCTATAATCCCAGCACTTTGGGAGGCTGAGGTAGGAGGATCACCTGAGGTCAGGAGTCCAAGACTAGCCTGGCTAATGTGGTGAAACCTCATCGCTACTAAAAATACAAAAAATTAGCCAGGCATGGTGGTGCACTCCTGCAGTTCCAGCTACTTGGGAGGCTGAGGCAGGAGAATCGCTTGAACCCAGGAGGCAGAGGTTGTAGTTAGTCGAGATTGTGCCATTGCACTCCAGCCTAGGTGACAAGCGTGAAACTCCATCTCAAAAGAAAAAAATATGTGATATAGTTACATATTTTATGATTCCATATATATATGAAATACTCAGACGAGGCAAACTCCCAGAAGCAGACAGCAGATTAGTGGTTGGCAGGGGTTAAGGAAGGGAGAAATGAGAAGTAAGTATTTAGTAGTGGATGTGAAGTTTCCATTGAGGGAGACAAACGTGTTATGGAACTAGACAATGGTAATGGTTGTACAATATTGTAATAAACTAATGCCATTCAATTGCATACTATAAAATAGCTGAAACAGTGGATTTGTGTTTTTTGTTTTTTACCACAATAAAAATAAATAAAGTGGCTTCTGCTGGTAAGAATTTAAAAAAAGAAAATGAAGAAGGCATTTACTCTAGTAGGCTCCTGTGGCTACAGCCCCTGTGAGTACCTTCCTGAGACTCAGGTGCTGGGGTGCTAGCTTGTCCTGCTGGTCAGTGACATTTTCTCTATTCATTTATTATTTCCTTAAATCAATCTCTGTACCAGATGGGGAAAGAGTGAGTGTAACTATAGTATACTTGGCATTATGACCTACGTTTGCCTAAAAACCAACATTTAAATATTTGTCACCCATTGTGGAAGGGCTCACGCCCACAGTCCATGCCATCACCACTCCACTGAGAAAACTGTGAATAGCTCCTCTGGGAAACTGTGGTGCAACAGCTGTGGGGCTTTCCAGAACATGATCTGTGCATCTTTGGTGCTGCCAAGGCTGAGGGCAAGGTCATCTCTGAGCTGAAGGGGAAGCTCACTGGCATGACCTTTCATGTCCCCGCCACTGTGTTGGTCATGGACCTGACCTGCCATTTAGAAAAACCTGCCGGATATGATGACATCAAGAAGGTGGTGAAGCAGGCATTGCAGGGCCCCTTCAAGGTCATCCTGGGCTACGCTAAGCACCATGCTGTCTCCTCTGACTTTAACAGCAACACCCACTACTCTACTTTCCATGCTGGGGCTGGCACTGCCCTCAATGACCACTTTGTCAAGCCTATTTCCTGGCATGACAATGAATTAGGCTACAGCAACAGGGTGGTGGGCCTCATGGCCCACATGGCCTCCAAGGAGTAAGACTCCTCCAAGGAGTGGGATCACCAGCCTCAGTGGGGGCAGAAGAGCAAGAGCGAGGCCCTCAACTGCTGGGGAATCCCCATTGCACTCAGTCCCCCACCACACTGAGAATCTCCCCTCACAATTTTCAAGCAGACCCCCTGAAGAGTGGGGGCTTAGGGAGCCCCACCTTGCCTTGTACCATCAGTAAAGTCCCCCCTGTACCAAAAAACAATTGCCATCAATTCTAAGCTGGTATGTTACTGAGTAAATACCTAAGAAAGATTACTTTGAGTATATTTCCTAAACAAATGGCAGCTAATTAATAAATATTATAAGTTAAATACATAACAAGCAATGCTTCTGATAAAAAAAATTGTACAAAAATTCAATTCAAATGTTCAAGATATATCTTTTAGAGCAAACTTTCCCAACCTCAGCACTACTTGCATTTTGGACTGGATATTTCTTTCTTGCAGGGGACTGTCATACACTTTGTAGAATGCTTCGTAGGATCTCTGGGCTTTATGTACCACATAGAAGTAATACTCCTGCCTCCCTACTTTCCTAGGTTGTGATAATAAAAAAAAGTCTCCAGTCATTGCCAAATATCCTGTGGGAAGCAAAAACAGCTCCCAGTTGAGAACCACAGCTTTCAAGTGTTTTCACTATAACTAAATATTACTCAACCACAGAGAATTCTACTTCTGAGCCATTATCTGCCAATGATGTCATTCTGTACTTCAGGTTATCACTGGCTAAGAGTCAAAGGGTCAGAAAATATACCGTGCACTGTAAACTGAACTTCCATGGGCTGTCACAATGCTGTAGGCTGCAGGGTTATATGAGAGTTCTGTGGAGACTTATTATTTTGAAAAATATGGTCCAACACATTCTTTCACCAGAGAGTTTGTTTTCCAGAATCAATGAGAATTTCATATACATTTGTTCATTTCTCTTTTGAAACATACTACTTTTCTTCAGTGAACTCTTTTTTTATGGATCACATTTATTAAAACGGTTGCTAATTTCAGAACATTTCTTGCTTTTATTGTTTTGCCTTCAAATATTATAACACTTGAGGGTAAGGCAATACACACACACACACACACACACACACACACACTCACCCACCACACTTATATAACATTTATCATCCATCATGGAAGGACTCATGCCCACAGTCCATGCCATCACTCTACAAAGAAGACTGTGAATGGCCCTTCTGCACAACTGTAGTACAACAGTCAATCAGAACATCTTCCCTTCTTCACCACCCTCTTGATGTCATCATATTTGGCAGGTTGTTCTAGACAGCAGGTCAGGTCCATGACTGACACATTTGTGGTGGGGACATGGAAGGTCATGCCAGTGAGCTTCCCATTCAGCTTGGAGATGACCTTCCTGCAACCTTGGCAGCACCAGTAGATGCAGGGGTGAAAATCAATCTCTCTCTCTCTCTCTCTCTCTCTCTCTCTCTCTCTCTGTGTGTGTGCACACAGAACATTGGTAATTTTTAACGTTTACATTACATTATTTTCTTGAACACTATGTTTGTCAAGGATTACATGGTACCACCTCACATTATCTTCTTATGCTATAAAAGTAACATGTTTAGTAAAAAAATTACAAATGGGGTGTATGTGTGTGTATCTGCATCTATGGCAATTGGTCCCATTGCTTTGCCCCAAACTCATACGTGTGTGTGTGTGTGTATACATTTCACATATATACAACATATATATGTTGTGGATCAACACACACACACACACACACACACACACACACACACACACACGTATGAGTTTAGGGCAAATCAATGGGAGCAATTGCCGTGGATGCAGAACCAGATGAACCCTTCTCAGAGCTTCTTCTTCATGGAGCAGCTCTGTCTTCCATGAAAAGAAATAAAAAGAAATCTCAGCTTGCTAAGGAAGAAGGGGACATTGATTACAAGGGAAGGGCAAGATAGAAGGGTTGGCAAGCGAAGCAAACATAGAACGTTTGTGCTGAGCGCAAGAGGATGAGGGTCAAGGGAAAGCACAGGAACACAAGGATCCCAAGCCCCAGCCTTAGTGTCATGGATGACTTGATAAAAAATGATTTGAAATGCTCAGTTGACAAGCATATTGTGAATTTTCTCATCCTTTTTTGGGGTGGGGGATTCATCCAAAACCCAGGAAAACTCACGCTGAGTCTGACTATTGGCTAATATATAATGGAGTGGCAAATTTCTCACCCATTTCCCTTCCCCTTACCTATGTAAGTCACGTCCACATAGAGTTCATCCGAGAAAGTGCTTCCCATCTCATTAGTAGCGTTGACTGTCATGACGTATGTCCTCCACATGGAGGTATACTGCTTGCCAAAGTGGCAGGAGTTGGGGCCACCGGTTATGTAGTCTGGACATTCATGTATGAGTGTCTCTCTGCAATAAGTAATGCATTAGGAACGAATAAGAAAGTGAAAAAGAGAGTCTAGTTTTTTCTTCATAGATCAATACCACTGGCCTTTGGGTATCAGAAATTTCAAGCGCAAAACCCAGAGCTGATGAATGGTTCCCAGGCTTCCGTGTTCCTCCCATTTCAGCTGAGAGTGAGAGAAAGAAGAGCATGCTGAAAAAGTTATTTTAGGGCCTCAAGTATTTTGTTTCTTATCAACCCTTCCCTCCTGTAAGTGTTCTTGTGGGCTCTGGGATATATATTCCCTGCTGATAAGCACTTGCGCTTTCAACGACCCGGGCACCACCAAACCCAGGTCACGCCCATGGGGTCACCCCAGGGAACTGGAAATTTCACCTGTCCACACACGGGGTGCAAAGCACAATGCAGCAGCTTTGCACATGTGTGTTGAATTACATTTCATTTTTTAAAAAAGGGTCCAAGGGGACAAAAATTGATGCTGATCCATTTCAGACTGCACCAAGTCAGCAATAAAGTGAAGTGATGGTGAAAGGAGGTATTTCAGGTCCAAGTGGCTCAGTAGGCTGCTCACATTTAGACTTATGAGCCTCAGCACAAGACACACTACACAGATATAAAGGCTTATTCAATTCTGGTTGTATTTGAGTTCCTGAAATCTGTTTACATGATGCCCCTTTGGATTTCAGCTGGAATAACAATTTTGTGTACAACAAAGTGCAGGCATCGGAAAGTGGGCCAGCTGTCTTTACCAGCAACTAAATATTTTCCTTTTTGAAGAAGAGTACAGCTCTCCCAGGATTTCCAGGAGGGTCTCATTGTGAGTGTAACAAAATGCTTGCACAGAGACAATCTGGTTTAGCCCTCATTGCAACCTTAGGTCCAAATATGTCCTTCAGGAGATCATGGCTCTTGGATCAGAGATCTCCTAAGGAAAAATCTCACCTTCTTCTCCCTACAAGGTTCTTTATTTTCTTGAACATGAAACAAGTTTGAAAACCTTGTACCATGTTTATTAAGGATTACATGGTGCCACTTCATATGACCCTCTTATGTTGCAAAAGTGACATGTTTAGTAAAAAAAAAAAAATTACAAATGGCATAAGGTTTATAGATGAGCATCTAAGATTAACTAGCACTTAAGAAACACTTATATGAGGCCTAAGGCTACAACCTAGGCTGTGACAGGGATCTGAAACATTACTGACATTGCACTACTATGGCTGGTTACCTTACGTATATTGACACAGCTCTTAACAGACATTAACAGGACAATGTGGGCATGGACCTTAGACTCCCCTTTCCCCAGTGGTATGAACCTTACAGGTGTAAATTCAGGGAAGTGCTGTCACTCAGAGCCAGTGTTTCTTTGGCCTGGAGAATGGAAATACTCACGTGGGGTTTGATAGGAGAGAAGAAAACTTCTTACCCTTCCCTGTGGTAAGTCAGTGAATAATTGGTAGGAAGTCCTCCATCTGCCGCAGGCCTCCACCAGCAGGTGAATGTTTCCTTATTGGGGGAACGACATTTAAAGATCTCAGGTTTCCCAGGAGGTGACTGTCCTAGAAAAAGACAGAAGCCACTGCATCAATATTGAGGTCCATTTAACCATTTGATCCTTCTGCTGGTGGCGGAGCAGACTGATGGAACCCAGGCCAGTGATGAAGTCTCAGGGTGAGGAGACCTAGGGTGGCTGCTCAGAAATGCCAAGCGTCAGCAGCCAGCAACACTCCTCTGTAGGCTACCCTGATGTTGGCAGGGCTCTTAGAGAGCTTTGTGGTGTGTGTGTGTGTGTGTGTGTGTGTGTGTGTGTGTGTGTACTTTGAGATGGAGATACCAATAGCCTACGTGAGGACTAGTGACTAACTGCAAAATTTCAACAAAGAGTGAACCTTGAATGCAAGATAGACACATAAGGATTGAAGAGTGTGTGGCCCTTTTGTAATCCCATGAGGTCTGTAAAGCTGATACCCTCTCATTCTAAGGGGATCATACAAAGAATCCTTCCCAGGTATGAGCAACCTGCAAACACTGCCAAAACACCACCCTCTGGCACTTTCCACTCTGCTCACCAATCTCCGTCTTTCTGCCATCCCCACACAATGAACTCAACCTGTTCCTGATCTTCTGTCTGTTTACTGCATTGCTGAAGCTCCCTGTATCTGGGCGTCCCTCCCTTCCTCTTTCCCCATCTTCTCCTTTCTTTCTCCTTTCCCTTCACTTTTTCTTGATGTTATTCAGCTTTGATCTTGTGACCCAGACTTATAATCTATCTTCTCATCCACCCAATCCCCATTTCTGAATCTTAGTTTTTATTCCTTGTTTCTCTTAGATTTTTTCTCTTTCCTTTTCTTTTTTTGTGGTGAGGTTGCAAAAGGCTTCTTTCTGATTCATAGGGCTTGAAAAGTGTTTGGTCCTTTTGTAATCTCACAGATTCTATAAAACTATAATTCGATGGATCTTTTTGGGATAGGAGGTATGGTAAGGGGTAGGAGAGTGGCCAGCTCCTCTCCTGGTTCCGAGCAACCACTATTATCTAAGAGCTGTACCTAGTTCCAGGCCGGACTCCAGAAGGTCTCAGTGAGGTGGTGTGAAAATACAACACCAAGGATGTAAAAATTTTTAGCTGCCAAATGCCCAAAGCTCTTGGCAAGTGGGCCCCCATTTCTCTTGCTTAGATGTCAGGTTCAAAGAGGGACAGCAGAGCCTTGGAGTTTGCCCTGATGCTGTGGGGCTGGGGAAGCCACCAGGCTCACCTCTATGACTTCAGCTGGTCCTCTTTTTAGTATAGCTGGATGCCCTAGCATTGAGTTCAGGATGTCAGGAACAGAGAGGAGCACTTTCAGAGGTGGGCCAGCACCTCTGGGGGTTCTGTCTGTTTTCTCCCCTATACCTCATGCAGGCTCCAAGACCAGAGTATCTAGCTTAGCACCAGATCAGAAACAGCAAGTTAGGAGGAGACCTCAGTGGGGGGAAATGGATGGGAAGAGGGGTCTCTAGGCAGAGCTGGCCAGAAAGAGAGATTTAGTGGAATGGCATGTGGTGGGACACAGGCTGGAGCCCGGGACACCAGGCTAGTAGTATCAGCTCGAGCTCACCTACTCTCCCACTCACAGGCCCTGCTGAAATTTGTCCGTGCCAGCCTGGGGCGGCTCTGCCAATATTTGTAACATTGTTCATCCTCTAGGGACAATTTATTCAGGATAAGCTGTTGATGGGAGTCACAGCAAGAATGCAAGTTTTTGTTTTGCTTTGCTTTTGTCATGAGTGGGGAGAAGCATGTGAAGTAGAAATAAAAGCTTATTTAAAACATTCAAACCCTGTGGTTCAGTAATGAGCGCACTCAGAAGCCAATCAGGGTGATCATTGATTTCCTGAGTATTTAGAGTTTCTCTTGCAGGTCATTCTGACCTCTGCTTTCCCCTTTTTCTCTCTTTGAAAGCTTCTCTTCTTATTTTACTGTTTATTAATAGTACCTTCAGGAGACTCAAGAGAAGGGGGTAGATTTGTAAAATTGCAATTAGACAAATGTTTCTTTCATCTACATTAGAGAAATAAGTTAAAATTCATGGACTTTCTCAATGCACAGAAACACAGAGAAAACCACACAGGTACCACACGCACAGGTATGTAGATGCCCACACAGGGCCCACATCAAAAGTACACCTCCCACACCCCCCCCGCACACAGAGAAATACATACAGGTGCATACTAATGAAAATACATACTGGTATGCACACAGGTACATGCAGAGAAGTGTACACATATGGATATATATACACACAGACATACACAGAAGTATACACGTACAGGTTCAGACAGAGAAGCATTTGTAAACAGGTCCATATGGAAAAGTTAATATCTACACAGGCACATACAGAAGCCTGTACACCCAGAAATGCACAAGAGTTGACATACAGAAGTGTATATTCACAGGCACCCATCCTCTCATTTAGCTGTGGACTTCATTTCTCCTATTAGCACAGATAATAGAGTTGGCTGTACCTGCCTCCCGCCATGTAACAGCAATCTGTTATATCCCATCATGGTTTTTCAAAGATTTTTCATATACATTATTTCATCTGTGGTACAGGAAACATCACTATCCTTACTTTGAAAATTTGGAAACCCAGAGAGTTAGGTAATTGGCTCTAGCTCACACAGCTGGAAACTGGCAGGACCTGGATTAGAACTCAGGTCCTGTCTTCAGAGCTGTTTCATTACACCCCTGGAATGAGGATAGAAGGCGGAGAGCACAGCGACAAGATTTTGCACTAACTGCATTAATTTTTCTCATTAACTTTAATGCAAAAATATTGCAAATAATTTAATAGCAGCACATAACACAAGCATTTTCATTTTTCATAATAGCATTGCAAGAAGACTGCAGTGGACCCTGTTGACAAACACCCCAGGCAATGAAAGAGAGCATGATAGTCTCTTACTTACCATTCAGGAGGCAAGTGTTGAGAAAAAGCAGCAGAGTGAAAACAGTTGCAGATGCCACATTTTCCTTCATGTTGGCTGCCTTCTCTTGCTACAGGAAATGTATCAGAAGTTCACTGGAAGAGAAAGGCACCAGGTAACTTTTGTGAAATGACAGTCTGGTCAGGCACATCCACCACTTTATTCTGGGTGTTTGCAACTGATTGTTGCTCCTTGCTTAATGTGAATGACAAAACAGGAGGAAAGGAATGTAGGAAAATGTAACAGGGTTGGATGGCTTGGCACGAAACATCGATTCACACACGCTGGGAAAAATTCCACCACCAGAGGTCCTCAGATGACAAGGTAGAGAGTTCAAGGGAGCAAAGGCAGTCAGTTCCTTTGCACACACCCAGAGAAAAATTGTTCTCTTTCCACCCCACACCCACCTAACAATATAGCATTAATCTTACATAACTTAGATTGTATATTCTACGAGAGAATCCTTCTATGAGGGCTCTTGCCCTGGTCCATCAACCAAAAATTCTCCAAGCTGAAAAGTCAGTAACCTCAGTGTAATCTCAACCTAACCACGTTGATTTCACCGAGTTAGGGAGGCTTTGAAGGTTCAAGCTGGAAGTCTTCTGGGATATATGCATTACCGCAAAGCGAATCACACAATGAACTCTAGTGAACCTCCACGTGGTTTCTTTCTCCTGTTTGGAAAGGCCCATAAACAAAAGATAATAAACTCTGGTAATAATTTAAATCCCTTGGGTTCAGAGTATTAAGTAAATTTTGAACCTGCAGGGGTTGGGAGTTTGGGGCAATATATTATTAATATTATTATTGTTACCCTTGGAACAACTTTCAAAGCCTCAAAATGTCCTTCTAAGAAAAAAGGATTTCTAAAGACATTTGGAAAAAATGGCTCATTAGTCTTGTTGGACTTCAAACAACTCAGAAAACAATAGATTTGAACTAAGTGTAAATTCTTAGAAATGCATGGCTTAAATTTCTCTTTAATTTTTTTTTTTTTTAATCAAGGGAAGAACATTCAGGGTCAAAGCTGCTCATCTTGGGACATTTGAAAGATCTGAATGTGTTTGATAAGCCCCTAAAAGACTAACCTTTGCTATTGCTCCTTGTGGGACATATTCAGAAAGGGAGAAACCATAGCCACAGTAAAGATTGGACACCCGGGCACTGTCAAGTAGCTCTCTTATTCCGAGGCTCCAGCTTCAGTAAAGGATCCTGGCCCATCAGTGGATCCTGTGAGGTGACCTGTATTTTGATTTTTTTTTTTTGGACCTTTTACCTGCTCCTGCAAAATTCCTTCCAAACAAATGCCCACCCATGGTGCACTTTCTAAATCACCTGCTCCATCTCCCCAGTGAGGGTCATCTAATTAAAATCAAATGGTTAAAGGCTCCTAATGGGTTTAAAATAATGCCTATGACCTCTAGAGCATCAACTATGGGCAGGCACTGGGGAAAGTAAGTACCTTAATCGTGTAAATTTCATTTGTTATCACAACCGCCCTGTGTGCAGGTACAGGTTTTAACAGATGAGCAAATGGAAGTACAGAGATTTAGTAGATTGTCAGTCACATGCCTATGAGAGAAAGACATCTGGGAAACCTGAGAGCCACTGAGAGATCATCCTGTGTGAAGTCTGTGATGGGAGACCCAAGGTGGGCAACATCAAGCCTTGAGTGGCTGTGGCACTCTGAGTAGGAGCAGGAGAGCCAGAGGTGAGAGAGGCTTTCTCAGCTATTGACCTACTTATGCCCAAGGGCCTCAAACACTGTTGATCTTATGAAGCCAGACTCATTAGGTTCATATAGCCCAAAACAGTTCTTTATCCTGGTGATCTCGTGATCTCAGCCTGGCTTGGAGATGGGATTCTACCCACTGGCTGAAGACTTTCTGTAATATTCCTTTATTGAAACTTCCTTTCTCTTTTGGGCATCACACTAGCATGCTTAAGATCAACGTGCTATAAATCCGACCATCCTGGTGAGGTTGGGTGCTATCTGGAGAGCTTTGCTGAAGCAGGGCTCCATGTGTTTTGCAGAAGAAACTCTGGGATGGGAAGCAGAGTGGTCAGGCAGGAGTATCTGCTTAGATGTTCTCATGTGCTAGTACAGGATCAAAGAAACTCTTCTAAATAAAGTTTTCCTGTAATAATGTCTTCAGGAAGCATTCTATGAATGAACAAAAAAAACCCTTCCCTTAGGGATTTCTTGGGACATATACTGGAATCTGGTTACTATGATGCACATTCTAATGCCTAAAACCTCCATGCCAGAAAATTAGCCATACTCACAGTGGTGTCCTAACAATGATTTCCCGACTCATCCTGCATTTTTCTTCCCAGAAGGGCAAACACAATGGGGGTAATTTAACCTTTAGAGAGAAAGATAATCACAACTTCTCACTCCTAAAGGAGCTATGCTAAATGTTAATTAACTCTGATCACACAAGGAGATGCTTCTCAGTACTAGGCACACCTGTTTACTGACGGACATTTTTTTTTTTTTTTTTTTAAAGGCTGGCAGACTCTAAGCTGGGGATAAATTAGGTTTTGTCTCTCTGAGTCCATCCTGCATTGCTCTCAAGATCTTGATCATGGGCAGGCATGGCCCTTCCTATTCTCTCCCAGTTGGGACTGTAACATCCAATGAGGGTCCTCACCTTTTTAAGACATTAGAGCCGCAAATGGCTCCATGCATTTGTAGTTCAGTTAGCAAAAAGTCAGCCCCACATAGCCCAAGGACTATCATCTTGGGCTTCACTCCTCAGTAGCTCCTTGGTTGTGACTGAGGTTCAAAAATGCAGGTGGTGGATCTGCAGATCAGGTTTGTAGCAAGTTTGCAGCCCCACACCTTGCCTGTGGCTAGCTGCCTTGGCTTCCTTGCTTCCTGATCCTCAAAGACTCTCTTATCCTTCTGCTTCTCCCCTTACCTTATTCAAATACGCCTTCCCACCATTCTGTGGCCAACTGTGGTGTAAACTCCTAGAAAAGTCCCTTCTCCCTCATGTTGCTCGCCGTCAGCGCTGACCCTGTTTAGGCTCTCTCTTTCCAAAAGCCTCCCTTCATTTACCTTTCCATTAAGCCAAGTCTCTTCCACAGAGGCCAACAGCTGGGAAAAAGGCCCAGCAGCTTGTCTTTTTGAGAAACTAGAGCCAGTCTCCCCACATGAAAAATTGAGGTCACAGTCTCGTGGCCTGGGCTGACGGTACTATCCATATTAGGAAGGGAAGACCATAGCAGAGGAGGCAGTGTGGCCTCATGAGAGTTAAAAATAAACCAGATCCAAGCTCCCAACACCCCACTCCCCACTGTCAACCCCTCATCCTCTGTAATACCCGCTCTTAGACTTCACCTGTATGTTCTGGCCAATGCAGTCCCTGAGCCAATCCTGCCTGCCAGCAGTCTCAGCCCCATCATTCTGTGGAAGTTACTCCCAAGACTGGTATCCCGTGACCCCCCTGAGTACAGTCCCCATCCTCTCCTGCCGTATTGTATCTGTTGCCCCAACCTTCTACTCAGGTTTTTGACTCAATTTCCCTGACTCCAGAAATGGATCTACCATGCTAGGCAGGGATTCTGAGGTTCTTTTTAGCTCTTGCAAGCTTAGTTCCTGGATAATCGATCAGGGCGCAATCCAACATCTGAATTTCACACTATCATACATATGACATCCTGCGCCACATAATGACATTTCGGTTAATGACAGACCGCATATATATGATGGTGATCCCATAAGATTATAAGGCTGTATGTTTACCATTCTTTTTCTATGTTTAGATATACTTAGATACACAAAAACTTACCATTCTGTAACAATCGCCTACAGTATTCAGTTCTGTAACCGCTGTATAGGTTTGTGGTCTGGGAGCAATAGGCTATGTCATATAGCCTAGGTGTGTGGTAGGCTATACGGTCTAGGTTTGTATAAGTACACTCTACAATGTTTGCACAACAATGAAATCTCCTGACACATTTCTCAGAACTTACCCCTATCATTAAGTGACACTTTTGACAGTATTCTGCTCAATGAAGTATCTCAAAGAGAATATATCTATATTACCACTCAGCTCAAGAAATTAACCAACAATAGCAGCCCAGAAACTTGTGCCTCCACCCAATCTCTACCTACTCCTTCCCGACAGAAACCATTCTTCCAGCTTCTCAGGTTAATTTCACCTACCTTTGAACTTTATATCAATAGGATCATACAACATGCATTTTTCGAGTGTGTGTCTGGCTTCGTTCATTTCACATTGTTGTAGGATTCATCCTTGTTGTTACATGTACTTTTACATAATTTATTTTCATTTCATCTCATTCATTTTCATTCATGTTATATTGAATGAAATACCATAACTCATTTATTCATTCTACTATTGATTGACATTTGAGTTGTTTCCAGGTTTTGGCAAACTTCGGGTTTTGCTGAGACAGATCAAGACTCAATGGCAGGGAAGCCCTGCAAATCCCATAACCACCGTATGCTGCCTGCTGTATCTCCTAGTAAACTAAATTAAATTTAAGTGCCCTTTTTTTGTCCTAAAAAAACAAAAAGTCTCATTTCTTGCAAAGAAATTTTGAATACATTCATTCATTGTTTTCAGCATTAGGCATTGTGTTAGGTGCTTCCTTCTGGGTCCTTGACCCCCTGGGTTTCCTTACCTGCCTTGTCCTACCTGGGCTAGATGGCCTGAGGCTAACATAACAGGGAGCAAACCCCACATCACGTACCATTTAATTTCCAGGAGTTGGGCTTTTTTTATTTTTTGAGACAGGGTCTTGTTCTGTTGCCCAGGCTGGAGTGCAGTGGCATGATCACTGCTCACTGCAGCCTGGACATCCCTGGGCTCAGGTGATTCTTCCACCTCAGCCTCCTGAGTAGTTGGGACTACAGGCACATGCCAACCAACACCCAGCTAATTTTTGTACATTCTATAGTGACGGGGTTTGCCGTGTTGCCCAGGCTTGTCTCAAACTCCCGAGCTCAAGCAATTTAGCTGCCTTGGCCCCCCAAAGTGCTGGGATTACAGGTATGAGCCATTGTGCCGGGCAAGAAGTTGAGGTCTTCTATCCAAGTGTTGGCATAGAATGCCAACACTTAATCTGGAAAACAAAGGTCATAATATGCTCAGGGCGGGAAGAGGAATGGTAGGGATTAGCTATTACATACCAGGCTAAGGATTAAGACTGTTACACAAGCTCTGCCCAGTGTCAACAGTCAATGATTGCAGAATCAATAAATGAAGCCCCAAAGGTGAAAAAAACAGAACAAGGTTCTAACATATGGGACCAAACTTTGCATCTGGAAAGACTGCGCCCATGCTAGTATTTCAATTACTAGACTTACAGCTGGTGTAGATTTCAGTATTTGACAGGGGAGTCTAAAGAAGTTTTAAGAAGAATATGGGAGCTGCTTTTGCAGGAAGACATTGAAAACTGGAGATAGAGTGCCAAGAGAATCCTAGCCGGGAGGTGGGGAAATGAAGGTTCCAGCTGTTCTTGCTCTGCCAATAACCAGCTTCACACATACATGTGCCTACAATGAATGTTCATCTGCCCACAGTCCAGGCGGCATATCTGCACATTTGTCTATGAAGGTCCACAGCAGGACACTTGCTCGTGTGGTCATTCATTATTATTTTTTATCACAACAATTATCCAGTTTACATTTTGCTGTTTCTTGAGAAGGTTTCCATCTCATACCCTGTTTTGAGGTACCCATTGGTGAAAACATCCAGAACTTTCCATAGTGAATTACTTTTATATAAAATGTTTATCACCTTACAATCTGGCAGTTTAGTCAGAACATCATGACTGGGTGAAAGTAATTAGAAATAGTATAGAGGCTGCCGTAAAGTGTTCAAATCTGATTCCAGATATTCCCCTGCTCCTCTCCTAGAAACCCCAAAGGTTCCACTGAGGAAAGAACTTCCTGAAGACTCTGCGCTCTGTGAAGATCATCAAGAGGAGCAGTGTGCTGTGCATGGTGATGGCTGCATTTGGTAAGAGGCAGACGATCAGCAGAGATAGCATTTGCCTAAGGCAGAGCGGAGCCAGGCCTCGGGCCACTCAGGGATACTATAAAGAACCGTCTCTTGGCTTCTAACCTAATCAGGGAAAATTACTCTGATATACGGTCCTTTGCACTGTAGTCACTTTAATAGCGCAGAATACCCATGCTTCCCCGTGGCTGGAGGTATTGCTTCCAATTCCAATCACATTAACTCCACTCACTCACCACAGCATCCTCATCCTAGCAACACCTTTTATCACAGGGAGGCTTGTTT
Source organism: Cebus imitator (assembly GCF_001604975.1). NCBI lineage: Eukaryota > Metazoa > Chordata > Mammalia > Primates > Cebidae > Cebus > Cebus imitator. The sequence goes on along the minus strand of NW_016107520.1, from coordinate 2,810,521 downwards.
TTAAGCAGCCTTTTTGGCTGAAAGGCAAGAATAGGAATTGGGTGAGTTTCAATTCCCCCTGGCCAGTGCACATGTGGGACAGATGGTGGAAAATCCATGTTGGCCTGATTATCAGAGGAACTAGTCCCTCATGAGACCATCTATCAGTTACTAACAATCAAAAAAACACTCATAAATTGTACATTATGTTTTGCAGTTCTATAGACATCACTGGTTTTTAATCAAGGATTCCCATTACAGTCTAAGGAGTGTCTTAAAATTTCTTTTTTTCTTTTTGACTCAGAATCTTGTTCTGTCACCCAGGCTGGAGTGCAGTGACATGATCTCAGCTCACTGCAGCCTCTGCCTCTGAGGTTCAAGTGACTGTCATGACGCAGCCACCAGAAGGGCTGAAGTTACAGATCTGCGCCCCCTCGCTTGGCTAATGTTTGTATTTTCAGTAGAGATGGATTTTACCATGTTGGCCAGGCTGGTCTTGAACTCCTGGTTTCAAGTGATCTGCCCACCTTGGCTTCCCAAAGTGCTGGGATTGAGCCACCATGCCCAGTCTTAAAATTTCTCATTCTTTTGCCCTGTCCCTGGACATTCTCACTAATTAATGAAGCCAATTATTTGAAGCCAACATGGAAGATATGGGCATTTAAAAAAAACTTTCTAGATGATTCTATATTGAAGCCAGGGTTGAAAAACACTGACTTATGTGCTATCACCTAACATGTAAGTCCTCTGAGTCCTCTAAGGCAGCCTTCCTCCTGATAACAGCTCACTCAGCATGTTCCCCATATAACACTTCCAATAGGAGGCAACTTTATCTCAAAAGCCTCTGCTGTTCTCAGACCTGTGTGGCAATAAAATCAGCAAATCCTTGTACAGAATACACCTATACACTTAAAAATATATAAAAACATTTATACTATCATATGTGAAATGTTTCCCCGTGATCCACTGCATGCCAGGCACTGTTTTGTTAACTCACTTCACCCTCACAACAAGCCTGAGGTGTGGGTATAATTATTATTCCTGTCTAACAGATGAGGGCCCTGAGGCCCAGAAAGGGTCTGTGAGTTGTCCAAGGTCACACAGCTAGTGAGTTGTATATGGAGAAACAGGAATTCAGGATTTGATCTCTGGGGTCTATGCTTACTATCACCCTTTCTTTTCTCTCTCTCTCTCTTTTTTTTTTTTTTTTTTTGAGACAGAGTTTTGCTCTTGTTGCCCAGCTGGAATGGAATGGCACAACCTGAGCTCACTGCAACCTCCATCTCCTGGGTTCAAGAGATTTTCCTGCTTCAGCCTCCCGAGTAGCTGGGATTACAGACATGTGCCACCATGCCTGGCTAATTTTTTGTATTTTTAGTAGAGATGGAGTTTCTCCATGTTGGTCAGGCTGGTCTCGAACTCCCAACCTCAGGTGATCTGCCCACCTCAACCTCCCAAAGTGCTGGGACTACAGGTGTAAGCCACCATGCCTGGCCGTGATCACACTTTCAAAGGTGTAATGACCCTACCTTCAAGGAGCTCCAGAAGTACAAATTCCATGTTGGCTGTGAGGAGTGGGGACAGATCAGAGGACCTTGGGGTTGTAGCTTCTGAGTCCTCTAAGGCAGTCCTCCTCCTGATAATGGCTCACTCAGCATGCTCCCCCAACCCAAAGGCTGCTCTGATGACAAAGGCTGTGGGAACCAGAGATAGCTCTTCAACAGTAGTAGGTATTCCTGGGGTATCCTGCCTGGGCACCACTACCTACTTCAGATCAAATGTGTCAACACCTCTGGAAAGAGGGGCCTAGGAAGGGGCATTCTTGACAAGCACTTAGATGATTCTTATCAAGCTCAAGTTTTAGAGCCCGAGCTCATGCTGAGAAGGGCGTGAAAGGAAGATACAGTGGAGAGGGCAGAGTGGCTTCCTCTCTGTGGGAAATGTTGTATGTAGAACTTAGATAGAGCCATTGGGGTTGTGATCTGTTGGGTTATTGTCCCCAACTATTTGCTTTCTCCCAGCCAAAGGATTACATATCCCTCCCCTGTACTCAAGCATTCTGTGAAGGAGTACACATCCTACCTCAATCACTTCGGACTTGGCCATGTGAAAAGCTGTGGCCCAAGGGACGTGAATGGTTGTGATGTTTTTTGCTGTGTTTAACCTGAAGCTTAAATGCAATTGGGTGGTTTGACTTAGGTCTCCTTGCTCTTGTTCTCCAATGCCATTAGGATGTCACAGATAGTGGCTATACCCTCAGTCTGGGTTTTAAAATGAGAAGACAGGTAGAACCCTGCTGAGCTCGGCTGAACCCAGCCAATTCTAGCAGAGCCAGAGACAGCCTGCAGCTGCCTCACAGTCCTTATGTAAAGTGAGTGAAGAGTAAATGTTCTAAGCCACGGAGATGTCACTGCTGTTTGTTTGTTACTAATTGCAAAACTAATACAGGGCAAGAGTAGGAGGAGAACATATGTTTTGCAAGACTGTTCAAACAGGATTATCTTTTCACACATGGAGCTCTGTGTATCTTATATACGTGTGTGAAGTGGCATTCATCCAAACACAAAATAACTTTACTTTGCCATAAAAAGTCATTATTGTATTAGTAACAGCTTTGTCTATTGTTATATTTCAATATCTAGAAACTCAGGCTTGGAAGGCGAGAAGGAAAATTAAAATAAAAAAATAAATTATTGGCCTACTGGCACTGCTTAGTTGTCTCAGGAGGAAGGGAACATCAGGTGTTCTGGAATCACGGGATTTTCGATCTTTAAGGGACCCAAAGACTTGAAGGTATTCTAACTCAACCCCTCACTTTGATACAGGGGGAAACTGAGGCCTGGAAAAATGAAGTGTCTTGGCAAAATGCCTGTGGGAGAATCTTTGGAGCTTGAGGGTGAGCACAACTGAGAACACTGACAAGTCTAAGAAGAAGCTCTCAAGAATGTTATTAAATGTATTCTCCCACTCTGATTCCTGATCTCCCTATCATCTCAGTTAGAACCTTGGAATCCATTCACAGGAATAGTGAAAACATCAGGTGTCCATCAGAATTTGGTTTTCTTTTCTTTTCTGGCCACACAGTTAAATTTACTTCATTGCTTCCCCTATAGTTAGATCAAGCTAGGTGATCAAGTGGTGGCCTCTGAAAGTGGGTAGAAATAATATACAGTAATGCACTGAATGACAAACTTTGTCAACTGTAGACCGCATAGATGGTAGTGGTCCTATAAGATAACAATGAAGCTGAAAAATTCCTACTGCCTAGTGATGTCATGGCCATTCTAACATCATAGCATAATGCATTAAGCCTGTGCTTGTGGTGACACTGGTATAAACAAATCTACTGTACTGCTAGTCATATAAAAGTAGAGCCCATACAATTGTGTGTAGCACATAATACTTTATAATGATAATACTATGTCACTGGTTTGTGTATTTTCTATACTATACTTTTTATTGTTATTTTACAGTGTACTCCTTCTACTTAATCAAAAAAGTTAACTGTAAAATACCCTCAGGCATGTCCTTCAGGAGGTATTCCAGAAGGCATGGCTATCATGAGATGACAGCTCCATGCATGCCATTATCCTTGAAGCCCTTCAAGTGGGACAGGATGTGGAGTGAAAGATGGTGACACAGATGATCCACTCTCAGTGGAGTCCTGGGCTAATGTGAGTGTTTGTGCCTTAGTTTTTAACAAAAAAGTTTAAACAGTAAAACAAAAATAAAAAATAGAAAAAATAGAAAAAAGCTTATAGGATAAGCATATAAAGAAAGAAAATGTTTCTGTGCAGCCAAACAACATGTTTGCTTTAAGCCAAGTATTCTTACAAAATAGTGAAAAAAGTTAAAAAAAAGTTTATAAAGTTAAAACGTTCGCAGCTAGCTAATGTTAATTTATTATTGAAGAAAAAATTTTAAAAACAAATTTGGTGTGGCTTAAGTGTACAGTGTCTATAAAGTCGACGGTAGTGTACAGCAATGTCCTAGGCCTTCACGTCCACTCACCACTCATTTACTGACTCACCCAAAGCAACTTTTAGTCCTGCAAGCTTTATTCATGGTTTCAGGCGTACCATTTTTTAATCTTTTGTACTGTATTTTTACCGTACCTTTCCTATGTTTAGCTACACGATACTTGCCATTGTGTTACCACTGCCTATAGTAAAATGGTGTAGAGGATTGTAGCCTAGGAGCAAGGGGCTACCCCATACAGCCTACGTGTTCAGCAGACTATCCCATCCAGGTTTGTGTAAGTACACTTGATGCTGTTCGAGCAACAACAAGATCACCTAAGGATGCAATTTTTTTTCCTAAGAGTAGCCCCATTGTCAAGTGATGCATGACTGTACTTCTAGCCTAGTTCTGGTCTTTAAACATTTTTACATATCCCCTCCTCTATTTCTCTCTCCTGTATTACTGGCCTGAAGAAGATGAAATTGAGGACTTGAGGGTCCTAAAAGCTCAGTGCAGCCAATAGATGAAAGGCTCTTGAGTTCATGCTGACCCCCAGCAAACTGTCACATGGGTGAGAAATAAACCTTTAGTTGTTATGCTCTGATATTAAAGGCTGGGTGTTATAATGGCTAGCCTTATTTAGCTGGCCAAATCTAGGGACAATCGAGAGACAACCAGTACAGCCTAGTGTATATGGTAACTACTACATTTAACCAATTAGAAGAGCGGTGATTAAGATGGAAGTCTCCAACACCTGACCCACTGCCATTGTCCCATCTGGAATACCATCATCAAAGTCCCAGAATAATCTCAGTTTGGTTTTGTCTACATATTCAGCCCCCTACACTATTACCTTTATACATGTTCACAGGTGTTCAACCACACACCTTTGGGTGACTGACTGAATATTTGTATAAGGTCATATAGAATGCACTATTCTCATTTACAGATCCACAGAAGTAGCACTTGGCCTTGAGTTGTGCAACGCCTTTCCATTAATCAATAGGTTCTCCATATTACTAAGGGATAGGTCCTTCTTGATTCCTCCAATAACCTCTTTGTGCACATTAATTTGAACTCAAGGGCAGAGGGGTGACAAAACCCACTGAGAGGTGTCTACAAGGTGGTTGGGCTAGTAGCTGAAGTGAATAAAAACTGCGATATCAAAATCAAGGAAATGTGGAGACTGTCAAGAACAGGCACAACCTCCATCGTGAAATCTTCAATTAGCAAGGCAATAATAATCCTCAGCCTATTCTTTCTTTTCATTCATAAATGCACACAATGAAAACATGTTTTTCGAGTATCACACATGTCTAAATATCTAAAATATACCCTTTCAGGAATGAAAACTTTTATATCTTAATCAATTGGGTACATACTTCTAAAATGAGGTAGTTCTCTGACTTCTTAACTGAATCTTTTAATGGAATACTGGGGTCATTTATGAATATAAAAATTATGGTGTGATATAGGATGTGCTGAGCTGCTTCTACAGATCGAGGGCTTATTACCAAAATCAAATGCCTGGGACTTGAGCATTTTTAGCTTCTGAGTCTTCTTTTTATAACCTCCTTCCCTCCCTCCATCCTTTTGCCCATCTCTCCTCCCTCCTTTTCTTTGTAATGTCTTTTTCTTTTTCTTTTTTATTTTTTGAGATGGAGTCTCACTCTGTTGCACAGACTAGAGTGCAGTGGCGTGATCTCGGCTCACTGCAACCTTCACCATCCAGATTCAAGCAATTCTCCTGTCTCAGACTCCCGAGTAGCTGAGACTACAGGTGCCCACCCAGTTAATTTTTGTATTTTTAGTAGAGATGCGTTTTCACCATATTGGTCAGGCTGATCTCCAACTCCTGACCTCAGGTGATCCACCCGCCTTGGCCTCCCAAAGTGCTGGGATTACAGGTGTGAGCCACTGCACCCAGCCTGTCTTTTTCTTTACATTCAATTTAACAGCTAATAGTTTTCACTTTTGTTAGTCGACTCTTTTCTAGATGACTCAAGAGTTTCTTCTAGCCCCTTCTACTCTATTGTTGCTTTTGATCTGATGTGAATTAAAAAACCCAATAACTAAATTTTAGAAAATTAAAGTGATTTCAAATAAGAATAACTAGGTTCCAAGTGATGACTAAAGGAATTTCCTACCAATCCTGTAGGTAAATAGATTTTGTTGTATCTATTTTGCTCAAAAACCTACTTATTTTGCTTCCTGGATCTCATATATGTTCCAGACAGTTAAGGTTGCTGGATAGGTGAATTTTAAATAGTGATGCATTTCTGTGTCCCAAAGTAAGAAACTGAACTTAGAAAAATACGGTATAGTTTGCTTAACATCTTAAAAGGCAAGTACTATTGTCAATTATAAAAGGCACTTTCTATATATTTCTTAGTAAGTCTCCCATGCCAATAGCACATATCAGCAAACGGTACAGCTCCCAGTTGGATGCTAGGCTTTTTGAGATAATGGAAGTAGAATGGGCTTCTGCAAATGTCTGCAAATTTGGCCATTAGGATATTGGCCTGGCAGATCCCAGTAAATTATCATTGGCTCACTGCTTTATAATAAATATAGCACCACTTTGTATAGCATATAATCAACGGTATGTCTTCTAAACATTCCTCTCTGAAATTATTAATGTTTAAAAAAAGAGATTGGGAAGTCAAAACTCAAAATGTTAGTCAACTTCTCTTTATCTGTGTAGACATTCTTCCTAGTAGTTTACCCATGATGGTTTTTCATCCTTGGCCTGGAAAACATCCCATTCTCACATATCCATGCTTCTAAACTCAGCTTTGGAGACAGAATTTAATATTACCACAAGAATAATAGAATTTAGAAGGGAAGTTTGATGCTTTTTAGATACCCTCAATTATAGAAATTGCCAGTTTATTTGCAAGCCAAAGTATAAATGGCTTGGGATGCTTTCATGGGTGTGCCTGAGAGAGGGGCCACAACTGAATGTATTTTTTGATGTCCTTGATTACCTAAAAGATCCTATTATAATCTTTTTCTCTTTTTAAAAAGCTCTGTAAGTGCATGTGCCCAGGCGAACAGAGCCCAGGCGAATGGACAGGCTAACAGAGGCCAGTGGGTCAGTATGAGAAGAGCAATAAATAGTGTTTACTTTCATATCCTGTACAGTTCAAAAGAGGGGTTTCCTGCTTAGCACAGATGTTCTGAGAACACAGTAGTGCTTAGCTCCTTACAGAATGAAGGATGAGTAACCAGGCAGGACCGCCTCTAAATGGCAGCCTTTGCTCTCACCCTCTGACCACCTGAAGGGCACACTGAAGCCTGTCCCACTTCGGGTATTAACAAGACCAAGGATTTTTTGAGTTGACAGAGGTGAGGGGCTCTATAGCACATTTCTGTGCTATATAACTGAGCCTGTACCCTGCCTCTCAGACTGTGTTGAATGATTTAAACAGCTTTTTTTTTTTTTTTCTGAGACAAAGTTTTGCTCTGTTGCCCAGGCTGGAGTGCAAGACACTAGTAGCAGACACTTTGCAAAATTCTTGTTAGGCACCTCTGCCTAACAAAGTTCCTCCCCTGTCAGTTGCCATATCTTGCCCCTTTATCTTTCCTCACACCTCTCTAAAATCTCCTCTAAAATAAAATAAAAATTAAAATAAAATAAAATTCCATCTATAGTTCTAAGCAATCCTGCAATCAGCACCAGCTTACATATCTCATTCACCAAATGGCAGGCTGATTTCTAGAGACATGGTAACCATCTAGTGTCCTCAAAGTCTACTCCATGAGGGATCTTAGCCTTCTCACCATGTGGCTTATTAAAGTATTTTTCCCACAAAAATGGCTCTCCTCCTATGAAGGAATATAGCTGCCAGGAAAATGTGATTTCTCTATACTGCTTCAGAAGCTATAGCAATTGGCACATTGTTGCCCAGCAGAAAGCCCAGCTGCTTCTCATACTCAGTTTCAGATTATCCTCCTTCAGGCATGGATATCCCTGGGTTTTCCAAAGCTGGGTCACGCTTGTCCACAAAACACCCAGCACCTGACCTTACCATAGCACTGATAATGAATCTTGACTTATCTTTCTCTGTATCCCTACCCCATCTCAGGCTAGAAGCTCATTACTCTGCATTTTTTTTGTATGCCCCATTGTGAGAGATGGGAAAGTTCTTCTCCAAGTGTATATCTTAGATTACATTATAAGGAGTTACAATCTATTGCTCTATGGTCATTATCTGCTAGTAGAATAAACATAGACCTATGTATATATATTCTCTAAATCAGCTACTTCTTAAATCAGCTACCTTGACTTGCTCCAGAATGTCTGAACAGAACTGGGCAAGCTCCAAACCCTGGTGCATGCCATTCCTTATTTGGAAACCTTCCTGACCGTCTCCTGACTAGCTTCTTCTTCTTCCTTGCCTTCTTCCTTGTCTTCTTTCCCCCTTATCTATTCAGGAAATTTCCAAGTTTTTAGCCAATGGGGTCAAGCATAGAATGTGAGGTCCCGTTTCGGCCAGTGGAAACTGGACACAGCAGTAGGGCAATTGAGTCAGGTTATGAAAGTTATAGATGTCCCTGTCTCCTTTGTTCAGGTGTGCTCTCATGGCAAGACTGCTGGCGAGTTGCACCCTTCCTGCAGGAAGTGAACTAGCCTTGTTGTGTGATCCATTGTCTAGGTGTGGATTGCTCCCGATGTTATAAACCCATTTCCAACACACATGCTAATGCAAAACTGGATACATAGTAGGTGCTCAATAAATGGTTCTGAATAAATGAAATGTATGTGTTCTAGTTGTATTCAGAGGGCAATTGGTAAGAATTTTATGCTTTAAAGAGCTGTTAATCATTGGAATATGTGATTGAGGGAGGTAATGCCTTTTCCATCTTGGATGGTTTAAAAATTGATAATGATGGCAACATACATTTTAATACAATTTTAGTTTTCAGAGTATTTTCATATAAAATATTTTATTTCATTCTCTTTCCAATGCTGTGAGATTTTAGGATGGTATCATTGAGTTTGTAAACACTTCTGGCTGCTAGATGGTAAAGGTGGGACAGACGTTTTATCTTTTGAATATAAATTCATGTATCCCTTTAGGGTAATATATTTTAAAAGCCTTAAGAATGTAGATACACTTGGAATCACAAAATGGGCTTCTAGAAATGTATCCCAAATGAACAGAAACAAAAACAATTCTGTACAAAGAGAATCCCACCCTCCTACTGCTAGAATTCAATATTCTACTCTCATTTTGATATTTATAAAAACAGAATTGTGGGGAAAAGATCTAAGTATCAAATCTTAAGGGATTGTTTAGCTAGATCATGTTCTAGTCATACAATGAAATATTACTTAATCTTTAAATAATGTGATGAACCAATGATATAGAAACATGGATAAAATAAAAAAGAAATTGAATACAAAAAGTAGATGTGTTTGATCC
>NW_016107520.1:2790294-2801023 GCF_001604975.1 Cebus imitator | reverse complement strand
ATATATATATATATATATATATATATATATATATATATATATATTCCCATATATATTGGCTCTGGGAGGATGATTCTAAAATAAAACGTGATTACTTCTGTAATAAATAAAATAAAATAAAAAGGTATTACTTTTGTAATTGAGGAGGAAAATCCCAATTAAAAATTTAACACCACAAAAACAATGAAAACCTGGCATTTAGTGGTACAAATACATGGAAAAGCTCCCCACTAGGGTAGAAGATAGAAATCACTCGTATGTTCGTAGCAAAATTTTCAGCAGTTGCTGATAGCTGACCTCCCTGTGCTAATCAGGGTGAATGGCTGAGCCTGTGCCCTGCCTCCTCAGCCTGTGTTGAATGATTTAAACAGCTTTTTGTTTTGTTTTGTTTTAGACAAAGTCTTGCTCTGTCACCCAGGCTGGAGTGCAGTGGTGCAATCTTGGCTCACTGCAACCTCCCCCTCCACCTCCCAGGTTCAAACAATTCTCCTGTCTCAGCCTCCTGAGTAGCTGGGATTACAGGTGTCTACCACCACACTTGGCTAATTTTGTATTTTTAGTGGAGATGGGGTCTCCCCATATTGGTCAGGCTGGTCTTGAATTCCTGACCTCAGGTGATCCACCGACCTCAGCTTTCCAAAGTACTGGGGGTTACAGGTGTGAGCCTCAGCACCTGGCTATTTTTCAACAGCTTTTGATGCTTATGGCCTGCTCACTTGCTTTCCCCTACTTCTCCGAATTCCAACACTGTGTTTATCTTAAGGTTATCTGAAGCACCTAGCCATTATTTTTCATTACACTTCTGACAAGTGGGCAATTTCACAGAAAAACTCATTTTTCATCACCTCAAAGAAGGGTGGGTCGTCTTATTAAAAAGCTGTTTAATAAATTCAGTGGGGCTCTCTCTGAGAAGCTGGATGCCTGTTTTACTCTGGTCGCTGGGCTTCTGCTAGTCCTTGTCATGCAAAGGAAAAGGAAGTGGAAGTTGAAAGAGTGGTAAATGGGGAAGAGGTTAGAGAAACAGGAGAAAGCAGGAGGAGCTGGAAGTTCAAAGGCAGGTGGGCTAGGGGAGGGGAAGCACTGGGCTCAAGGTGAAAACCCCACTTTTTTGCCTATTGCCAGGAGTTTGAGCGTCCCTACCGCCTCCTGACATTACTACTAGTGCCAAAGTCCCTCTCTTCCCCCATCACTTTGCTCCATCTTGTACAAAAATACACTCTATTTCTACCTGATTTAGTCACCTTTTCTCATAAACAATATGGTCTTTCAAGCTTGCTTCATTCAAAACATCTGGGCTCTTTTGCAAGATAATTGCTTGTTTCTCTTACTGGCTTATATTCATTCTTTTTTTCCCCCATTTTATTCAGCATCACTCAGAAGCCTTCTCTTAGCAGAAAAGTCACCTGTCCAACCATAGTGACAATGGCCAAGGCCCTTAGCTAGGCTGGTCTGGGAGTGGGGCAATTTATACTCCCAGGGCAACCTGTGGGGAAGAGGGAGAGAAACCATGATCCAGCTCTTTTCAATGTATTTTCATAAAATGTAGGCTTGACCTATTTAGTGGCTAGAACATCCATCCATCCATCCATCCATCAATCCATCCATCAACCTATTTGTAAGGTTTATTGCCGAGGTAAAATGAGGAAACTGAGGCAAGTATAAGAAAATGAGAAGTTAATTTATTTAGCTCCCTGGTGAGGTTCTGTGGTCCAGGAAGGGGCCAAAGAAGTCGTGCCTGGCTGTTTACATCATGGGGTTTTATGGGGAGAGAAGGCGATTGATTGGCTATTGGGCAAACAAAGCAAAGGCAATTTTATTGTCTGTTAGGAAGCAGGAAGTACTTGAAACTAGTTGCCATTGGTAGGCGGGCGGGACTTTGGGTAAGTGGGCCTTGATTGGCTGTTGGGGAAACAAAGTGAAGGCAATCTTATTGGCTATTAAGAAGCAGGAAATGCCTGGAGCTAGTGGTCATGGGTAGGCAGGCGGGACCTTAGGTAAGCGGGCCTTCCGGGGGCATACAGAGCAGACTGCTACCGGGCAGAGTCTGATGGGGCTTTTTAAAAAATTTTTCTTGCAGAGTTTATTAACAACAGGCTGGGGGTTAAATGCATAATTTAGTGCTGAATGTGGGCTTAGGTCTAGTATGCAGAGGCGAGTGCGGAGAAACCGTGTGGCAAGGCCAGATAATAAGCTCAGGCAATGACGTAGTTATCAGACGCGGAGAGAGATGGATGAGTCTGTTTAACCCTCTGCAAGGCAGCCGGCCTTACACTATTCATCTATCTACCTACCTACCTACCTATTCATTCATCCACGCATCCAACCATCCAGCCACCCATCCATCCACCACCCATCTATCCACCCACTTATCCATTTATCCATCAACCCATCCATCCATCCATCCATCCATCCACCCATCCATCCATCCATCTATCCATCCATCCATTCATCAATCTACACACCTACCCATTTGTTAATCCTTCAACAAATATCAACTGAGCATCTATGATGAATGAGTAGGGTACTAAGAATACAATGTTGTGCTGAAACAACCCTCATAGTACTTCCAGTCTCCTGAAGAGAGGAGCTAATAAAACACTTCAGTGTAAATGATTCAAGTGCTAAGAAGGAGCCCTGGAGGTACCATGAGAACCAATGGCAGGCAAATCTGACCTGGCCAAGGAGGCTAGGAGGGGTTCCCTGGGGAGGCTGCTTCAAGGGGAGGAGGAGTAGAAAGTCCCTCTTCTTTCTCTATCACAGCCCTGAATATAGGTGGGTCTGGCAGACACTGCTGGTTGCTTCTCCAACACCCACTTCTCCCTTCATTTTTGTCCACAGAATCCAGTTTTGTTAGGTATCAGGCATCTAGCCCCAGGCGGTGAGGAGGTATCAGTCCGAGCTAACCATGGTGAGCTCACTTGCCTTTTGCCTGTGGTTGGTTTAGAAATGTTCTTGCCATCAAGGCCTAGCAGAAGTCTTCAAGATTTCGGTTGTCAGCTTGGATGACAACATTTTGCAGTTGACATACTTAGGGTCTTGCACAAGAACCAAGTAACCTCATCACTTGAGAGAGACAGAGTAGATGGGTGGTTTCTGGAGCTGGTCCTGTCATTCACCAGCCACATTAAATTTGGAATGTCTTTTCCTCATTCTGAGCATGAGTTTCTTTTAATATAAAGTTCAAGTGGGTCACATGTGCCCAGCTTTCCTCTGTCAACTGTTGTGAGGATGAAATAAATGATATTTTTGTACAAGTGTGCCACATGGCTGCAAAGTGCTATCAAAGTGTGAACCACTGTTATTGGCAAGGTGTGATAAATGCTAGACCATCATCTTGCTTCATTCAAAGCATCTGGGCTCTTTATCTAGCAACATAATTGCAGTTGGGGTTACAACTCTCCTTGGAACCCTCCAGGTTCCTCAGGTTCTCTGAGTGGAGGCCTAATTTCAGATGTAGAAGATGCTCCTCTTTCTTGAAATGGCTTTTGACTTGGAAACTCACTGCTCCAGGTGGGCTCTGGGAGACTGCCTGGCTCCCTGTGTCACCAGGGTGGAGACTTCCCAGAGGCTCCCATTTCTAAGTGAAACTCTGAGTCCCTCTTGCCTCAGGATTCAGGATAGGATCTTTTGCTTCATCAGAAGCCCACAGAACTCAGAGGCCATTCAATGAAGGACATGGGCGACAAAGCCAACCCCAGTGGCTCCTTTCTTGCCATTTGTTAACATAAAGAGCTTTGGGTGGGGCAGGTGTGTGTTTGCTCAGGGCTGGGCCTAGGCTTTGGCTCCCTTTCCTTTTGGAATTTGGTTCCTTCTACTTTTCTCTATCCCTGCCCACAGAGCTGGTGATGTCGGGTTGCATCTCTTTTCCAGAACTCTCTGCTGGAAGTACCAACCTCCAGCTCAAGGCATGCTGTTCAGAAGAACTTTCTATGGAAATGTCCAGTGGATGTCCTTTGCCCAATGGTAGCCACAAGCCATGTGAGGCTGGCAAGCATTTGAAATGTACCTAGTGTGATGGAGGAATGGAATTTTTAATACTATTTAATTTCAATTAATGTATATTTAAATTGCTACAAGTAGCTAGTGGCTTGTGTATCAGAGAGTATAGGTCTAGAGCTCAGTATCCCAATCACTCCAGTCTCTCCATTGCAATAAAAATGAATCTGTCCTGTGTCCCAATCCCAAGGCCCTCTTCTTAGAGAAGCACCAGCAAGACAATCTCATAAACAAATTGCTATCCACAAATTAAAGTCTTACTCCCTTAGGTACATGTGCAGGTTTTGAGTAATGTCACAATTTAGTCAAAGCAGAGGTTCAAATGATAGGAATCTGAGAAACTCTAACAGGTAAGTGGTGGGGAAAAGAGGATGAGTATAGAGCTTTAAATGAACTTCAAAGCATACCCTATGGGTGGGCACATCCTCCCCAGTACCCTGGGCTGCTTCTAAGCTCCTCCTAGCCTCTTGAAATCTGGAGAGAGTTAAAGGCAGACATGTGTGGATGGGAGCCTGGGAAAGGGCTGGAGGTGGCAGGGTTGGAATGGGCAGAGCCTGAGGGATGTCTGAGCTCTTGCAAAAGTATCTGGCATGCCAGGCAGAGAGACAGTTTGTTCCACCCTGGGTGGGTATGGGGCCCAAGGAAGTGATTGTTAGGGATTGATCATTACCACTGGGACAGGATTGGAAAGTTAATAGTTAAGTTAAAGAGACCAGACATCAGATCAAAGGCTGCAAATAGACTGTGGCACTTTGGGTTGAGTCTTGGACAGGAATTGCAATTCTACTCTTAATTTTTAATCCCCTCTTTTAAGGAGGTTTTTTTCCCCCCTGGAATTCTTTTATGAATATTGCTTTCTGGATGTTCTTGTCACCCTGAAACTGAGCTGTGTTTTTGTTTCTCTTGGATGACCATGTAACTGCTTTCAAGTTCCTTTCTGTGTTTTCACAGATATCCACTGGAATCAGAAGTATCTTTGTAATCCAAACACCAGGTTGGGTAAAGGGTAGAAAATAATGGAGGCTGGATGTAGGGACCAGGGGGAGATCAACCAGAGGAATACAAGGTCCTGGAGGGGCACTTAAAGACGAGTAGGAAGTGTCTGTACAAACCCTACGGCTTTGGGAGTTCCTTTTAGGGCCTTGGTTTGCCAATGGATACCACAGGTAAATCTGCTACCACCACCTTATCTACTCTATACTATTTGATTAACTTTTTAAAAAAAGGATTTCTGGTTCAGCCACTGTTTAGAATGGTGACCCACTTGCCGTAAAAAGTTAAAATTATATAAAGTGAAGTGGAGACTATGTCTCAAATATTTTGTGCAAAAATGTTGCCTATGAATACATGTCTATGAATAATGAATACACATATAAATACAAAGTAGTAGCCAAATTTCCCCAGAGCTTTGCAACACAGCTCTGTCTACTGGTGCTTCCTGATCCCTTCAAACTCTTAAAGGAAAGGGGCACTCAGGATTCAGCATTGCCCTGTTCTCCCTCATGTGCTTTCCTTCCAGCAAATAGCATGAGGGATTTGGCATCAAGGGGTAGAAGCCAAGACTGGAGAAAGCAACTCAGAGAAGTCTGAATGGGTCGATTCAGCACTTCCAATATTACCAGGTGCTCCTGAGCAGGGCTATTATGCTATGGGTGCTCTTGTACCTAGAACATTTTGATGACTGATGACATTCCTGCAAGTATTTGCTAATTTTATTCTGAACACTATAAATTTCAGTCAGTTTGCATGAAAAACAAAAGTTGCTGCTGGGCTGAGGCAACTTAGAGCAGTGGATCTTGGTAGGGACAATTTTGTCCTCTCCCGGAGGATATTTGGCAAAGCCTGGAAACATTATTTTACTGTTACTTGTGTTGGGGGGAGTTTTGTCCTCCTGGGACCTATGTGAAGACAACAGTAGTTGTTAGTGCTGGGTGGGGTGGTGTCCTCCTGGTCTTTAGTGGGAGACACCAGGAATGCTGTGAAGCATCGTACGATGCACAGAGCAGCCCCACAACCCAGAGTGATCCGACCCAGAATGTCCACAGTGTTGTTGGAGAAACCCTGGTCCAGAGGGAAAGTTCAGGCTCAGTTCTTGACACCAAGGCAGCATGATGGCTCTCAGGGAGCTATCACGTTTCAATGTTTCAACCCTTAGATGGTCCCACGAAATCCCAGGAAAATTTTGCCTAGAATTTTCTTCAACCAATAACCTCTCCAGTTCCCTATCTTCCTGGTTCCCTCACTTTCTCTGAAATTGAGAGTGCAGCCTCAAAGTCATACATGTGGAGCTCATCTCAGTGGGTCCAGATCCCATTTGACTGTAGTATAGACAGAGGCAAGTCGGGGGGGGGGCTTGGTTTTTCCATCTGTAAAATCGAGTCATGATACTTCATGATCTATTTGCTGGGTAGTCCTGGCAGCCTAGGGTTTCCTTGCCACTGGTAGATGGGGGAAGATCCGGAGCCTCTCATACATGAGTCCTGCCATGAGGGCTGGGAGGAAGAAGACACAGCAGTGACATTACGGGGTCCAGAAAGCTGTGGCAAGAATTTATGTAGAGTTGCTTAGGAAAATAAAAGCAACACAGTCTCTGATAATAAAAGAAGTAACACAGTCACTGTCGATAATCTCTCAACTACAGAACACTACAAGGAGAAAATAAAAATCTCTCATGATTGTACCACTAGGAGATATCAGCTATTAAAAGCTTTGGTATTTTTTGAGAAAAACAGAGAAAATGATGAACATCAGGTTTTCTGAGCTGCACAGGCTGGGGAGATTGAAACAGTCTTTGAAGACAGCACAATGTGCCAGTGTAGACATTGACTTGTTTGAGATGATATTCTCTGTGAACCAAGATAATTGAGCCCTTGCCCTGGATGAAAGGGATAGTAGGGCAGATCGGTGATGTGACTGAGGGGCATGTAAATAAGTCCCCCTTACCTTCAGGGTTCATGTGGAAAGCATCCTCAGTGTTCGCCTCCATAAATAGGAGAGCTCTTTAGCTGAAAGAGAAAATGATTCATTTTAGCTCAAAGATGACAGAACAGGAGATTCCATTTCTGGCTCACTCTGCAGTACGTAGCATGGCTGAACATTGGCACCTCAGTGACAGGCGCGAACAGCTCTAGTATTCTGGAATTAGTTTTTTGGCAACCTTATTTTGAAGTAATTTTAATCTTACAGAAAAGTCATAAAATTGTAAAAAAAAAAAAAAAAAACAAACAAACCCATATACCTTTGACCTGCATACACCAGCTGTTAACATTTTACCACATTTGATTTATAATCTTTCTTCTCTGCATATAAAATTACTTTTTTCCTAACTATTTGTGAATTAGTCACAGCCATGATGCATGTTTACCCCTAAATATTTCAGTGTGTTTTCCTAAGAACAAGGACAATTATCTTACATAAATGTAGTACAATGATTAACATCAGAAAATTAACGTCGATACGGTATTATTACCCAATCTACAGAGCTTACTCAAATTTTGCCAGTCATTCTAGTTGGGGTTAGATTTCATGAAATTGGTTTTGGAGACCTTAATGAAATCTATTAACAAATTCTGACACAGTCACAGATGAATTGGGAATTCTAGGTCTCGTATAAGAACTTTCAGACCTGGGACTGACTGGCCTTTATCTGGGAGGCATGAAGGGACAACTGCTAGAGTTATGGATCTAAGAAAAAACATGATTTCAGGACTTGAATGCAGATAGACCTGCATAGGTCTATGGCTTTTTTTTTTTTTTTCTTGAGACAGCATCTCATATTGTCTCCCAGGCTGGAGTACAGTGGTGCAATCAGAGGCTCATTGCAACCTTGACCTCCCCAGGATCAGGTGATTCTGCCACTTCAACCCCTGCCCCTCAACCCCACTCCAAGTAGCCGGGACTACAGACACATGTCATTACGCCTGGCTAATTTTTTTTGTATTTTTTGTAGTTATGGGGTTTTGCCACGTTGGCCAGGGTGGTCTTGAACTCCTGGCCTTAAGTGATCTGTCTGCCTTGGCCTCCCAAAGTGCTGGGATTACAGGCGTCAGCCACCGTGCCCAGCCCACAGCTACTTTTTAAAAAATAGGCTTCAACGTACATGAACAGCAATTCCTAGTTTAATGCTCAATTTTATCTTGCCCATTCCAAGCAAAGACAAATAATCTAACCAGAGTAGCAGACCAAACAATGCTTTCTCTAAGTATTCAAAATCCAGAATCTTCAATATCCCTCAAGGAAGCCAGTGCTGAATATTCTCCATGCTGACTCAATGGGCAGAGGAGGAGGTGACTGGCAGGAAGCTATGGATGGTCACCAGCAGCCTCATGCCATTGACACCCTCTTTGTCAACATTCCTGCTGTTGGCATAATCAATCAAGTGACTGGAAGTCTTTGCAGTCAAAGGCTCCCATATGACAAGAGCATCTGAGCACAAGAGAGCCAGCCCTGAGGCATTTAATAAGAAGGGGCCTGATGGATCCAGGGCCTGTGACACAGACATCTGGGGCGTGCTTCTTAGAAGCCACTCATTTTTCTCCATAGGGTATAGTGACACCAAATTTTCTGTTTAAAAAAATTTTAGATTCTAAGAATTGTTTTAGAACTTAAAGTTCTCTCTTTGATTAGAATTGTCTTGCTCTGCTCAGAACAAATCCTGTTCCATTATGTCATTTCCCAAATAAGATCCAGATTGGTTTTACAGTCTTGGCAGAAACCCTGAGGGGCCAGCGAGGGACTGGGGAACCAGGACAAGGGCTGTGCTGGGGGTGATGTCTGGGAGAGCAGACAGCAGCAGTGAGGGCTTCAGGGCAGGCGGGCATAAAGCGATGGTTTGTGCTGTTCAATGAATACTTATTGAATGATTGGCCCTGGGCCCACTTGATCCATTCACCTATTCACTCAGCATTAATGAAATGCTTGGCCCACCACTTAGCCCTTGTCATCTCTGCCCTGGCTCCCACATCTATTCTTTACCTGACTCCTATGCCTCCAGCTTCAAGTAGGGTTCTACCCAATGTAGGTAGAACATGGAGATGGGCATGCCAGGGTATCGATTTCCCTCCTTCGTTGACTGCCTCAGAGAGTGGGGCTAGCCATGGTTGTGTTTCTTCTACGGTAAGTCCTGTTAAGTAGTCATGACTCTGGCTATCACTGGGCCCTGGCAATTCCTCTATGCAGATGGGTGGGGGTGACAAAGTCCCTTGTTCTTCTAACTCTACCCCTGGGCAGGTGAAGAGTCTCTACATTCTCTTCAAAATCCTAGCTGTGACTGCCATCCTTTTTCTGTCTGACCTTGAATATGTATAAATTATGCCTGATGGCTCTGGACAAACAAGAAAGATGTAAAATTTTGAATATAATTCCTTACACAAGGCTATACCATGATGCGGTGGCGGGGAGACATAATTTAATAGAAGCTCCTAGAAGAAATAACTTACAGATTTTGTCTTTTATACACCTGAGTATTGTGTGTCAGTCAAAGAGCTATCTGATCTCTGGCTACATTATTTGAAGTATGGTATCCAGAACAGGGAAGGTGATAGTATTACTTAGTTCTATGATTCTACATTAGCTCCCACTTGGAGTCCTGTGCTCATTTCCCTGCTCCTCACTTTAGGAAAGAGATATGTTACTTATCTTCAAGTTCTGTCACATAGAGCAGAAGTTGAAAGAGTTTTTCTTCAAGAGCCAAATAGTAAATATTTTCAGCCTTGTCGGCTGAAATGTTCCAAGTATTCAGTTGCTGTAGAACAAAAGCAGCCATAGACAACATGTGCATAAATAAGCTTGACTGTGTTCCAATGAAACTTTATTTAGAGAAATAAATGGGCTGCATCTAGCCTGCAGGCATTACTTTGCTGATCTCTGATAGAAAAGTGCAAAATGAATTTATTCTAGAGGTGCCCAGAAGGCAGAGATTTGATCAATGTGTAAAAATCATGGGGTGGTTGATTTGTGATAATTTTAAGATCATTCTAGTGGTGATTGCTGTTCCCAAAGAGAATCGTCTGTTTCATGAGTTGGTGAGTTTCTTGTCATTACAGGGGTTCAAAGCAGAGACTGTTTTAGAAGAATTTCCTGCAGATCACGGAGAGTAAATTGGATGATGTGGGAGGTACACTGCCTCACATTTGAGTCTCTTCAGCATGGTACAGCACACACATGGTAAGTCTTCTCAGTTCTATGTTCCTAGAGGGAGGGGGCTGCGTCATATCCATCCTTGTATCCCACCCACTCCTGAAAGCCTAGTATAGTGCTTTAAATATGGTGAGTGTGACCAATACATTTTTTTGTCAATCTGATTCAAATCAAATCTTGCTGACACAGTAATTATACTAATTTGTCTTTAGTACAATAATCACTACCAGTCATGTTAAAATAATTCAATTACCTCTGATAAGCTTCAACATTTGAGGATTTTCACTGAAAATAATAGACAACATTTACCAAGTTCTTACAATATGCCAGCTGTCACGCTAAGAACTTTACATGCGACCCTGGAGGAGATCCAAGATGGCCGTTTAGGAACAGCTCAGGATCGCAGCTCCCAGTGAAAGCGCAGAGGGTGAGTGGACGCCGCGTTTTTATTGCCCACAGACTAGGAAATTCCCGGGCAGAGGTGCTCCACGGTCACCAGCGCGGCTGTTTCGGCCAGTGCGGCTGTGCCGGCCAGCGCCACCGCTTTGCCCCGCGTGGCTGCTTTGTCGGCGCCCCGGAGCTGAGGTTCTCCGTA
>NW_016107520.1:2773567-2784449 GCF_001604975.1 Cebus imitator | reverse complement strand
GGAGGAAGGCAGCAAATCACACTGCCACGTGTGTTCCTATGCAACAATTTTGCATGTTCTTCACATGTACCCCAAAACCTAAAATGCAATAAAATAAATAAATGGGAAAAAAAAAGAACTTTACATGCATTATCTTATTGAATACTCCCCAAAATCTTTGTGGTAGATACTATAACCTATTTTATTGATGAAGAAGCTGAAATTCAGAGAAATCTCAGAGCTAAGAAGTAGCATATCCAAAACTTGAACTGAGATCTCTTTGATGTCAAAGGCTGTGCTCCAACCACCGTTCCATTCTGCTTCCCAGTAATTCATGTATTCTTTCTTTCACTGAGTATTCAACAAATACCAACTGGTTGCCTACTATTTGCCAAGTACTATTTTAGGTGCTGATGACAGAACTGTGGATACAAACAGGTCAAGTCCATGCTCTGAAGAAACTTACATTCTGGGTGGAATAAAGTGGGAGTTGATATGCAATTAAAAAATGAGAAGCTAATAAATGGCCATTCATCATAAGACATGGGGAGAGTAAAAAGATAATAAATATTTCTTGTTCATATTAGAACCATAGGTATAATCCTAATTGATGAATTTAGCAAATAAATGGTAATTCATCACAAGACATGAAGATTAAAAAGATAATAAATATTTCTTGTATACACCAGAACCACAGGTATAATCCTAATTGATCCTAATTGATGAATTTACCAAAGTAATTTCTTTCTTTTTTTTTTTTTTTTCTTCAACTTTTAAGTTCTGGAGTACATGCTCAGAATCTGTAGGTCTGTTACATAGGTAAACATGTGCCATGGTGGTTTGCTGCACAGATCAACCCATCGCATAGGTATGAAGCCCAGCATCCATTAGCTATTCTTCCTGATGCTCTCGCTCTCCATGCCCCAACTGATAGACCCCAGTGTGTGTTGTTCCCCCCAACCTGCTGCCCCATGTGTCCATGTGTACTCATCTTTCAGCTCCTACTTATAAGTGAGAACATGCAGTGTTTGGTTTTCTGTTCCTGAGTTCTTTCCTGTTGACTGACATTAGCCCAAGGTTAGTCTTTAGTCCTGACAAATTATCAGATAAACTCAGATTCAGAAAGAAATCTTCAACATTTCTGGCAACTGATAGAGATTACGCATGGCAGTTTGTAGCTATGCATGTGGAACTCTTGAATGAAAAAGAAGCCTATCCAATAAAGCACTTGGGAATCACTCTTTTTGGGCAGGCTGAACTTGAGCAGAAGCAAACACATCAAGTTGAGTCAAAGGAATGGGCCTCGTTTAGGAGAAGAGCTACCAGGGTAGGTGGGAGTGGAGAAACCAAAGGGGAATTACAAACTCTTGATTGAGAGTGAGACAGAGGAAGCAAGAGCACTAAGGGTCAAATAGGGTCAAGTCAAGTCGACTGTCAGGTCCAATAGGCAGGTGCCAACTGGGAATGGGAGACAGTGCCCAAAGGTCAGGGGTGGAGTAAGCACAAGCCCAGATGAGGAAGCAGAAGAATGCAATATTTTGTTTGTGTCTTAATGGGTGCCAACTACAAGAGGTGGGTGTGGGTGGCCTAGTTAAGGTGAAGGATAGGAATTGACAAATAGTAGTAATCCTTTTGCAATTCCAGAATTCCTTTCACTAGTGGATTGTAAAGTGATTTCAGATGAGAGAGTCCTGAGAGCATCAGCATCATCTTATTTTTAAAAATGGGTGGAAAACAGAAAGGCAGTAATTATCATTTATTAGCTGTCAGACGTTGCTTCTAAGCCCTTTAATGCTTTATTTCATTTAATCTTCATAAGTATACTTTGAGAACCAAGCTTTTAAATAGGGAGTTAATTAAAGAATGACTAAAAATGTTAAGTGGCATTTGGAGAGAACCTATGTAATATCATCATTGAAAACGAGTCCTGGTCATTCATATTTTGATTTGTTCACTCACATATTCAGCCTATAGAGCACCTAATACATGTTGGGTGCTATTCTAGGGCCTTTGCCTGGTTGATGTTATTGATTTCAGTGTTCAGCAGAGAGACAGTGGAGGGAGCAAGGGATTGTGAGACAGAGAATCTAGACTCTTTTTCTAACTCTAACTGGTCCTGTGGTTCTTGAAAAAGTCAGACTGCTTCTCTGTTTAACATGTTCTAATGTAAAACAAGGAGCTAAGATGATTGAGGTCTTTTAGAATTTACTGTTAAAATATTCAATAGTTTTATAGTACATTGAAGCTTACAATAAATACTTACAGTCTGTCATTCTACCCTCCCACCCCCATCAGGGAAATAATACAATTTATGAGGCTTTAGAGGTGGAAACTTGTCAAGGCTTGGACCAAGTTCCTCTCCTCTTTTCACATAATTCCTCTACCTTCTGTGTAGGAGTTTGTGTTAATTTCTAAAAGAATTATAACAGAGCTGGTGCAGATGTCAGAGGAAAAGGGAGAAATATAGATGATGTAGAAGACAAAGAGAAGTTAAGAGTGGGAAGGACAGTGTACTAGCTCTCAGGAGCTTTGTGCCCTGTTTCTGAAGTCATTCAGGGCTGCTATACTCATCAAAAAAAATGTACCCAAAGGCACAAGAAGAGAGACCTTCCAACTGGTGGAAATTACATGAAGGCAGATTTGGGTTCAGTAAAATGGTAGAGGAGTTCCTCACTGGACATTCCGATTGCCCATGACTGGGCAGAGCTAAAACAAATGGGTCATGTTACAAGGCAAAATAACTTTTTAATTTTTAAGGCCCACCAGTCAATAGATTACTATGGCCAAGGATAAAATGGGCCACACTGGCAGGAAGTGAGCTCCTCATCATGGTGGATGCTTATGCAGAGACAACGTAAAATGCTAGAGGGGTTAACAACTTGGATCAGAGTTACAAGACCAGGAAAGGGACTTTCAACTCTGAACTATGACTCTATGAGGCAGGAGGCTTACAATTTCATCTGTAGCCTATAACTCCTAGTCCAGAGTTTACATATCCTTACAATAATCTACTGGGGAAAACTGAAGGTGCTTTTCTAGGCACTGATATCCAGGCGAAATTCCTTAACTTATTTCTTTAATACAAAAAGTTCCTTGTATGAATTTTTGACAGCATACCCACCCTGAGCCTGTTTCTGGCATTTCAGATCTCTCATTCTTGACAAATAACCACGATGGGAACTTCTCTGGGAGCCAGAGTTGAACCAACACATTGACATTCTAGGTTCACCAGTCAATAGATTAACAGGGTTACCCCTGAATTTGTCCAGTGCCCTCATTTCCCAAAATGTTTTTTACCTGCTAGCTTTATCAGAACTGTATCAGTCAATTGGCATTCTCCAAAGGTAATAACTTTAACAAGAGAAGGTATATGGAAGGGCTTTGTAACAGTGAAACACTCTGAAAAGTTATAAGTTTTATTATTGTTATAACCTGCCAAGGTCACAGTACTGGTTATTAGCAGATCCCTATCTAGAGAGGGTTACTTGGAATCCTTTTGGAGGTAAATAAATAACACTACTGATATTTTAAAAAGAAGCAAAGTCCAAGTCTCCTTGATTAGCCAGCAAGCAATAGTAATGTTTAGAACTGGATTTTGCAAGCACAAGAGGACCAAATCAGGATCACTTAAACACAGGCGGTTGTTCCAGTCCAGTGGGTAACTGTGGCATGGATGTGAGTCTACAGAAATTGGCCAACAATCATCTTGACTGGGACAATGATGGGCTGGACATGGGGATGAGGTGGCCACCAGCAGCAGACCTGAATGAAATGGCTTTCTGCATAGTTTAGTTCAGAGGCCACGAATGCAAATTCATCTTTCCCCTGATGGTAAGGCATTTACAAGCTGGGTCTACACTAATAATTTAAAGTAGACTGGGAACCAGTCATTAAAAAATACCTCCAAGTGATGAAAAGACACTGTTTAGACTTCTGAAGGAAATGGTTTAAAAAATAATCCCCCATTGATTGCAATATTAAGAACATACTTAAAATGCTACCTTTGTTCTGATCTCTTAATCCCCATAAGGAGTGGTTATCTGTAAAGGTTCTTTAAGCATTTGAAGTCACTAACACCACGAGTGGAAAAAGAACACACTTTTAATTAAAGTGGAAAATTTCTATGTTCTTGTTAATCTCAATTGAGAAAACCTAAATGTATAAGAGAATAAATGTTTCCTGGTCTTAGTATCCCAGGCTTAGGATTATTTAAGATTAGTAGCCAAATTGTTCCTATTTTACACTGATTAATCAGGAAGAATGTTGAGAGGGGAATGTTAGCAGGAGATCTGTTTCAGTTTTCCAATTACATCAGCCTGGTTGGGGAATATCTAAATGCCTTGACCCTTGAACTATTTTCTCCCTTGTTCTTGGGCAACATAGCAAATGACCCTCATGAAGCAGCAAATTAGTAGCATGTGTCAAGGCTGAGACTTCTGTTTTTCAATCTAATTGTTTGTTTTGCTATCCAAAGCTGCCTTCTTCAGGGGTAGCTGCACTTGGAAGCATGACAAACTGCTTCTGTTTACTCATTTGTTCCCAAGGCTAATTTAAAAGTGCGGTGGGTACGTAAGTGATGTTGATAATGAGAACATCTTAAGGTATTAAGTTGAGAACTGAGATATCAGCATGGGCACAACAGACTCATTCTCTACATGATGGAAATGAGTTGATGTACCGTTTTTAGCTCAAGAGTGAGTACCATGTGTAGTTTGTTTTGGTCCATAAATCAGGGGATCTGGCTCTCCGGAGCCGGAAAGATGATGGCATTGGACCAAATAACATCCTTTAGTTTGAGATTCTTTAAGGCCCAAATTTGTTCCAGATGCTTCATCCCATGTTCTCACTTTTGTTTTCCCCTCATTGGTTTTGGTGACATTATCTTCCCAAGTAGCCCAATTGCATCCATCATTCATTTTAATTGTAAAATACTGAAGGAGTTTTTTCTTTGTGTGTGAATATTGGCCCATCTGATTCATTACATATAGGCAGCATTGTTCACTGGATGTGTATAGGATTCTGAATCAGACCAAAAAGGATTTACATATGACTTGTGCCACTGTCTGGCCTTGTGACCTTGAGAAGACATGTAAGTTCCTTGAGTCTTGTTTCTTCACCTGTAAAGTGGAAATACCTATCGCTACCTTTAGCTACCTTTTTGGATTATTGTGAGTGTACACAGTATCTAGGAAATAGCAAGTAATTAATATATGCTAATGATTATTAACAGCTAACATTGATTGCATGTCTGGTATGTGCCAGGAATTATGGGATTCCTCAAAGCATCTTTAGGAAATAAGAACCATTATTATCTTCACTTGCTGATGAGAAAGAGATGGGCTAAATACTGGCTCAATGTCCCAAAGATAGGAGATGGTCATGCCAGGATTGTAGAGCCTTCAGTTGGCCACTGCTCCCCATGTAAGAATGGTCATGCAGGGTTTTGCCACCTGGAGTAAGAACTGCCTAAAAATGTATCCAAAAGAGAATTCTAAGACTTGCAGAACTCCTTGCTCCCAATCCCTCCTCTTTTCCATGCCTTCTTGTTCATACTTAAGCTAGAAGCTGTGAAGGACAACTCTGATGCAAATAGACATGACCTTGTGGCCAGTAGACCCCTGGCAGACCTGCTATAGCTTGGCTTCACACTCAGCTGTGAACTTGTCAGCTGAACACACATCTGCAGGTGCAGCATTCCAAGTGCATGTCATTAAGATAACTCTAGTCATTCTAAAGTTACGTCATTAGAAGGGAGGAGTAGAGCCTTAAATACACACTCACTCTATTAAGATAGTTGAAAAACACAAATGTAAATATCATGACATTATCGTGCTATCACTATTACATCATCCTGCAAACACCCACTCTCCACAAACTCAAATAGAAATAATTTTTGCTCTCAATATTAAATATCCTTAAATCTAAGAAATTAAGATCAGAAACTGTTCCAGTAACTCATGTACAGCTGAAAGGTGTATAATTCAGATTAAAGGGATCATGGCACTTTGCTGTTTAATTAAAACACTGGTGTGCTATCCATCAACTGATGAATGGATATACAAATGTGGTATAATCCTACAGTTGAATTTTATTCAGCCATAGAAAAAAAGGAAGTACTGATACATGCTACAACATGAATAAACCTCATAAAACAATACCACAAGTGAAAGAAGCCAGACAGAAAAGGCCCCATATAGTATGATTCCATTTATGGGAAATGTCCTTTAAGCTAATATATAGAAACAGAAAGTAGATGAGTGGTTGCCAGGGGCTGGGGGTCAGGGAGAAAAAGAAGTGGAGAGAGACTGCTAACATGTACTTCTTGGGGTGATGAATGTTCTAAAATCAGATCATAGTGATGGTTGCATAACTGTAAATACAGATGGTCTCCAACTTACTATAGTTCCATGATTTCTTGACTTAACGAGGGTGCAAAAGAGACAGGCATTCAACACACCCTTTGATGGGGTTAGGTCCGGATAAATGGTAGGTTGAAAATATCATAAGTTGAAAGCATCCTTTTGACTTAAACAATATTTTTAACTTTCAACTTACAATGAGTTTGTTGGGATCTAACACCATTGTAAGTAGAGGAGCATCTATATCCTAAAATTGATTGAATTGCATACAGTTGTTCCTCAATATTCATGGGGGATTGGTTCCATGTATAATTAGTTGTATGCAAATATTACAGCATCTTATATCAAGGACTTGCGCATCTGTGGATCTAATGAATATCAGAATACCAGATCCACAGATACACAAGCCTTTCATATAAGATGTTGTAGTATTTGCATACAACCTATTCACATCCTCCCATATACTTTAAATCATTTCTAGGTTACTTATAATACCAAATACAATGTGAATACTATGTAATAGCATGTAAATATTTGTTCTACAACATTGTTTTTAATTTTGTATAAATTTTTATTGTATTATCATTTTTTTCAGAGTATTTTTTATCCTTGATCGGTTGAATTCATGGATATAAAATCTGTGGATACAAAGGGCTGGCTGTATTTTAAACAAATGAACTTTATGGAACATAAAGTATATCATAATAAAGCTGCTTAAAAAATACAATCTTGTTATTTCCCCTAATTACTTGCAGAAATGATAATATTATTTCACATTCAGCAGCTCTTTTTGAATAAACAGCAATGAACAAGAAAGCATTTCATCTACCCCCTCCAAGACTTGATAATTAATCTTGTCCTCACCACCTCACTTTTTAACCTGCCCATTAAGTATTTGACTGCTGGGAAGCTGGAGTTGCAGAGATAATTGGCTCTCTGCTTATCAAGCACAAATCTCAGGCCAGACCTTCAAATGTGTCTCCATCTCTGCCTCCTTCTCCATGTTCCCTCTTTTTCCTTTCAACCTTTACTGCTGAGCACCCAGTCAGCATTCAAAATCAGAGCTGAACTGACTCAGATCAGGGACTTCTGCCTCTGTGGGTCTTCCCTGAAAAGGGAACCAGAGTCATTTGTTAATGAATAAAAAGCAGAAACTGGCAGGGGTAAAAAGAGATGGTGTTGAATTCTCTTCTTACTGGATGCTGGTAGTGGTTATGTAGGCAGCTTTCATTTCTGTAAGTGTGCACTGCAGTAGGCGCGAGACAGGAACCAGGATGCCAATTGAGAGAGCTAAGAAAAATTGTGATTGGTATTTAGGCATCAAGAGAAAAAGCTCTCAGTGTTTTTGACTTGCTCAATTTACTGTACAAGCAACTAAGGTGATGGGTAAATTGTATCCTTTGGACTGAAATCTCCATCTAGTTTCTAAATATTGAGGGAGTCTTGCTCTCTGCCCAACTTTCCTGCATCCATAAGGTATTGGCCAGGAGACGAGCCACTGTGGAGCTGTGCGACTCAGGCAGAACCCTTACTCCACATTACGCTGGCCTAGCAAAGTTGGGAGGTTTTACACAAAGGTCAAGGGATCAACCACAGCAGACATGGGGTTGAAGCTTAACTGTGTGGGGAGTGGACCTCAAGTCTGAAAAGATTCCAGAAGCGTTGCCAAATTCGCCCCCTCTATCATTCAAAGACATCATTACTACAGTGGTAAGTTTTAAGCGTTGTAATCAAATTTTTTAACCCATTGGATACCTATTTCTCCTTTCTCCCGTTTTCTTCTTCTTCCTTTCACTGTCCATCCTCTGCCAGTGATAGAGAAATTTTACTTCTTCCCACTTTCCTAAAAGTGCCAAGCCAGGGGTGGGGGGGTTGGGAGTGGGCACAGAGCATGGATTCTGCAAACACACTTTCTCTGCTATCCCCTCGAAGGACCTAGTCCTGAAGCAGAGAAAGAGAAGTGAGCTTGTGGCACAAGGAAATCTGCCCAGAATCCAAGAAGCCAAGTGACTTATCCTGGGCATGTTGCAAGCCAAAGTTTGGATGCTTGCTTCCGAAGGCAGAGGGTGAAGGCACAGAGCTTGCCAGATTTACCAAGGGTGCCTGCTAGGGTTTGCTCCTGGCACCGAATAACCTCAACTACCAGTCTGTGCAGCTCTCATGAGCACCAACCTGTTTGCCGATTACTCCTTGGCAAGCTGACTCTTCAGGGCAGATTAATATTTGCCCTGGGATATACAAGGCCCTCATGGCCCCTCCTCATTGCAAAGAAAACAATAATTGGATAACTTGCTTTTGACGGTGGTTGGATTTGTTTGGTGTGGCTTGATTTGGTTTACAGCTCATTTGTGGCAGCATCAAACTGGCTTGATTCAAGGCAGCTGTGGTTTCAGCAAAGCAAGGAGAATAAGGAGTTGGGAGGGGTGGGGCACCCATAGCAAGAGCAAGCTACAGGGTTGAGCCATGAGTCCCTTTCACTTAAAGCTGCGGTCTATGCAGCCGTCCCTGTGTTGCCAGCATCTGCTCATGTGGCTTCTTTGGGACGTAGCACGCAGGATGGGACACATGATTCTCTAAGGGCAAGCAATGACCACAGAACTTGGGCTATTATCTCAATCTTCTTGTCAAAAATCATTCTTCAGATAGGAAGTAAATTTTTAGCTCTCAATTATGTAAAGTCAAAAATCTAACCACAACAGAGGACAAAAATGGAAACCGCATCAAAATGCCATTTGTTTGGATGGTACTATGGGTTGATTGCATCCTCCCAAAAGAGACGATGAAGTCCTCCACCACCTTAGAATGTGACCTCATTTGGAAATGGGTTCCTTGCAAATGTAATTGGTTAAGATGAAGTTATAATGGAGTGGGGTGGGCCCTTAATTTAACAGGACTGGCGTTTTTATAAGACAGAGAAGAGACACACAGGAAGGACACCTTGGAAAACAGCAGCAGAGGTTGGAGTGATGCAGCTGCATCTCAGAGGGAGCATGGCCCTGTTGAAACCTGGATTCCATACTTGTTGCCTCCAGAAGTGTCAGAAAATAATTTTTTGTTGTTTTAAATCATCTAGTTGTGGTGCTTTGTGATGTCAGCCCTAATAAACTACTGCAGATGATTTATATGTGAGCTGGCTGGGTTTGCCTATAAATGCCTTTTCTGCAACTTCTTATAGGAACCAATTTAAAATTTAATAGTATTTTTAATCAGTGAAAAAAGTTGATGGTATGGCATTTGGTTGACCTAATGTGGGGACAGCACATATTTATCTAGTGTAGCAGTGATGTGCTGAATCCCTATCAGTTCCAAAGGGGACGGCACCAGGTTCAAGAGGCTGGAGAACCAGAGCCAGAAAATAAGACATTGGGGTTTTATTGGGTGCAGACATACAGGGGAGAGTCTAGCGGTGGTGGGCTGGACAGGAGAACTGCTGGTCCAGTGGCAGCAGGCTGGTAAGAAGAACCACAACTGCCTGCAAAAGGCATGCAGTTTATACAACGTTTTCACTTAACACCCTCCCCCTAGCAACCTCAGCCTAAACCTTCATTTAACCCCAAACAAAGGACTCTGATCCCCTGTATGGCCCTCCCGGGATGGCCAGGGGCTCAGATGTTCCTCACAGATAAGGAATGGATCTCTGGGATGGCCACTTCTAATTCATTAGCTTGGAACCCTGAACATGTATTCGGGTGCATCTGCCACACAGGGTCATTCTCAGGGTAGGCTCAAGTCAAGTTATCATTGTCAGGAGTATCTACCATGCAAGCATCCATCCCAGCTCCAGTGAGAAAGTTGCTAATGTCCTGTGAAAAGCCAGTGATAGTGTTCTGAGTTCACTGCTATGATGTCTTGTTATTCTTTCTTTAAAGGAGAGTTCTGACCACTAGAAAGAGTTTTAAGGTTGAATAAAGTGATATTGGACAGACACAGAAACTCTGGAGGACAAATGATGCCAAAAGGATACTCATGCCTTTGGCACTTCCCCAGCAGGAGGGAAAGGAGTAGAGGGAAGTAGTCTTAGTGCCTCACCCTTCATCCTCACTCTGGCTTTGATGTTGTCATTAGCATGTATCCCCAGAAAAGTCACTTATCTCTCTCAGGACTTCTGTGTTATCCAGGGGAAATTGATTTCCACTTACCAACCTATCCATAAAACATGGAGGAGAAAAAGATAAATTCAGCCTTCATGTTCCAGGTCTTTAGGAAAAGCATTTTGTGTCCTCTAAAGCTTCTAGTCTCTTGGTTTTGTGTCCAGAACAGTCAAGACCATCAACATCTGTACACTCTAGGCCCCTGATTCCTCTTTCTAGAACACAGATACCATATTCAGAAACCTTTCCAGCCCAGAAGGAATCTTGTGAAATCTGCATATATATTATTTTGTAAAAAAACAAATCCCAGACATGTTATTTTATGCCTACCTATTTCAGTACGTATCTCTAGCAATTATGACTATATTGTTACGTAACCAGTGTTCTTTTCACATCCAACAGAATTTCTAATTTCTTAGTAGCATCTAATTTGGATATAGTTTTTTTTTTTTT
>NW_016107520.1:2743908-2773532 GCF_001604975.1 Cebus imitator | reverse complement strand
TTTTGCAATTCAAAATAAGAAACACATTAGTTCTATTCAAAATAGGAAACACATTGGTGAATTACTCTAAATTGTTGAAGTTGAAGGGAACTCAGAGAAACAATTTCTGTTAGTACTTAAACTTCTCAAGGCAGAAGGCTACATGTCCTATTGTTAAATAACATAGGACATTAGTATGTAACGAGGAACTTTGGGAATTATCCAGCTCAACATCTTATTTGATAGACGAGGATGCTGAAGCCCTGTGATGGTTAATTTTGTGTCAACTTGAAAAGGCTAAGGGGTACCCAGATAGCTGGTAAAACATTATTTCTGGTGTGTCTCTGAGGGTGCTTCTGGGAGAAACACCCAGTACACTTGGTGTTGAATCAGTAGACTGAGTAAAGAGTGTCCACCCTCACCAATGTGGGTGGGCTTTATCTAATCCACTGTGGGCCTGAATAGAACAAAAACGTGGAGGGGGGGAATTTCTCCTTCCTTGAGCTGGGACATCCTTCTATTCCTGCCCTTGAACATCAGAACCCCTGTTCTCAGGGCTTTAGACTCTCAGACTTATATCAGGCCTCTTTCTGGTCCTCAGGCTTTTGGCCTTGAAGTGGGAGTTACAACATCAGCTCTCCTGGTTCTCAGGCCTTCGGAATAAGACTGAATTACAACGCTGGCTTTCCTGGGGCTCCAGCTTGCAGATGACAGGTAAGAGGACTTCTTGTCTCCATAATGGTGTGAGCCAATTTCCATAATAAATCTCCCCTCATATATATCCATATATAATCCTATTGGTTCTGCTTCTCTGGAAAACGCTAACTAATACAGGCCCTGAAAAGCCATGTAACACGTGGTGAGTTGGAGACCAAAGTAGAATTGTAAGCCCCCCATTTGTGACTCCCATTCCACAGCAGACTTACTCTTTAGGAATGGAGATGCCATAGGCTTTGCAGCTAAATTTATTATTTAATTCCAAACTTATTGTCTCTGGCTCACTCTATTCCCAATTAACTGTGCTTAAGCTCACTTCCTCCATGGAAATAGAGGCCAAGCAAATTGAATATTCTTCCTTCTGACCTGTCATAGTTTTGAAGACCATCATTAAGTTGTGGTTTCAAGCTTTTCCTATCAGATTAAGCAGGCTTCAATCAGATCCCTTCCTCACAGGATGTTTTCTCTCCTTAAAGGCTGTAAACAAACAAATGAGCAATCTATGGGCTACCAAAGATACACCTGTTGGGAGCAAACAAATGATACACTCTCATTTTTGCCAAGTGGTCATGAGATATGTCAGCAAAACAGATCACACTGAGAAACGCCCTACTGAGCTAATATAGCCTGGTCTTTTCAATCATGTTTATTAAACAGTGAACAACAAATGGAAAACCAAACGTTGTATGCTCTCACTCATAAGTGGGAGCTACACTATGAGGATGCAAAGGCCTAAGAATGATACAATGGACTATGGGGACTCAGGAGGAAACATTGGGAAGGGGGTGAAGGATCAAAGACTACAAATTGGGTTCAGTGTATACTGCTTGGGTGATGGGTGCACCAAAATCTCACAAATCACCACTAAAGAACTTGCTCATGTAACCAAACACCACTTGTTCCCCCAAAACATATGGAAATAAAAAATTAACAAAAAATAAAAAATAAAAGACAAACAGAATCCTTCACATATAAAGACGAAAAGCAATCAGGAAGCTGAGATTGGGACTTGGGTGAGCTCTCGAAAAATTTACTGAGTGGCTGAGATGTTGCTTGAGTGGCTTGATGGTCCCTGTCTCCCTGGATTAGCACACCAAGGTCTGGTGCTGTCAAGACCATATTGCTTTCTGCTCACTTTGGTGAATAAGGGAGGGGCAAACAAGTCCAAATATCTCCAGGGTCCAAAGTTGTGTTTGGATAAATTAAAACGCCAAGTTACAAAGTTGAAGATTAAACTAACAACCACTCATCAGCGGAAAAAAATGTTGCTTGGCTACGGGATGCCGAAATGCTGGTCTGCTATTCTGACCGAAGTAAGCAAGGACCTGGCTGGTTGTCTTCTGGCATGAAATTAGAGCACAGCCTCGATAAAATGGGATTTCATTTAATTTACTAAAATTAAAAAAAAGGTGTTTTTTGTTACATTCTATTTGAGGAAAAGTGGCAAGAAAGCAAGCAAGTATCAGGGCTTTATTTAAATCACCTCTGAGACAGTAGGTCTTCAGCGATGCACATTGGAATCACCTGAGGACTTTAAAAACTACGGCTGTCTGGCTCCCATCCCTAGGCGTTCTGATTTCATGGAGTGGGGTGCCGCCTGAGGTTTGAAATTCTAACGTGGAACAAAGTTTGAGAACCACTGCTCCAGATATTTCTTGGTGCTGGGGTAGCACAGCCCAGTCATCTAAACCATCTATAACATCGAAGTGAGAAACATTTTTTTTTTTCCCTTTTAAATCTACTGACTGAAAGTAGAACAATCCACTCAAAGGCACATAAATAAAAATGTAATTTAATGTAATTTAGAGATTTGTGTTGTTTTTTCTTAGAGAGTTCTATCCTGTTGCTTTTGAAATGGAGAATTAGGAAACAAATACTTCATCATTCAGTCTGAAAAAGAAAATAATTCTGTCCTAGGGAAATCAGCTAAGGAAAAGGCACAAGGAAGGGAAGGAGAGACACAGATGGAATGCAGAGAGAACCAGGGCACAAGACACAGCCCAGATCTCCCATACCGTGCCTCCTGTCCTGCTGCTCGATTTCCCCAGCACACGCAGGCTCTCCGCCCCGCATGTAAGCGTTGGCTTCTGGTGAGAGAGGAGGGGAGAAAAGGTGGCCAGAGGGAGACCCAGCTGCCTCACCTTTGCCAATCTGCTGGGTTTTATTGATCTGCTCTTGCGTCTGCACTTCAGCCTGTTCTGTCCTGATTATGTCCACCGCTTTGAGTTCTGATCCTTCTTTCGCATCCCTGAGTTATTACTTCCTTGTGGTTCTGCAAAACCTCCTCTTAGGCTTCTGAGGGTCTGGTGTCCTTGCCACACCCTGGAGTTTCAGATTGACTCACTCCCGTATCTTCCTGTCTTTCCAGACTGCATTGTGCCTTCTCTGGCCAGAACCCAACCCCTGGGATTTCTGACCGTCTTTGTTAGATACGGCAATCACAATGCCTCCCTCAGCCAGTGCCCGTCCTGAGGGAGCCTGCCTTGGGCAGCCGTGTTTTTTTGAGGTGGAGTCTTGCTCTGTCGCCCCGGCTGGAGTGCAATGCTCTCAGCTCACTGTGCAACCTCTGCCTCCCGGGTTCAAATGATTCTCCTGCCTCAGCTGAGATTACAGGCACATACCACCATGCCCAGCTAATTTTGTATTATTAGTAGAGACGGGGTTTCACTGTGTTGGTCAGGCTGGTCTCAAACTCCTGACCTTGTGATCCGCCCACCTCAGCCTCCCAAAGCTCTGGGATTAAAGGCATGAGCCACTGCGCCCGGCTTTGGGCAGCCATGTTTTGTTCTGGGTGACACTAACTCCACACTGGCCTTCCTCATCCTGGAGGACCTGACCCAGACCCAGGGCAGCTGTGGTGTGAGAAGGCCAGGGGCCTGTGTGGTTGTCTGGTGGGAGAAGCTTCATCCAAATAGAGGAGAGCAAGATAATCAGATTCCTTACCTTGGGAATTCGAACTGGGAAATGTGGCCAGGATAAGAAAGCAGCAATGTGAGAAGCAGCTGAGAAGTTATGAAGTGGAAAAACAGCAGTGTGGCAAATGGCAGTGATGAATGAGCAGAAAATGTGAGGGAGGGAAATCATACGCAGAATGAACATAGAATACAACCTGCGAGAATATGATGAAAGCTCCCTTCTCCAACATGCAGAATAAATTCATACACAACAACAGAATTTTGCAAGCTTTTGGGAGTTTGTGGACTCTCTGAGGCCCATGTATGAACCACATAGGGTTCACAAAACACTGTTGAAGAATTTCTTGGGTTCAAGGTAAAGGCTTAGTCGGTGAAGAAAAGAGAGACAAGCACCTTGGGAGGACAATCTCTAGAGGAGGCTTCCTTAGCCTCAGCACTGCTGAGATTTTGGGCTGCATAATATTTTGTCGTAGGGGCTGTCCTGTACATTGTATGGTGCCTGGCAGCATCCATAGACTCTACTCACCAGATGCCAGTAACAACTCTCCAGTCAGGACAATAAAAAATGTCTCCAGACATTGCCAAATTCCCCTGGGAGGCAAAATTGTCCCGGAGAGAATCACTGCTCTAGAAGTTGACTGAGTCAGGCATGGGAGAGGCAGCATCAGGGTGAAGACTCATCAGCCGCAGCTGCAGAAGTCCTCAGATCTGGTTTCCCATCCTTGAGAGAGGCCGAATTCCTATTCATTTCCTGTCTCTGCTACTGACTACCTCCGCCCACTCTCAATCTCACCGGCTCCCACTTTAGCTGGCTAGCCCACCTGAATCTCGATTTTTACAGTGGCGCTCAAACTTCATCAGAATCACCTGGAAAGCTTGAACCATAGATTGCTAAGCGCCACCCCCAGTTTCCGTTTCACAGGTCTGACGTTTGGCATTTCTATTAAATTCCCACTCGGTGCTAATGTTGCTGGTATCGAGTCTGCACTTTGAGAACTATTGCTTTACAGAAAGAAAAAGAAAAAAGAAGCCTAGCTAATACTTTTTCCTGAGCTCCTATAACAGAGGCAGGTGAGTAGAAGGAGACAGAAAAAGAGAAAAAGTGATGCTTCAATAATGTCTGGTACTCTGCAATTTCTTTTCTTTTTTGTTTTTGTTTGTTTGAGACAGAGTCTCGCTCCTCTGTTGCCAGGCTGGAGTGCAGGGGCAGGATCTTGGCTCATTGCAACCTCTGCCTCCTGGGTTCAAGTGATTCTCCTGCCTCAGCCTTCCTAGTAGCTGGGACTACAGGCATGCACCACCATGCCCAGCTAATTTTTGTATTTTTAGTAGAGACGAGATTTCACCATGTTGGCCAGGATGGTCTCAATTTCTTGACCTCATGATCTGCCCGCCTTGGCCTCCCAAAGTGCTGGGATTACAGGCATGAGCCACCTCACCCAGCCCAATACTCTGCAATTTCTAATGCAGAATAATATCAACAAACATTTACTGAGAGTGAGGATGCATGCAATAATACTACTTTTTAATCCTCACACTAACTCAGAGATAACAGTAGATATTATTATCTTAATTCTACTCATAAATGAAATAAGGCTTGGAGAAGGTTAGGGATTGGTCTAAAGACCACATGGGTTCTAAGTGGACTGTAGTTTGAATCCAGGTCTGTTTAAATACGTCTGTACTTTCTCTACTTTTCAAGACTTTTTCTTAAGCAGCATAACTTTCATTTCCGTATAGAAAATCTCATGGGGGATCTCCAAATAGAAAAGAGATAAGAGAAGCTGAAAGGGGCCCAGAAGGAGATGCAGTGAATTTCAGCTTTGGGCCTCCTGTCTTTTGTGGACATGCTAGAGGCATCGCCAGAAAGGTCCAGGGTTCCTAGAAATCCAGTAAGAAAGCGCCTGTCTTACAAATTCTGTCTTCTCATTGGTTCATATATTTCAGAACAATCTCTTCCTTTAACAAGGGTATGATTATCTGATTCATCTACACATTTGACTGCATACCCTGAAAGGTTATTCTCTGATATCAAAGAAGCATTCGACAAGACAAGAAAAGAGATATGGAAATGAAGATTGTAGTGCTTTGGCTCTTTTAATGGAAGGACACATACATTTTAGTGGGAGTCAACCAGAAGGAAACATTCTGAAATATTAAAGTGTTAAAATATTCAGGAGGCTGAGGCAGGAGAATTGCTTCAACTTGGGAAGCAGAGGTTGTAGTGAGCCGAGATTTTGCCATTGCACTCCAGCCTGGGTGACAGTGAGACTCCATCTCAAAACAAAAAATGAGTTAAAATATTAAAACGTTTAATTTTATTAATTTCATTTTATAAACTAAAATAGCCATTTGTTCTTATACACATATAAAGAGAGCAGAGTTTGGAAAAAATGTTTAAAAATTTAATGGTCCAGTCTGGCCTGGATTAGGGCTAACTCTCAGGCTTGAGGCTTAAAGCTATTTGAAAACGTTTGACAAAAATTATAAGCACTGTGCAGCTAAGAGCTGGAGATGAGCTATTTCGATTCCATGCGAGAATTCTTCAGCAAGAATGACCTTTTAAAAAATATCATGGAAGTTTCAGTTTTACAAGATGAAAAGATTTCTGGAGATGGTTGCACAACAATCTGATATACTTAACACTGCTGAACTGTATACTTAAAAATAGTTAAGATGGTAAATACTATGTTATGTGTATTTTACCACAATTGAAGAAAATGTCATCATGGTGAAACCACAACATTTTCATTGAGGAGATGGGCAGTCAGGAAGTTTTTTATTTTTTGATTTGTTGCTGTTTTGTGATGGAAGAGCTGTGGAGAGATTGGAAGTTATGGAAAACAGGGCATGCTTTAAAATGGATGGATATTTTGGTTTTAGTAGTCATGTGAAAGGCACAAGTCAGTGAGATTCAAATTTGTGGTTGAGAAAAACATCCTGTGTAGAGAATCAAAAGGAAGAATATCTATATACTTATTCTGTCTTATTTTCCAGTTTCAAAGATTTAAACTTCATTTTGGTTAGGATACAATAGCGCACCAGTCAAAAACAATGCATGGTTCAGAGCAGGTTCCTGGATCATTCAGAAATTCGTCAAGGACACTGTCACTGTTGGAGATTACTTTATTTCAATGCATCTAAGTATTTTTCAATCGTTTTATCTGCTGCCATTATTTTATCTACTACCAAGAAAAAATCTTCCAGTTAAAGTATGGTATGCCAACAATTATAAGATGTATTCCAACTTCAAAGATAGTAAAATGTATTTAAAAAGATCTTTTCAGGGACAGGGGGGTAGGGGAAAGGAATTGGTCAAAAGGTACAAAAAAAAGTAAGGAAAGAAAAAAATATAGCTTTTTGAAATTTTATATAGGGGAGGGAATATTTTCCATGCAGTCGAAAGATAAATTTTGTAGGCAGTTGTGCTATAGAAGGTTTGAATACGCATATTAGCCCTATAATTTTTTTTCTTTTTATTTTTTGAGATGGAGTCTTGCTCTATTACCTAGGCTGGAGTGCAGTGGCATGATATCAGCTCTTTGCAACCTCTGCCTCCTGGGTTCAAGTGATTCTACTACCTCAGCCTCCCAAGTAGCTGGGATTACAGGCATGTGCCACCACACCCAGCTAATTTTTGTATTTTCAGTAGAGACAGGGTTTCACCATGTTGGCCAGGGCTGGTCTCGAACTACTGACCTCAAGGGATCTGCCCACCTAGGCCTCCCAAAGTGCTGGGATCATAGGCTTGAGCTACTGCGCCAGGCTGCCCTATAATTTTCAACAAGTACTAACAATAAAATAAATACTGGTTGACAATTATAAAAAAAGAAAAAAGTTCCTCTTAGAATTGAAGATGTGTGGTAGACAAAAATCCATATACTATAAAATAATCCAGATACAAACATAAAAATAGAGGTTTTCCTAGAGGATACTTGCACATACTTGAAATATTAAAAGGAACTTTTAATATTTTAAATATTAAAAGGAACTTTTAATATTTTAAATATTAAAAGGAACTTTTAATATTTTAAATATTAAAATATTTAAAATATTAAAAGATACTTTTCCTAGAGGATACAAGCACATATTTGAAATATTAAAAGGAACCAAACTAAGAGGTTAAAGATAAAATAAGGAAACAAAGTGCCCATTATAGACTAACCTTTATTACTCCATAGAATAATTTGCATCTGAGAGGTGTTTTAATGGAAATCATTTCTCAGAAAGATAGGTCTTACCAAAGCCAGTTTGGAAACTGGATATGCATATATGTAATTTTTTCTTGGTAGCCCATTATCAATACTCCAAATAATTTAGGATAAAGTTGCATCTCAATTCAAGATATGCAGGGAATGGAGAATAAGCTGGAGAAATAGAGCAAGTAAAAAATACAGAAGTTAAAATATCATTTAGAGATAAGCAAAGCAAAGAAATATAAAGTGTTTGAAATAATTACATTGGTAAAAATTAAACCACAAACGTTTAAAGTATAATTTTTTAAAGAATTAGAATTAACACATGAATTTTTCAATTGACCTCAGGCTTGTAAGAAAATTAAATTAACCATAATGCTCCATCCCAACTTCTGAGCCTTATGATTACTCAACATTTGAGTGAAAAGACATAGTGCACTATTAGGTTCATTATAGGCTGGAAGAACCAGATGCAAGTCTTTAAGGAACTGACTTGATTTGATTATTGGGGTGCTCCTTATTAGTTTTATTCATGTAATAAATGAAGGAAAAGGGCCTCTCAACTCCATTGTGCCTGAAGCTTTTCACTGCAGGGAGTACTTTTTCTAAGTCTGTAATAATCCTTTTAAGTAGCTGTAAGAGTTTTGAGCAACCTTCAAAGTCCATATCTATTGGCCAGTTTTATAATCAATTGTGCAACTTTGGAAGATACAGCCACCATTCATAGGAGTCATTCATTCCTGAAAAAATAGAATAGGTAATAATTTGAACACTTCTTTGTTGGGTTGTCTCATCCCTGGATTACAATTTGAATAATTCAACAATTAATTCTCTTTCACAGAAGTGAACACTTACACTGTATGAATCTCACTTTCTTGAGGGCTGGAAAGAATATATGCAAAATGTAATCCTGTCCTTGATGGACTTAGGCCTTATGGTGTGGGGGGAAGAAAGATGACAACTGTATACAGTAGCTATAACGCAAAGCAAAAAAACATCAGGGCTGCCATTCAGCGGGCTACAACATGCTGGCCAGTGTCTGTTCTGATTGGCCAGTGGCTATGCCAGAACTGTTTTAAATATTTTGAATGTTACATCTGAATAACCTTCAGTAAACAATGCCAGTTGCCTAATATCCCCTCTCCATTTCTTCTTTATCAGTACAAAATAGAACCTCATTTTGTTTAATATATCAATGTACTCAACTAAAAAAAAGAGCATCTTCCAGCCTCCCCTCCTACATCTAGGGGTGGACTATGACATAGTTCTGACCAATAAGATTTAAGTAAATTCCACTAAGAACTTCTGGGAAAGCTCTTTCAAACTAAGCCAATTCAGCTGGCCCTTGATTTTGCCTTTTTTTGCTACATTTCTTCTTGCTTGGGGCACAGACTTGAACCTGGAGGTGGGGCAGCTATCTTGGGATCAGTGATGATTAAGAACAAAGGCAGATGGAGTCTGGGTCCCTAACAGTGTTGTTTGACAATTTCATCATTCACGTATTGCTTACCTCCGGATTCCTTAACACCTGAGAAAAACGAACCCCTACGGTGCTTAAGTCCTTGGTTAAATATATTTGGTACCTGACACAAAATGTGACACAATTCTAACAGTCACAATATCCTAAGGCTCAAAATTGGGAAATGCCACATGAATCCACGGGGGTCATGAAAGCACTATGAAATGGACAGGGTTTAAAAGGTAGAATTTCAGAGGTGGAGAGAACCACAGAAATCATTTTGTTCAATATCCTTATGGAGATGAAAAAACTGAGTCTGAACAAAGTAATTTGTCCAAAATTCCACAGCTGGTGTACTGGCAAAATGAGCAAAGATTCATTCTCTTGCTATCTTGAAACATAAAAGCACCCACGAAGAATGAAAAAATTTGTGGCCATTTGAACAGACAAGTATCAACTTCAGGTGTGTCCAGAACCATATACTGAAAAAAGGCTAATAGCTCAACAAAATATTAAGTGATGAAATCAGAGGTTATCCTTGAATAACCTCACACTCTGCACACTCTAAGTCTGGTCAATTTGACCTTTTAAGTCTATGCTTTAGGGAGCCTTTCTGGACTATGCCGTCACTCCCAACTCCTCGTTAGATGCCATGTCCCTGGAACCACTCTGTCATCCTGCATTCATGACAGCACTTGCTACATTGCATGTTCACTTTCTAACTGGGTCCTATCTCCTCCACTCTGTTGAGGGCAGAGATCCTCCCCACATGTGTGATTAGGTGCTGCTCAGCACCGTGTCATAACTCAGTAACTACTCATAACCCACACTCGGACTTAGAAAAAAATGGCAATTCTTGAATGTTTAATTTTTTCCCTGGGTGTGAAAATGTTTAAGTACAAGTGACGTTTGGAAACCAACCTTCAGCAAATTTCTTCAGCCTATTCAGAAGTGAATAGGATGGCCAAACAAAGAAATATAGACATCTTCCACAGAAATTAGCACATATATAGAATCAGGGCTGGGGCTAAATGTGTAGTACCTAGGTTGAACTGAATATTGCAGAATTGGGGCTTTCTGAAATGGACTTTTCAGATGGTTTGCACATGGTTGTACCAAGCATATCTGGGATTTTTATGGAATCACCTGTCAATTTTAGATGGAGATGCTGAAGTTATCCTTCAGGAAATGGGGAGAAAAGGAAAGGCAGTATTTGCTCGAGTGGCATATCTTACAGCCACAACAAGGGAGAAAGAAGGCTGCGGAATTATTTAGTGAATTTAATAATGAGTACTTTTAAATATCTAAAGAAACAGTCTTGATTGCTAGTGTGGGCAGGACCATTCTTGAAAGCACCAATTATCTACCCAAAGCTTCTCAATGAAGCTGGAGAGGAAATTACTTGGAAACCTTCATATTCTAAATGCTAAGCAAGGAATAACAGTAAAATCTGGCTCCAACGCTAATTCTAAATTCTTTGGTGCAAGATAGTGCAAGATGTTTGCTTCCTTGTGCAAATTAGGAACAGGCAGTTTTAAGCAGTGGTATCTATTATGGTGGTGAGGTTGCAGAATATTAAATGACAAAGGCCATTTAGAACAGTGCTATGGCCAGGTTGTCTGGTCTTGACTCTTGGCTCCACCATTTACTTGCCGTGTGAGTTACTTAACCTCTGTGTTCTCATTTTCCTCACCTATAAGCTTGAGTGATTATAGCACCTACCATATAGGACTGTTCTGGGCATTACCTGTAATGTATTTCATGCGAAGTACCTGAGTGCCTGGGACGTAATTTCACCCAATAAATGTCAGCTATCTTCACTAGGTAGTTTCAACAAAGTTTCTATAAATGGTTGGTGTGAACTTACAGGTCTAAAAACAACAAAATAAAAAAGACAAAAAAGTTACGATTGTACAAATAGTCAACTTAGAGCCAGGGTCCCCAAACTTTTCCTATAAAGGGCAAGATGGTAAATATTTTCAGCTTTGTGGCTCATAGGGTCTTTGTTGCAACTACAAAACTCTGCTGTTGCAGTACAAAGACAACCATAGGAAATATGTTAAAGAATAGGTCTGGCTGTGTTTCAAAACACTTTATTTACAAAAACAGTTCTAAAACTTGTTGAGAACAGACCACGGGCTCTATTTTGCAAGCTCCTGATTTAGATGATTGTACACTGCTCCTGTCCAGGCAGCACTATCTTCTGGACACCATAGGTAAACGTTCTATTTCTGTCTGACGTTCCTCCCCTAGCAGCATGATTGACTCCCTCTGATCACCTTATGCAAAGCACCTCCTTACAGACACACAAACCTTGTTTGTTTTCTTCATGGCATGTATTGCAATTTCTAATTATCTGGTATATCTGTTCACTTATTTGTTTTCATTTTCCTCTCACCTAAATGTAAACTCAAGGAGGGCAGGACTCTTAATGCCCTATACTTCTAGCAATAACTGATTGATCCATAGTAGCAAAAAAAAATTTATTAAATGCAAGAATGAAATAATTACTGACGACAAAGAACTTGTACATTCTGACAATTCGATACACATATTAAGTCCTACCCTCAGTAAAACATGTTTATGTAGTCACGTATTTCTAAGAAAACAGCTATGCATTTGCTTTTAATATGCTAAGTTTATGAAAGAGATTTTCTTTCTAAAATAAATGGGCCTTTGAATAATATGAGTATGACAAGAACAATTTAAAACAACAACAACAAAAAAAATTAATGGGCCAATCATAATCTTTTTCCAGCTCACAGTTTACTCACTGCTGTTAATTGAAATCATGTGTTCTGTAGACATTTGGCCTTCTCTTAGCTCTAACACTCATCATTAATACATTTCTATTTAAGGCACCAGCTTTACATTCTTTTTTGTTTTGTATGATGCCACATATTTTCAAAAAGCTTACAAAAAAAAAACCCAAAACAACCAGTCCCTGAATCAGATGCTTCTTTATTTTTTTTCATGCTTAAGATTTAGCAGCCGGGCGCGGTGGCTCAAGCCTGTAATCCCAGCACTTTGGGAGGCCGAGGCGGGTGGATCACGAGGTCAAGAGATTGAGACCATCCTGGTCAACATGGTGAAACCCCGTCTCTACTAAAAATAAAAAATAAAAAAATTAGCTGGGCATGGTGGTGCGTGCCTGTAATCCCAGCTACTCAGGAGGCTGAGGCAGGAGAATTGCCTGAACCCAGGAGGCGGAGGTTGCGGTGAGCCGAGATCGCACCATTGCACTCCAGCCTGGGTAACATGAGTGAAACTCCGTCTCAAAAAAAAAAAAAAAAAAAAAAAAAAAGATTTAGCATAGTACTTGACACACAGTAGGTGCTTAACAGATATTTGTAAATGAACAAATGATTGAATCTTTATTGGGGCATTGTAGAACACTCTACAGTAAGTTAACAATTGAAAGGGGCTGTGATCCCTAGAAATGCAGGTAAACACAGAGATAATGTAATTTATGTGTTGTACGAGCACCAGAAAGTGAGAATAGGAAGAATGTAAAATCAAAATTAAAAAAACAAATTATTTTTAATTTAATTTAATACTTTCGAGATGAAGTCTTGCTCTGTCGCCCAGACTGGCTGCAGTGGTACAATATTGGCTCATTACAACCTCTGCATCCCAGGTTGAAGTGATTCTTATGCCTCAGCCTCCCAAGTAGTTGTTATTACAGGTGCATGCCACCATGCCTAGCTATTTTTTTTTTTTTTTGTATTTTTAGTAGAGATGGGGTTTAGCCATTTTTGCCAGGATCTCAAACTCCTGACCCCAAGTGATCTGCCCACCTCAGCCTCCCAAAGTTCCTTCAATTACAGGTGTGAGCCACTGCGCCTGGCCAAATTTTTAGGCAATGTTTTTAAAGAGGTAGGGTCTCACTGTGTTGCCCAGGCTGAACTTCAAGCCCTGGTCTAGAGCGATCCTTCCACCTCAACCTCTTGAGTAGCTGGGACTACAGACCCGCGAGGTAACTTTGCCTTTGATTTGCAGCATTTAGAGAAGACAGCCAGAGTTCCAGGCATAAAAAAGAGCAATGGGAACACTGTGTCTCTCAAATTACCATATGCATATTATTTACCAGCGTGGTGAGACAAGTAATGAATACATTAGGAGAATGGTGCTCATCCTTCTTTGTATTCTTGATGAAATATCAGCTCTGTCAAATCATCCCGAAGTGAATATGATGAGCTGTGGAAAGCTAGTTCTCACATCAGCCTGGTTCAACAAGCACTGAAAATTGATTTTCATAACTGTTTTATGCTGGAAAAGGGCACAGGAGCTTTCTGACTGCACAGAAATATCTGTTTTTTCTATCATCTATTGCTGGAGCATTCAATTGTCCTGAGGGTGATTTAATGAAAGAAGAATGAAATGAAGACAACAAGAGATATGTTTCTCTCCTCTGTTCGATGAATTATTGCAAGAAAAAGTGGGCAACCCCTAATTTATGTCTACTGTACACCAAGTAACTTCTTCCTTTCCAGCTAAGGGAAGAAGTCCCCACTCTACAGAACCTTAGGATTGGATGACTCTTTGGAGGTTGCCTATTCTTACCAAATGCACTCTTTGAGGTCCTAGTTGTGGCATGCCATATGTTAGAAGATTATTTGAACTCGTCTTGAGCATTTCCAT
The DNA here is from genome assembly GCF_001604975.1 of Cebus imitator. Classification (NCBI taxonomy): domain Eukaryota; kingdom Metazoa; phylum Chordata; class Mammalia; order Primates; family Cebidae; genus Cebus; species Cebus imitator. The sequence goes on along the minus strand of NW_016107520.1, from coordinate 2,759,625 downwards.
GGCTTTCTCTATGCTTTTGTCCTACTTTTTATATACCACCATTGTTGCATTATTGCAACTTAGAAAATATGCTTGCTTTGCCCATATGACAATTAACACAGGGGTCTGCATTTACCTTTGCATCTCTAAAACTTTGCCAAGTGCCTAGTTCATGGCAGGCCCTCAACAAATGTGCACTGACAAGGAAAGAACAACCAAAAGCTTAATAGTTCAAATTAACACCTTTCTTCTCTTATTAGAAACTTCTTTACAGAATTGCATACAAAATAGTCTACATTTCTATTTGTCTATCAGTAACTCGGGCAATTGGAGGTTTTCAAAACATGGCTGATGCAGAGGGTATCTAAATGCTGCTGAGTAGAGAGAGATTTCCCTCCAAATTAATTAGGACAAATTAATTGTCCTTGCTAATTGCTTTAAGCAGGGCTGTTCCCAACAGACAACATACAATTTCCTTAAGTTGCTGGTGGTGTGAACTGGTTGACAAAGAACCTCCATAAATCCTAGTACTTCATCCGAGTACAACTTTGTCATGACTCTCAAATCCATGAGGAGGTTTTCTTATGAAGCTAGACCTGCTTGGTCACTTCCAGAATCTGGTTCTACCAACCAGTCATTGTAGGCATTTGATTTGACATATTTAGTAACAACTATTTAGAAAGGACTACACTAGCCCTCAGGGTGGGGGATATCATAGAGAACATATATAGATTTAAAAAATGAATTTCATGGCCCCAAGGAGCTCACAGTGTAGCAAGAAACAGGCATCCAAACAAATCAACTGCAGTGCCAGTTTGTAAGTGTATTGTTGAGTGTAGTTATTTCTTCATGACGTCCATCTCCTTGTAATCTGTGCATCATTTTATCACACTGCTGATTAAGTTCCTCCCATAAAGGGCTTTACACTTTGAAGAAGAGACTCACTTTAACAGAGCCCTTTCCTAAGCACTATTGTGTTCAGTATATGGGTGGCTGCCTTATTTCCTAACTGAAGGCTGGGGAACACCTCCATGCCTCCCTCATGTATGTGTCATCATTATAACTCCTTCTTCGAATAGAAGTCAGGAACACAATGGGGTATCCCACAGATGGTCAATGGTTTAGAATTGTGGAGACTTAATTCCTCTCTCTGCAGGAAAGGATGGAGGCCTCAGAATGTCTAGACCTAGAGTGATGAAAGACAACCTCAGTACTTTTCTGAGACAAATGCTTCTGCCAGAGTGACTCTTTAATCCACCAGGCAATCAGATCAGTTTTCAGAAAATCCAGTTTGTGCTCTTATTTAGACCTCTAAACCTTTTTGGAGCAAGGTTTCTTTCCTTCTTTTGCAAATGAGCTGGAGAATATGCAAGGAAGATGGAAGTGGAGCTATCCAACTGGGTTGGGGACAGGAATCTACCCCCTTCACCACACACACACACACACACACACACACACACACACACACACACAAACACACATACCCCCTACTCCTATCTAAACTCGAGGGCCAAAAATGGGAAAGGATGTTGAGGAGGAGAGTAGCATGCTGATCTGAGCACCATTCTCTCTTCCACAAATCGTCCCATCTATCAGGCCATTATTAGAGGTCAGTCCCTTTTGTCCTACCAAAGGTAAATGACTAGTCATACAATTTTATGTTTCATAATTTCTTAAATATAAACCCAGCTAGAAAGATTTAATGCAACAGTAGTGGAATAACAGCCACAGCTGGGAAAGTGAATGGTCATGTTTGTGATTGGTTCTGTTTCTGGGAGACCCACTGTCGTGAAACTAGTTACCATATCCCTCAACTTTCCCGGAGATCTGCTACGCATCTAGCATCATTGCTTTCAACTGTGCATGGGCAACATCATTGCCACTTCTCCCCTCATTTCCGGAAGCATGAAATGCCTTCTTAGGTTCATAGGGGTCTGCTACTATTTCCATCTCAGGAATTATAAAAACACAATTTTAAACAGCAAATTTCTTGCTTTGTTGAAATGAAATGCATTTTCATTTCATTCAACCATTTTTCACTCAAAGTAGGAGTTGACAATCAGACAATTTATGTCTTGCGGGACAGAGCTTAACTGGGGACCAAATGGTAATGGGACTCATGATAGCTAAAAGCCGTGATTGTCCAATGTTCTTGGGATTAGTTGAGAAAAATGTTTTGTAAAAATCAGGGCCTCAAAATAAAGAATAAATCCTAAAACAAGAGAGGTAAACTTAAAACAATCACAATTTAAATGAACCAGAATATAGAAGAGATTCAAAGTACTATTGATTTTCAGAAGAAAATCCTTGGTTTATACATGGACAAATATATTCTAGTGCTCAAAAAAGAACAGACAATAATATGTGACAAAAAAGAAAAACAAAAAACAACGGTTTGTCAAATTCATATGGTACTTTTTATGCAATCAAATGGATAACAAGATTGTCACAGGACAGATGTGTCGGATTCACTATAGAATTAGAAGAAAATTGCTCTTGAAATCTCAGGAGTACGATATGTAAAATATATTATATGTATAATACAGATAGAAAAACAACAGAGAATTAATCATAGGTTTAAGTTTTATACTCATTGGTAAGGCAGTGAATTTTAGAGTTGTTTTGGCTAAGTGCCCTGAGTTGGATAATGTTGCAATCTACCCTTCTAAGTATTTCAAACTGCCTTTTTAAAAAATCGCAGTTATTTTTGCCTTAATTATCTAGAAAACTGCTTCAATCTCCACTTCACTTTATATAATCAATTTTTAGATGTGGATTAATTAGTCCATACGTACCAACGATATTTCAACCATTCAATTTGGGCTGAAGTTGGAGTATAGGGTTTTTGAGAATTGGTGATTTTTGTGCCTGGATGATGCCAATAAAGGGGGTCGAAGATTCAGTTTCTAGCCTTTCCCCTCCTCTCTCAAAAGGTTTAATTTTATCTGGGGTAGATAGCCACTGTTTCCTGAAAGCTACTATGTGAGCTGAGAAGGAGCAAGGATGGAAGAGAGTGAGTCTTGATGCTGAGCAGATTTGGGGTGGAATCCAAGCTCCCCTACTAATTGGTCATACCAACTTGGACAAGCTTTCTTCTTTAGAAGGTTTAGATTTTTCATTTGTAAGAAGAATAACAGCATTACTTGATAAAATTGTTGCAAGGATTAAGTAACTGTAGATGAGCACCTGGTACAAAGTACATGCACAATAAATACTAATTCCTTCCTTCTCTCAGAAATGAAAGAATCTTTGAAGGAATTTATAATAGTTCAAATCTTGATTTTAATAGACTTTTAAAAACTCAACATTTAAAAAAAATTACATATTGCAAACAAGTTAATTCCTAGTTTTAAATATAACAATAACATCATTTGTACTTAAGTATCAAAAAAGAAACATATTACAGGTACCATGTAAGTTCTAAGGGATCTTGGAAGTATATACAGATTCAGAATTTTATATATGCAAGATATATACACATATACAGAATTTCTTTTATTTTGAGGACAGATGATCCCTCTTAAGTTTTAGAAGAATGCTGTAAAATAGTGCCTTGGACTCCAAAGCACCAAATAAATAAAGTTCATCATCTTTATCTACCATGTATCTGAAATTCTTGGAAATCAAAATGTTGAGTTGCTTAGTAACTATTTTAGTATAATCAGTATGCAGCTCTGTGTACATCTGACCAACTTTAAAAGACCCAAGATTTTATTACTGTGGGAGTTAAAGTTATCAGAATGTCTATTACCTGTTTTGTTTGTGGTTTTCATAGCATCTTTCTTTATTTCTTCTGACTCAGCCAAATGTGATACTCCAGATCTGAGGGGTAACTGGCTGACATAGTTTGGAAAACCTAAGGAAGCTGTATAGTTTTAGAAAATTAAAACCTTTGATAATAATCCTATAAATATCCAGTTTTCATCCAGCTCAAATATATAATACTGCAACAGAGTAGCAGACAACTAAACTTTTAATGCAATTTCTGATAAGTGTTGTTGCTATTTTGGATACACTTCAAAACGTAAGGATCTCTGCTAAAGAGCTGTAGTGACCCTAATTTATAGTTTTATCATCTACTTGTTTATTTAAACACATCGTGAAGATACTACAATATTTCTAGTGTGTGCCTCCAATCAATGCCATTGTATTTACTATGATTTGCCTTTAAGTAAGAACTTGACCCAAGATATCAATAATTTAGACCTTTTCAGTGGGATATTTCATAGCATGATTTGGTGCACAGATTAATCAAGAGTAAAAGTGATTTTCTACATAGCCAAAATCACCCAGGAAGGCAGCTACCTAGTCTTAAATAGGTGGTATTCTTGCTTTAGTCTATCATAGAGCCCACTTCTTCCTCCTCATTCTTTCTTACCACAGAGTGAGGATCAGTCTACAGTTTTCCATTAGAAACACATTTTTCTAATTGAAGAAACACAAACAGGCCCCAAACATCTCCTGGTGGTTTTTGTTCTTGTCACTGTTGAAATGCAATGATGGGCTGTGCTTTTGGAAAACAGAGCCTTCTGCCTACGACTTATGCACTTTTTGCAGACTTGCTATCTAAATTTCCCTTAAAACAACAAACAGGATAGTGCTGTCAGACTACTTATGCATGACAACTCTAAGCTGGGTTAAAATGATTTAATGTATAAGATAGTTCATTGCCATGCAGTATTGAATTAAATTATCTACATTTTCTGAAAATACAGCTGCATGCTTAATAGTGGGTTATAAAGTTAAGGCCTACAAAGGAAAAGATATATGATAAATATTAGAAAGATATTAAAAGATATATAATAGATACTTGACTGACAGTAGTATATGAAAACCATAAAATGAGACCATAGGAGGTAAGAATAGTCTTACCTATAAAAAAAAGTCTTATTTCACATGCATTGGAGGGGACAGGACAAAGTACGAGCTGAAAGAGACGTTTTTTTCCCAGAATAATCAATGACAAAGCACCTGAAAGTTTAGCTTTCTAGAGTAAATTACATGTTGTTTTTGCGGGAAGCGGCTGCATTCCCTCCAGGAACAAGCTACTGATTGTTGCTCATAGTAGGCATATAAAACACCTTTGTTGGATGGATGAAGGAATGAAACTGATTTGATAAAGTGCAAACATCAGCATTGAGGGGAACTATAGGGTTTCACCATCCAGGCAATATCTCTGAGGCTATGGTAAACAATATTGCTATTTACCAATATTTTTCTGGCTCGCCTACCCTTCTGGGTACACAGGAGGGCCTTGCTTGCTCTACTGAATTTGGGCATGGCTGTGTGAGCCATGAAACGTAAGCAAGAGTGACTTAAGTCCCTTCCAGCTGGTGGTTTCTAAGAGTAGTGTGTGATCCTCCACACTACTCTTGCCTCATAGCAATGGTTGTGGAATCATGAGTTGATATGGAAAGTTGTAAAATGGAAGCAGCAGTTTGGATTGCTAAGCCAACAAAAGAACAGCTGCTCTGGATAATTGTTTAGATGTACAGCCGACTTTGAGCAAGAAATAAACCCTTGTTGTAAGTCGATGCATGGAGGAGGATATATTTCATAGATGAGCCAGATGACCAATAATAGCTTGCATACAACTTCTGTGTGAATTTGACACTCTCCCATCCACGGGTTCGAGTCTGTTCTCTCTTCCCCTTTGATTGGGGTGGCAAAGTGATGCTGCATGACCACCATGACTAGGCTGAGTAGCTTCTCTTAGAGCATCCATTGTCTTGGAATTCTTGTTCTCTTCATGCTCCCTCTCAGAATCCAGCCACAATACAGCCTGAGCCCCCGAGAGGGTTCACATATAGGTGTGTTTGTCAAGACGCCAGCTGATCTGAGTCATCTCAGCCGGGCACCAAACATCTGAGTAAGGAAGCCTCCAGCTGATTTCATTTCCCCAGACATTTCAGTGTTCACAGTTGAGAACCCAGACATTACACAACAGACATAAGACGTCGCCACTGTGTTGTGTCTTATTTCCTGACTCACAGAACTTGTGAGCACAATAAAATGATTGCTGTTTTAAACAAGTTTTGGGGTTGTTTGTTATAAAGCAACTAGTTGACTGGAACAAACTGCTGGGGCTGGTGTGTTACCACATCATAATTTATCCCATCCTAATAGAAAGGTGTTTTTCAGGAATTCACAAAGTGTACATAACGAAGTAAGATGAAAAGTACTATTTTCGGTTTTTTTTTGGTGTTAATGTCTTCTTTGGTACCACCATTCTAGGGAAGTTATGCAGGTGTAATCTGTGTGATCCATTCTCCTTAACTATGAACCACATTTCCACTGTCTCATTCATGTATGTAAGCTTTTGTAAGCTGAATTCACTGGGGCATAGCAACTTTTACTATTTTATCCAGGCAAGATTTATGCTGCAAATAACTGTATCCCTCTGTGCCTTAAGGAAATAAGTGGTACATTAAAGAATATTTATGCATGATAAGATGCGTGAATAAAACTGGGAGGCTTATATTGTGGGACAATTGATGTGTCAGAATAGGTGGTGTCTACACTATTACTACATTAGATGCAGGTTTCAGATATTACCATGTAGGTTGAGAGGCTTAGGAAATATTGCTCCCTCCCACCTTCAAATTATCACAAAATATTTTAGCATAGAAGAAGATCGCCAATATTGTACACAACAATAATAGTAATGAGCTAGCTGACTTCCAAGGTTCTACACCTCTAAAGACAAATGAACACCATGAATCCACACTAGTACAAGTATTATCTGAGTAAGGTCTAGTTCACAGCTTCTTAATTAAACTTTGTAGGCCAGTTTCATTCTTCACAATATATTGGGAGTCATGTACCCTAGAGAAAATATAACATGCATATTTTTAGTTTGCCAAGAAGTCAAAGTAAATATTCCAACAAAAGAAAAAACCAGTCCAGAGCAAGGAACTAACCCTCCCCTGAAGACAATGATATACATGATCATTTCATGTCATTCATTTCTCTCTCACAGCAACAAGCCAGGCAAAATGAAGAGAAGTGGATAAAGGCCCCTGTACTGGATTGATGTGTACATTTCCTAAATATCACATGACTTAACAGATGCAGGCTAGGGTACTGGCAGGCATGGAACTTGGTATCCATAAGAACTGGAATTAAATCACAGTTCCTGTTACCATACTCTTTGACCTTAAGCAAATAACTTTTTATGCCTTGATTTCCCTTCTCTTTGATATGGAGACAATAATATGATCCTTCAGGGTTATTCTGTATAGGGAAATCATGTATACAAAGTGCCTGGTATAACATGAGCACTTAATAAAGGATGGCTATCATTATTACATTTTAATAAAAAAGATGATTAGTAGCAATCCTTCCAACACAAAGCTATACAGATTTGCTTCCTGATAACTTGCTGAGGGAACTACAATTTTGGATTCTTGGTGAAGGCTTTACAATGTTCTTTTATCTTGCTGTCTTATGTTGCCCCACCAGGCCAATTCATCTGAGATTTTCTCTTTCAAAAGATATGTAATCATCAGCTTGAAAGCTGCCTGTCCAGGTCTGTGGGCCAAAGATTTAGACTCTCATCTTTGAGGCCTTATTGCTCACAAAAGCCATATGTAAAACTGGCTGGGAAGTGGTAATTCCCTTCTGGGCTTTCATCAGTGACACTGAAATGATTGCTGTTTTATAACAAGCAAATGGAGGAAGTGATTTGCAAGCCAATGATTCATACACACAGCTAGTGTTGCTAGAACTAAGAAATTCTAAGAAATTCTAAGAAAAATCTAAGAAATTATTTGATTAGCTCAGGGTAGGTTACTGCTTTTATGAGTGTCTTTTCCCATTTCTTGCTCATCATTCTGCCAACTGTTCCCCACCATTGTAAACACACACACACACTACACACACACACACACACACTCTCTCTCTCACACACACCATTATTATTTCTGCAAGGCTACAGGAAGTCAGCTGCCTTACCCGAGTGTGGTCCTCTAGACCCAAAGATGATAGGCGCCCATTTGGTCAAGTCTGAGAAGGATCTCAATCCCAAATGTCATCCCAGGTTGCCCTACTTGCAGCAAAGTCTGTTGGTAACGAGGTTCCTCGGCTCCAGAAAGTGCCCACTGGACAGATTTCAAAACCAGTCGTACAAAACAAATGATTCCTTTAATTGGTTTTGATAATTTTCTCAGATCTCAGAGGATATGTTACCAAAAATGAGATTCCAAAGTTTAAGATTAAATAAAATATATGTGAATATATTTCCTACATCAAATGGAAGGAATAGTTTCTAGGTAGAAAACTCATAGAATTATAGAACTCTGAAGCTTAAAGTCCTCTGAGAAGTAAAGGTATCTAAATTCTTGTTCGATATTTGAGGAAGCAAGGACTCTGAAAGCTTGCACTGGATGCTTGAATAACTCAGGCATAGAAATTCCTGGAGACTCTGAAAATGATCTCTCAACTATTTTAGTGCCTAAAGACTTTTTGACACATTTCTAACTGTAGTTATTTAGTATCACTCTGTCCTTCCTATTTTTAACTTATTTATTTATGTATTTATGATAATCATAAAGGAGCTGAGGTCAAGTCCTTCATATATGTAGAAATATTACTGACTCTTGTGAGGTTGCAGAGAAAAAGGAATACTTTTATGCTGTTGGTGGGAGTATAAATTAGTTCAACCATTGTGGAAGACAGTGTGGCAATTTCTCAAAGACCCAGAGGCAGAAATACCACTTGACCCAGCAATTCCATTACTGAGTACATATCCAAAGGAATATAAATCATTCTATTATAAAGATCCGTGCATGCATGTTTATTGCAGCACTGTTCACAATAGCAAAGACATGGAATCAACCCAAATACCCATTAATGATAGACTGGATAAAGAAAATGTGGTACATGTACACCATGGAATACTATGTAGCCATAAAAAGGAATGAGATCGTGTCCTTTGCAGGGACATGGATGGAGCTGGAAGCCATTATCCTCAGCAAATTAATGCAGGAACAGAAAACCAAACACCACGTGTTCTCACTTATTAGTGGGAGCGGAATGATGAGAACACATGAACATATTTCGAGGAAGAACACACACTGGGGCCTGTTGGGAGAGGGGTGAAAGGGAACCAGAGCATCAGGAAGAATAGTTAATGGATGCTGGGCTTAGTACCTAGGTGATGAGATGATCTGTGCAGCAGACCACCATGGCACACGTTTACTCATGCAACAAACCTGCATATCCTGCACATGTACCCCTGAACTTAAAAGCTGAAGATAAAAAATATTAAATCATATGAATATATAAATATACCTTTACAGCTTTTATAAAAAAGAAATGTTACTGACTACCAGCAGGAATGCTTGTTTTTTGAACTGCCTTCTCAATAACAGTGATGGATCTACACTTTCTTGCCTGATTCATGTTGTAATCAATTCTACTCATTTGTGAAGCTGAGGTGAGGTGTGTGGCCAAGAAACAGATGAAGCCAATTTGTACACACATGCAAAAAGAGCACCTCGTTAATTTCAGAATATAACCAATTGTGCTAACTGGTTTCACCTCTTTGATCACATAAGCCACAGCTCAAAAAACCCATAAACTACTGGTAGCAAGGAAGAATAATGAATAAGTGTATGAATTAAAATGCCCTTGTAAGAACAAATATTTGTTTAACAAAACTTAAAAATGGAAGCCATTCATCCTTAATGATACCTGGGAGTTGGATGCTCTTTCGTAGTTGATGAAATGGGCAACCATCATCTTTAAGATGTAGAAATTGAGGATTCGTAGGATTAAAGGAACTGCTGGAGATTCCAATGTTAATGAGTCACTCCCAAGGCTTGAAACTAGGACCAGGACTTATTCCACCGTAATCTGGTGATTTTAGGCTCTTAGCTTTAGAAAAAAGGTACAATGGCTTACAAAGATATTTCTAACTCATTATTAAAATGAAATTCAAACAAAAGATAATTTATGATTTCACAAACAGTTCTCTCCAGCTGTAAGCAGGAAAGTGAAGGAAAAACTATATAAATGCACAGATTTTTACAGATTGCTTACATGGGCAGAACCATGCAAGTTCATCTTCCTTACTTGGTAATGTTTGTTTTTACCATATTCCAAATTATTCAGGTGCTTATTTTGATTACCACCGGTAATATAGTTTATAATTATGTTTACTGCCATGTTACCAAAGAACTAAGTAAGTTAAACCGTTGACTCCATCTCTCCAGTTGCTCAGGATAAAAAAAAAAAAAAAAAAACCTTCGAATGATCCTTGATTTCCTTCTCTCTCTCATTTATTCCAATCCAACCCAAAGGTGAATCCTGTTGACTATTTTTAAATGAGACATTAAAAAATGCGATTTCCTCTCACTTCCCCTACTTGCAATACCGAGGTCTAAGTGATATTTGCCTGGATAAATGTCTGCATTCGCCTCCCAATGGGTCTCCCCACTTCTCTTCTTGCCCTTCAGTTTATTTTTAGCACAGGAGCCAGTATACTTCTTTTAGAACGCAAGTTAAATCATATCACTTTTCTGTTCAAAACTGCTTCCCATCTCATTCAAAGTAAAAGTCAAAGTTATACAATGACCTACAAGACTCTTCAGGATCTGGCCTCCAGGCATCCCTCTGAAATCACCTCCTACCAACACTTTACCCACACTTATATGGACCACATTTGGCCGGTATGGTCTTTTTGATGCTCCTGAACATACCAGGCAGGTTCCTGAGGCCAGGGCTTATGAACTTGCTGTTCCTGCCATCTACAATGCTCTTCCTCAAATGTCTTTCATGGATTGCTCTCTCAGCTTACTGTGTTCAAAGTTATCATCTCTGCGAGTCCTGTATCAGTTCTGCCTTTTGACCTAGGTTGGAAGGGATCTCTCTTCTCCAAACTTCTAGAAAACATTCTGAATACCAAGAGCTCCTTCCCCTGTGGCCCTGAGCCCACTTCCAAGACATGCAGACTGTGAGATGAAACCTCATGGAAGAATTACACATGCTAGGTGGGTCTGCTTTTCACTAAAGCTTTCTCAAGTCTGTGACTATACTCTTCCTTCCAGGACGTCTCGTTGCATCCTTAATTCAGCTCCTAATTCAAAACCAAGCTCATGGACTATTTCAAGCTCTGGACCATGAGCTTGGCTCTGAACTAGGAGTTAAATTGGGGATGCCATGAGATATCCTGGGAGAAAGAGTGTAGTCACAAGACTCGAGGAAGCTATTGTCCTGCCTGAGCATTCTGTCCCTAGACACATCAATATCAGGCTGTTCTTTTCCTGCAGATGGTCCTGCAAAGCTTTCCTTTATGGAAACTGTATGTCTGAGGCCAGAGCAGTATCTTATATCTGAAATATGCACTTCTTACCAGGTCTGGGGGCAGAACCTACTGGTGGTCCAAATTTACATCAGCACAATATCCTCTTGACTTCCTATGGAAGGCCTAGATTTTGGGAGTAGTGGGCATCAGGATATTTCAAGGAGGCTGAGGTATAGATGCTACCATATCCATCCTGACCACCATTTCCTGGTTGATGATAAGCCCTTCCAGGGAGGACTTGCCTCCTTCCCTTAACAGAGCTGAGTTTGATGGCTCTTCAGGGTTACTTATGCCACATCCAATGTATGTACAGAACACAGATGAGGAAGCTCAGCACAGGGTCGAAGCATGTCCACACTGGACAGGGCCGTAGGTCCTCATTCATTCAACACCTTCTTCTACTCATGGAAACCTGAAGTTCCAACAAGACACTCAGGCATCTACTTTAAGCACACATACCCTCATCTCCTCAGTCAGTGAAAAGCCTGAAAAGGCAAGGGAAAAAACAAAGAGATAAAATTCCCTTTTATCCTTGGAACTAAAATTTCCCTTCTTGAAAAGACATCTATCTTCATATTTTAATACTACTTTTGGTGATTTCTGGAAGCCTTTAAAGGTCACCTTAAAAATACTTTTTCTGTGTGTGTTCCCACTAATACCTTCTTCCCAGCTGAGAAATCGGATTAATTTTCCATTAATATATTAATTAAAAATTTGTTCCTTTCTTGTTATGTTCTCCCCATGGTATGAAGCTTCCTCTATAAGCCAAATTTATCCACTAGCTTCACATTTTGAGTATTTAGAGAACCTGTGGATTGTGCTGAAAATGGTGATTCTTTTCTCAAAGTCGTGGATGGCAGGGATGTTAGCACTGGCATCCGAGTCTTTGCACTACCTGTATTCTCACAACAGCAGAGGAAGATGAAGGCTGTTATTCCTGTCGTCTTTGATCCATGAAAGGTAGACCTCCAGCACCCTGAGCAGGCATCACAGTCTGCTGCAATTGCTTGTATGCCTGCTGTTTATTTGTTGCCTTCCTGAAGTAGACCATGTGTGTATTGTGAGCAGGAGAGGGTCTTTTTGGCTTGTGTTATTTCCAGTTATAACCCAGTGAAAGGAAGGAAAGAAGATGATCAGGGAATGAAGAAGGAATCCAGAAATGTCTAAAGATAACTGATGATTCACAGGGAGGCTTCTGATTTGCTTACTGTTTATAAAAGCTGTATTCATATTAAGTACACAAGAATAATTTGCTAGCATAGTCCACAGCTTTGAGTTTTACGTCTGTCCCACATTCTTGTTTTCAGAACTTCCTTTTCCTCACTCCTCATGATTCTAGTGGAAGTGTTAACTCACAGGCTTACCTTGCCCAATAAAGGGATGAACATGTGCCCCTTGCTGGCCAGTGACTGTGCCCAAGCCCCTCTGGACTCATTGCTAAGTCCAAGAGTGAGCACACAACTCAAGCAAGGACAGCGGGTTCTTTTTATGGGGACAGACTCTGGGAGAGAATCTCTTTCCTTCTGGGATTGTGAGCTGCAAGGAACTTAAGAACCTGGCTGGAGCCCGTCTTTCATTCCACATGGAGAAAGCTTGTCAGAGCAGGAAGTCAACACAGATGAAAGCGGAGATGAGAGAGAGGAAGGGAAGGAGAGAGGGCAGCTGCTGCTGAACACTGCGTGCGATTATGTCTGAAGGTCAGTCCACAGTTCAGATTTTTGAGCTAATTATATGTATTTATACATTTATTTTTGTTTAGGTCTGTTTGAGTTACACTTACAACCAAAAATGCTTGATAAAAAGGTGACATGGAACCAGCGTAAGTGATTGAGTGGGGTTTCATGTTCTACAGTGTGGAAAAAGCAATATGAGTCAGCGTTCCTGGCCTCATGGAAGGGATCAGGATTACAGTTCTAGTGACCCACTCATAGCCCTTCATCCTGCACTGACTTCAGTCAAAAGTCACCACTGTGGCAACTAACTGCTTTGGCATCTTTCGGCCTTCTCTCGGCCTCCAGAGAACCATTACGGCTCTCCCTTTTCTTCTGAGGGTACTCCAGCCAAGAAAGGAAAAAAAAGGCAAAAAGCATTTTCCTCTTGGCTTAGACCCATTGCCCCATCTAAGTCAGAAAAACTACAGACCTGCATCTGCTTTAACCCAGAAAAAACTAGAGTGTCACCAGAGAGCCCTCCACTCTACTGAGACAAATAAACAGTGTCAGCAGGACAGAAAGTCCTTGAATTTCAAGGTAATGCTTGGCCATTAAGCAAGCATGTTAAGTTAGCAAACAAGTCTGGCCTGTCCAAGCACTGCGCCACCAGAGCTCCGGCAGACCTAAGGAATGTGGCAAATTCCTTGAGGCAGTTGTTTACATAGAAACCCAAGCACCTCCTTTCATTGTAACAGCTTAGTTCATGATGTTGGTATGGAGTTTTAGGGCATTTTCTGTATTTTCCACTAAAGCTATGTTAACAAGCAACATTTGTACTTTCTTTTGCCCTCTGTTATCAATTGCAACCCAAGCCACCAATACTTGGGACAGTATCATGGGCATTTGTGGCTGGGTCTGCATTTGTCAGAAGGAACTCTTCTCTTCAGTCTGCTTCTAAGTTAGCCCTGGGACTTTATTCATACCTAGAATGACTTTTATTAAATAAGGCATGTTAGAGATGAACTATAAAAGTGACCCAATTGTACAGCCTAATGTGACAACACTCTTGCAGAGGAAAAGTGACTGAGACGGGGAAAGGAGCCAGAGAGGAAGAGCATTGCCCACGGTACAGGAGCAATTATCTCATGGGCTGAGCTGTGTTACTCTGTAGCAGAGGCAGGCAAACTGCTGCTCTGGACCAACTCCAGTTCACCATCAAGCTAAAAAATGATTTTGACATTTTCGAATAGTTGAAAACATTTTAAAATGAAATATCTTGTGACATGTCACAATTGTATGAAATTTCTATTTCAGTGTTAATTCATGAAGTTTTACTGGAACACAGCCATGCCTATTCCTTTACAAAGTGTCTATGACTGCCTTCATGATACAATGACAGATTTGGGTAGCTGGTGAAAATCCCTTTGCAAAAATTTAATCAGTGAGAAAATTATGGCAGTGAGGGAGATCTGATCTAGCCATCCCTGCTCTTACCTTTAGTGGTCAAGCTGCCTTAATTACTCTTGGGCTTAGGCCAAGATAACTTTGGAAGACCTTTACGTTATAGTTTAAATGATAATAGCCCCTCCCCAAAAGTCAGCTACCTTTGTAAAGCTATGAGAAACCCTCAGTCTTTGAGGAGAGGAGCTTGAATTCTGCTAAGGTGTAGGCTGGTCACAAGATATGCAAATTCCCCAATTACTCCTGCAGACAACAGATAACATCACTATTGCAGATAGGCCTTTTGAGATATCCTTTCAGATTTTTGCATGTCAGACACAGATGGCTCCACTTGCACACAGGTTCACCTGGACCTGCCAAACCACCCCGATGGCTCCACCTATAAGTGAATCAGTTCAAGCAGATAGCTTGGACCCCTTATGATTTCTTCTCTGCTTCAACCAATCAGCAGCAAGCACCCATTTCCTAGCCACCCCCACCTCTTCCCCCAAACTGTCTTTGAAAAACCACTAGCCCACAAGCCTTCGATAAGACTGATTTGAGTAATAACTCTGTCTCTCACATGGTGTGGCCGTCCTTGTGTCAATTAAACTCTTTATTGCCATGCTGTGGTCTTTCTTTGTGCAGTGGGCAGGAAGAACTCATTGGGCAGTTACATTTTATAGAGGCCATGTAACCTGCAAAAGCAAAACTACTTCTATGTAGTGAGTTACAAACATAATCTGCTGACCCTTTCTCTGCAACGATCTTTCTTTCAGGGCTATTGATTACATTGCTATTCCTTGGAAGACATCAGAGAAGCATATGATACAATGAAAAAAGGCAACCAGAGTTGTCATTCTGGCTTCATGCCGAGCTACCTGTGCAACCCTAGAAAGTGATTTAACTCTTGTCAGGCCTTACTTCCCTCCTGTTGTACCTTATTTTAGAGCTGGTAACCTCATTTCAACTCTAAAAATTATCTGATCTTGCAAAAGCCTGGTTGCAAAGGGATAGGTTGGATGGTTGGGAGCACATTCATCATGACCAAAGATTAATGCTAGGAAAGGGGCCTAGGTGGGATCTTTGTTCTACAAAAGTATACAGCATCACTGTTTTATGAGGCATCCTGATCTCTAAAATCACCACTTTAATCCACATGACTTTATTTTCAAAACTGTGGCCATAATCACGAATCAAAGTGAATTAAAAAATCAGAGGACCGGGCCGGGCGCGGTGGCTCAAGCCTGTAATCCCAGCACTTTGGGAGGCCGAGGCGGGTGGATCACGAGGTCAAGAGATCGAGACCATCCTGGTCAACATGGTGAAACCCCGTCTCTA
>NW_016107520.1:2674964-2743785 GCF_001604975.1 Cebus imitator | reverse complement strand
AACAAGAGCAAAACTCCCGACTCAAAAAAAAAAAAAAAAAAAAAAAAAAAACACAAGAAAAAAAAAAAAAAAAAAAAAAAAAAAAAATCAGAGGACCCAGATGAATATATTCCAACTTGCCAAATGCGTTGTCTTGAAAATATCTGATCATGGTGCCAGTCACAGAAAATGCATTAATCTGGCCTAACTGGTGAGGTTCCCTGCTTCATCAGGCAAGTTACTTTTTGTTTTCTCAGAGGGTAGTGCTGGCTTGCATTATCTGGAAAAATGCCCCATCTGTCCTCTTGGCTTGGCTAATGAAGATCTGGCTAGAGCCAGCATGCTTGGTAGCCCAGATTTGAGAAATAAAACTTGCAGAGAAGATAATTTTGCAAGTGTTAAGATTCTTTTCCTTGTGAGCCTTAAAACAGTGTTGACCCTAGTTCTTTTCCAAAATTCTTGTGAGACAGAAAAAGCTTGAGGTTTGTCAGGTGATACTTTTTTAAAGCCAATTTTCCAAGTCTTTGAAAAACTCAAGCTGCTATGGATTTAGCCCCTAATTATATTCATCTGTGGACGTGATTCACAGTCACAATAAATAGCCAGTGAGTCCTGTGCATCAAGAATAATCCTGAGCATTTAATTCTAACATTGATCACAAGACCTGCCAACCCTTACCCTTTTCAGTAACAAAAGGCTTGTCAATGATTATGATGAATTAAGTTCTGGTTAAAACATAAGTGTGGCACCCAAGAAAATCTCTCTACCTTAGCATTGCTGTTTTGTAAGCTTCAATGTTATTTTACCTTTCTGCTAGATCAAAAAATATTTTATATTCAAGATTGGCTCCAAAAACAAACCACAAATTTTGAGTACCTCAAATTCATAGGGCTCAACATTCTTCCTACCCAAACGAGCTTCTTGGCTTCTAGGGTGTATTTTGTATACTTTTCATCCATATTTTGAGGAAATGTGTACAGGGATTTTCCATTCAAATAAGCAGAAATACGAAAGTAGCATAACCATGAATTTTACTGGATTCTTATGAAACTATGTGAGAGCACTAAGTATGTAATCACATACATGCCCTCCAAGGAGATTGCTACTTGGGACGATAGTCTCAAAATGCAAGGCTTCTCCAGACAAGGAGGGTCAGAGCTGTGCAGGATCTCAGAGATGAGCTGGTCCAGCTGTTTCATACCCCAGGTGAAAGGGGGGTGGGCTCTGGAGGGGAGCAACTGGCCTGAGTGAACAGCACACTGGCTGCAGAACTGGGTCCAGGGTCCACCTCTCCACATGCCTCTTCCCTGGGTCTCCTGGGCATTTTCCTCTATCCCGTCTCCACTGTGACCCCTTGTAAGTAAAATGATTCACTGTTTTAAAAATCATTGCCATGTGAGTGGAAGGGGAGTATGTTGATCTATTCGAATGGATTTTTTGAGTGAATTTGCCTGTGTTTTCTTTCTGTGGATCTTGTTGAATCACATATTACTCTGCAACTGGGAGTCCTTTAGAGATAGCCAGGTGAGAAGGGGTCCCCAGATAACTCCAACCGGCTTGCATACTGGGAGGAACACACACTGGGGTTGGGCCACAGAAGTTGGCACAGTTTGCAGCGGGGAGGAGCCTGGCCCTTCCTCTTCCTGGGTGGTACCTCGGATTCAATCTGTGAGGCCAGAAGTGTTCTGGCAGGGACTCTGGCTTTGCAGAGGGTGCCTGTTTCCCTTTTCCCCCCTTTATTCCTAATAAATTCCATTTTCTCTCCACCTTCAAATCATCTGTGAGCCTAATTTTTTCATGGCTGTGCATCAAGGACCTGGCTCTCAGCTGAACTAAGGAGAAAGTCCTACCACACTTTGGTTTGATTTGCACTAGCAGATAACAAGGCCCTGAGTCTTCCTGAAAGCCTGCCAGAGTGATGTGGGCTTTACTTTGCCTGAACGTTAGGACTCAGCAAATCCAGAGGAATGCTACTTCCTGAGGAGTAGCTAGGATGCGAGATAATGACAAGTGAACTATACATTCAGGCTTCATAAAAGAAAGGCTTACATTAGAATATCAGTGGAAGGAGGAAGGGCAGTGCCTTTTAAAAGTTCTATTCACTGCTGGTATTATCAGAGTGGAATTTGCAAGGCGAAGGGTTAGAGACGTGGTAAGTGCTACTGGGAGAGGTATTTGCCTAAATGAAGTATATCTATTGCTGAAATCATACATGTAAATTGAATAATAGATTTCAGTTATAATATCAAAGAAGGCTTATGTTAATTCCTTAATCCTCAAGTACCAACATTTTCTAGCTTTTTAAACATTAACTTTCTCTGGCCCTAGCGTTCCTGAGAAGTTCATTCATTCATGCATACAAGCATCAAGTATTCATTGATTGCTGACTATGTCGAAGCAGTGTACTAGAGACACTGTGACAAATAGATGGACTTGGCTGCTGATGAAATGCAAACCAAGTAAAGGTACCAGGTTAAGGCAGACACACTACTGAGTACTTGGTAAGAGGCTCTGGTAATTCATATATTGAAAACACGTGGCTGAAAGCCTGCTTATTGAAGCTGAGGTTTGAGATAGAACTAGATATATTTTTAGCTATTTTAAGCTGTCAGTCATGTCAATTTGCTTGTCATAATTCTTCAGATTGGATTGGATGTAAATAACTGTCCATGCGTCCTTGGCCACTTGCCGTAGTGGCTTTACTAAGCACATGATTACTATTCGAAGACCATATAAAGAATGAAAACTTATATAAGCAATTAGCTGATATGTGGGGCTTACAGTCTAGTGGAGGACACAGGAAGAAACAAGTAAACCTGGTAATAAACATAATAATTATTGACAGTGGCAAGTTCCAATAATACCCAATGAAGGCAAGAACAGTTTACTAAGGGTAAAAGATGTCCGAATATGAACGCTGTAAAATTTATACATTAAAAAATGCAGAGGAGTCAACTGCTTGAGATCCTCAGAAAATGCATTCCAGGCAATGAAAATAAGAAGCACAAAATGTCCCAAATCAAGAAAGCACTTCGATCGCTTGAGATACTGACGAGGCAAGCATGGCTGCAGTACATGAGAAATGGAGTTTGGTATAAGAAGGGGAGGCAGGTAGGAGCTGCATGCATCAGGGTCTACAAGTCTGGATTTTCTTCTAAGTACACTGAAAAGCCACAAGGGTTTTAATTAGTGAAATCGATTTAAAAATATTATTTTGGCAACTGTGTGTACAATGGAGTGGAGAGGGAGAAAGGAAAAAGAAAACAGAAGCAGTGGAAGCAGGCTGCTGGAAGACTTAGTCCAGTTCAGAGCTGATGCGAGGATTAGGATGGTAGAGGTGGAACTGGTGAGGACAGGTGAGACTTGAGATGTATTTCAGGGACAAAGATAAGATTTGCTAATAAGATTTAATAAGATTGAAAGAAAGTAATCAAGGATGATTCCTAAAGTTCTGGTTTGAGTCTCTGTGTTGGATGGTCCACTTATGAGGGAAAGGGAAATAAAGAGTCCCCTTAGCCCCTTAGTACATTTACATTTATAACTGCACATTTCTTGAATTCGCTTTTACTGAAGCAGTTCTACAATGTGAAGACTTAGAGACTAAAGGACAATTCTGCTGGTCTTTTCATGGGATCGAAAATTACGCTGGATGACTTTCCCAGGTGTTCTTCTCTTCCTTCAACTACCACTTTGTTCTGCCCAAATCACTGCAGCATCCTGCTATAGGAACAAAAACAAACAAGAACTCAAAGGGGGTGAAAATACCAATAGTGAACACCTGCATTCCATGTAGCTGCATAACAGGGACTCTCTGATTAATTCTGTCATTCTTTACCAAATGGTTCACCTTTGAACAGTTTCTCTGCATTGTACCAACAGGCAAAGAGATACCAAGTTACACCATTCAAAAAATTGCTATTGTAGGGGAATAATGATTTCTTCTTTTACACAAAGTTTCTTCAGGCATTCTCAGGAATTAGAACCACATATTTTATTTCAAATGGCTGTTGAAAGGGGTTTCTGATGGTTCTGTTCAAGCCAATTTATTTCTATGGGCTTATCTTTTTAGGTAATTAACAAATAATGTCTGGGTAACCCACTGGTCTTTGGAATGTAGTGATTCGGGCTTATTTACAGTAGTACCATCTTAGCATGGGGTAGTGCCAGAGTTTACAGAAGAGGCTAATTCTTATGGAAGAATATGTGAAGAGTAAATACTGAAAGAATTATATGCAGGGCATAGTCTTTTTTGTCTTATAAATATTTATAAATGTATGGTTGAAAAGGTTGAGAAATTAAAATAATACTGTTCCATGACTATTTCAGCAGAACTGAATTCTGCTGGTGAACATGAAATTCACATGCCAGGAGAGAAGAAACCCGGGACTTGTTAATGGTTAGTCTCCATGGACAAGCTCTTTTAGACAATCTTTCAAACATGTCCAACATGACCATTTGGTTGAGAGTAATGGTTTGTATCCTCATGTTCCTTACACACAACATAACTACACTTAGTTCCATAGTCAGAAATGATACTGTTTAGCATTCATCTGTTGCAAATAATGATACAGAGTTTTGATTGTTGAGGCCAAGATTTGAGATAGAATAAGACATGCTTGGAGATACTTTAAGGTCGAGCCCTCCATAATCATTCTTTTTTTGTTTGCTTTGTCTCAGAATAGTACTCAAAATAAATGTGAATTACTGTCTAAGGCTTCATGGTCATGTCCCGTAGCAGTCAATTCTAGATTGTCTGTTATGTGTTATAGTCCTTTGACATCTTTTCAATATTGGAATAAATTTCCAACCACAACCAACTCTGCTTTGGATAGTAGGGCTTGTTTAATGTCACAGCTGGATTTTGTAATGACAATATTCATAAGAGACACTCTTGGTGAAAACAATTCATAATTGGAGAATATCTTGCTTTTTCAACGGTATAATCTTTATTTTATTTTTCAAATTTCTTCTTTTCTTACATCCATTAAGATTTGGTAGTTCCCAGAGTTAACCAGGTAATTTAATTAGCTTGAATGTTTAGCCTTTGGACTGATTTTGCCAAGATTCTGGAATACATTATTGCAGATATTCAGAGAATCAGTATTAAATATTCTCCTTTCAATCTTGAAGACAAATATGAGACAAAGCTCTGATACTCTACAAAAAATGAGGGTAGACTTATTCTTAGATAAAAATTTTCTAAAGAAACCTGCAATGAATATAAGCTGTGAGGCACACATATAATGGCCACACTGCAGAACTCTTACAATTCTTGCAATAAGCAATAACTTCTTTATCAATTGACTATGTTTTCTTTCCCTGTGGATTATATTGCTTTTGAATAGTAATCATTGTTATCTCAGAATCATCTGTAAGTTTGTGGCTAAGCTGGTTCCAAATACGCATTATTAAATGTATGATAAGAAATAGTGGTTTCTGTTTTTTTGTGCATGCTAGAGAGTCTTGGGAGTTCAATTGGCCTGACATTCAAGAATAGCTATGATGGTAAATTCAATGCTATACAAACTTTTTCTCTAAGAATAAATTACTTCTACCTCTAGCAAAGATGGAGTAGCTTATTGTATACTATTCACACTAATGCTGCAGCTAAAAATAACACCCGTCTGTCTATGTATCTATCTATCATCTATCTATCTATCTATCTATCTATCTATCTATCTATCACCTAAAATTTAAAGACCTTGGTCAATGAGAAGGATCAAGATGCCTGAGAAAAGGGAAGTAGATTGAGGTGAGTCTCATACTGGCTTTTCTTCATTTCTCCTTGAGGCATTTGCCAATTTTTGGAGCAAGAATAGATGTGGCATTAAATAAATTGTTCTGGGATTTGTGACAGTCTCACTGGGTTAGGGGCTGCCAATATGACTGGATCTTGAAAGTCAATAATTGAGGGGTGAGAGAACTACAGAAACTGAGCCCAGACCACAACAGAGAAAATACATACAAGCAGCTTTGAACTAAAAGAAATATTAGTAGGAGTTCTATAGGCAGAAAGGAGAAGCTCATGGAAGTATGTAATGTCGGAAAAAATTACGTTCATCAGAAAGGGTAAATATAGGGTAAATTTTTTAAATTGACTATTTAAAACCAGAACAACAATAATAATGTCTTGTGATTTTAATAATATATGTAGAATTAAGATGCGTAACAGTAGTACAGAAGACAGAAATGATGCTAACTAAAGGGCTAAGTTAACTTAAGTAGACTGTAATGAGTTAACAATGGGTGCTATAATCCCTGGGTTACCACTAAGTGAGTTACAACAGAAGTCTAATTAATAAAGTAACAGAAGAAGACAAATGGAAATATTTTTAAAATTGTCATTGGTTAAAACTTTTATAAAGGCAAGCAGAGATTAAAATAGAAACAAAGAACAGGTGAGACAAAAGAAAAAGAAATATTAAGATGGTAAGTTTAAATTCAAATAATCCAGTAATTACATTAAATGTAAATGGATTAAATAATAAGGACCAAGAAGGTTGAAAATAAAAATATGAAAAAAAGACCATCAAAACACTAACCAAAATAAAGTTGGTAAGAGTTCTACATAATATTAGATAAAGTAAAACTTAATGCAAGAAGTATTATTAAATATAAATGTGGCACATCATAATTATAAAAGGGTCAATTCACCAGTAAAATAAAGATCTACATTTGTCTAATTATATAGACCCAAAATATACAAAGCAAAAACTTCCAGAACTAAAAGGAGAAATGGACAAAAATACACAGTCATAGAAGACGTTAACACACCATTCTTATACATGATTAAACATGAAAATAAAAAATTAGTAAGGGAATAGCTGATTTTTACAACATGATTAACAAATGACTTAAATTATATTTATATAATAAAACACTGCAGCCAACAACTGTAGAATGTATGTTCCTTTTAAGTACACATGGAATATTCACTAAAATAGGCCATATCCTGAATCATAACATTGTTTCAGCAAATTTCAAAGGGTTGAAGTAATATAGAATATGCATTCTGACCACAGTGAAACTGAATTAGGAATCAATATCAGACAAGTAACTAAAATATCCCTAAATATTTAAAAATAAATATACTTTTAATAAACCCATGAGTCTAAGAAGCAATGGAAATTTAAAAATATTTTGAAGTGAATAGTAGTAAAAGTGTTTCATTCCAAGAGAAGCAATGAAAAGGCTAAGCGATGCTTGTTCTTTGTGAACAAAAAATGTGACAGAATTGAATAGCCCTGGGAAGTTTGAAGATCTTGTTTTATTTATGGTGCAGGTATATCATGGATTTCACATACTGCAGAGCTGATAAAATGATATTACAAGTTATAATTTTGTATTTTTGTTTATTCATTTGATATATTACTAATATAGGACTTCAGTACAAGATCTTCCTGTTCATTTCCTGATTAGGCTATAGGTGAATGTAGATCCCACACCTCAAACCTTGAAAGCAGGATCTTCATGAAGCTGGATGATTATGGGGCAGAGAAAATACTTTTTTCCCAAGTGCTTAACTGACAATCCTTCATTAAATGATGACTGGCTGTTTTCCTGCAGTAGCACGGCAGCTAATTAGTTTCATATTAGCTTCATTATTGCTAGGCTTCGTATAGGCTTTTATTTCAGCAAGAACAACCAAGAACTGAATGGCTCAAGGCAAGGACATGGATGCTTGTCAAACATAGATTGACAGTGCATTAGACTTGATGCCTGATCATTTAGCTCTATTATCCATAATCTAGGTGTGTGTGGCTTGTGGAAAGACCTTATTTTATGAGACATTCAAGTTCTTTTTTATTGGTTTATCAGTAAGGCAAACATATATTTCAGGTTCTAAATATCTGGGTATAATAGTTAGGTCAAAATGAAATAAGATTAATTTCTGCATTTTAACTCTGGTTTCTGAGAATGGCCCAGAAAATCTCAAGAAAATGCTGATGGAACAGCAGGCATTCTAATGATATACATTAATATTGAAGACATGACTTCAAGATGATGTGAACTGGATCCTACCAAAAGGTTAACCAAGGAGTCATGCTGCATATCCCGTCATGACTTCAACAGTTTGTCTTGTTTGACCACTGCAATTTCGGGAGTCTGTGTGGTCACTACAACAACTTTAGTAATTATTCTTATGAGGAACTACTGCGGAAGACATCTAATCAATCAACTGATTTACCAACACCCACTAGAGTTAGCTTTTATCTTGTTTCTTACCCTAGACTTTTAAAATTATATGTCTTTTGGACATCACTTAATATTTACTAAATAGCCAAAATTGCTATTTAGTAAATACCACTTACTGTTTTACTAAAATAGTAAATAGTATTGGAAGGTTCTCTACTTCCATACAGATCTCCGTAGGTGGCTGGTTTCCTGCATAGTCTGCATTTAGCATTCTATAATGCAAATAGCCTGAGGTGCCTCTCCAAATTTATCTACAGCATGAATTTCCTGTGTGGTGCCTACTGCTTTCACATGAGGCTCCGTCTCTCTGATGGAGAGAGTTATTTCTTTCAGAAGCTACCACTTAATTTCTTTTGCCATACCATTATAGTATCTTACTAAATAAAGCTGTTTCATGGAGGTTTATAAAAATGTAAATTTTGGTTTAGTCAAGAGGCTTCACTGAGAACACATTATTGTGATCCCACAATCCATCATGTAAGAAATCATCCAAATTGAAATGGTAAAATAGATGCTATGTGCTGCAATAGAAGCAGCAGTGTGTACACTGCGCATTTCAATTTCAAAATTTGAATCTGAGGAAAATAATTGATCCTGCTGGTGAAAATATAATTCAAGCATCATTAGAAGTTTATCATGTGCCTTAAGTGAAGGGGGCCACTATTAAGTCTGGAGTTAGTCAGTGGACCGTCAAGAGCAGAGGACAGTTCTTCCTAGGACTCTTTATTCATTAGCATTATTTTGTTTGCTTCAAAATAGATACAAAGGCAGGAGGATAGCTTGAGCCCAGGAGTTTCAGACCAGCCTGGGCAATGTGGCAAGCCTCTGTCTCTACCAAAATGAATAAATAAATAAAATTTAAAAATTAGCCAAGTGCACCTGTAGTCTCAGCTAGTCAGGAAGCTGAGGTGAGAATATTGTCTGAGCCAGGAAGTTTGAGACTGCAGTCAGCTATGATCACACCACTGCACTCTAGTCTGGATGACAGAGCAAGAACCTACCTCTAAAAAAAGAAAGAAAGCCCCTTTGCCTATAAATTCCATAAAGAGATGATCTGACTTCAAAATTTAATATGAATATGCCCTAAAACATCCATTGTAAGCATAGATTTAGCAGAAGGGTCAGAGCCTGAGTCCAGTTTATTTAATCAATTCATTAATTAAACATACATTGAGGGCCAACTACGTACCAAGCACTGTAACAGGCACTAAGAGTAAAGTATTGAACAAATGGACAAAGTACTGTCTCTGAGAAAGGTTTACAATTTTTAGTGGTAGGGAAGAATTGCTTATCAGTATTGGAGGCTGAATTTAGTTTCCTCTTTTTTGGTTTGTTTCTGTTTGCTATTTTTCCCTTTTTTTTTTTTTTAATAGGATCCTATTTTACCCCTATAACTTGTTGAGTGATAGAATCCATGAGTGATGAACAATAATTCTTTAACTGATGCTAAAATCACTCTGAAAAATCCTGCCATAATTACTGCAGCAGACACTCCAAGATCTCAAATGAACCACATCAGGGAGTCAAAGAGTAAACAAATCATGACAGCAACCCTTGCTGATATGCAACAACTTGAAAGTCCCCATATCTGTCATCAGAAAGGCTTTTGGATTCACTTCCAGAGAAATTTACCATTGGATAGAGGTGTTGTTCAGTCTGTTGATTCCTAAAACTTGAACCTGCCCAGCGCAAGGTATGAGCTAATGGCTCCTAGAGTGGCCTTTGTTTTCTTCTCGGCAGGTGAGAACCATCACCTCAGTAACTCCTGTGTGAGCATAGGTGATGGTGAAACTCTTTAGCAACCCGTCTGTTCTAGGCACTGACCACTTGGAACAGATGTACCTGGCTATGCTAGACAGGAGAAAGGAGATGCTTTTCATTGCTGGCATTATAATGTGGTCCAGAACACTATGGAGAGGGGATTTGGGAAGAAGGCTAAGCCAGCAGTGGAGGAAATCTGGAAACTTGGGGCAGTGGAATTTGCCAACTGGAACAGGAAGTATTTGGACAACTTTCCTGTATGGGATGGTGGGGCATGGCCAGGTTGTAGGACATGGAAGACATGAGTCTGGGGCCTGTTTAAGTTAATCCCTCAAAACATCTTGCCTAGGGACCACTGTGACTTTCTGAATAGTCCTTAATTCTACTCTGGGTGATATCTTTTAAAGAAACTTTACTTTTTGAAAAAGTAGACACTTATTATTTTGTGATGCAAAAAAAAATCTCACTTGAATGTATATTTTGAAGCACTAGTTCTCCTCAAACCAGAGCAATGCTGAACTCCATATTTAATAACTTATGTCAATATTGAAAGTATTTTTTTTTCTTTGCCCAGCCACAGCACTCAGGCTGTTTAACAGGAAGGGCTGGGGCAGCTTTGTGAAGTTAGCTCCTAGTACCTGTAAACTGATGAAGAGGTTAACAGTGCGAGGTACATGGTTTCAGAAAATGTAAGCACATCCTATGAGACCCGAGGCAGCCTCTTTATTTCGGAGGCATCTTAAATACTGAAAGCAGGACACAGTGAACATTCAGTCTGTAGCATAACGACTGCAGGCACGACAGGGCCACAGGGCCAGGAGCTGGAAGACCTGCTGTGCCCAGCGTCCTTCCTTTGCCTCTCCTGCTTTAACCCTTACTGCCCTGCGTCCTGCTCTGAACTCTGTGGATTGCATCCACGGGCTCTCTTGCCTTCTCATTTCCAGGATGAACTTGACCCACAGGGAGCCTCGGTAGGAGGCTGGGGGAAGGGAAGGCGTGAGGCTGGGAGTACTCATCTCCTTGCTGCCTGGCTGTCACCTTGGGCTGATTGAAGGTCACTGCTTCCCTGGAGATGGCCTTTTCTATGGAACTCTCCCTTCTAGGGCTGTGGTGACTGTCCCACTCTCTGACCCTTCCGACTTGGGTTGGTTCTGGAACCCTACATTTGCTAGCCCTGACACTGAATTCTCTTGTGGTTTTGAATATTCTACTGACACCTTTGTAAAGGGTTTCACTGTCAAGCAACCCTGTCAAATTGTCCTGTTTCCTGTAGGGACCCTGCCCTGTGGAAAACACAAATCCATCCTCCCTGCTGATACAGCAGCATGAGCTCCCTTTCCTCTCACCAGGCCTTGCTACCTCTGACAACAGTGGAGACGCGGTGTCTGTTTTTACTGCCGATGTACTTTGTCTTGTAGAGTTTTAGAGGGGACTTGATTTGTTTTGAGCAAAGTGTTAATGTATTTATTTAAGGAGAAATGAGTTCCGGCCTAGGAAATGGTTCTGTGAAAAATATAATAAATTCATTTTGGTTTTTTAACCGTATGGATAAGTAGATAGTTTCTGATACTTAGGCTGTTTAGATATTTTTTCTGTTTTTGTTTGTGTGCTTTTTGTCTAATGTTGCAATTGTTCTTAAGATGGTTTCTAGAAAAATTAGCCTTGAGAAAACTTGACTGGTTGGCAAAGCACATCTTGTTCCCACCCTCTGCCTCTACATTGTGATTCTAACTGTCTCCTCTCACTCTCCTCCCACTTGCCCCAGCCCATTTGTGGGTATAATTTGCCAAGGTCTTGTTTTCCAGGGACACCCACATACATGTTGGCTGATAAAACTCAACACCTCCCAGGAGTGGCTTCATTTTTACAAGAGCCTCTTAGATTCTAGAAAAGCTTCACTGTGAAGGTGGAATGACAGGTGGAGAAAATGGAATTATTATTTTGAGTATAGGGTCCATTATCATGCCCTGCTTTTTCCCTTTCTCAGCGTTGATCTTGTTCCCTGGGGAGTGAGTCAGCCTGGTGCAGAGGAAGCCAAAGCAGTTCTTCAGGACCCTGCACAGCTCAACTGAAAGAATCTGGCAGAATAACTTAGCAGTTCAAGGGGCAAGACTAACCTGAAGTTCAGGGAACTTTATTTAAGGAAAGGATTGGCAAACAAAGTGCAAAATCTTGCCTTCCTCCAAGGACTCCGGCAAGAGTGACCTTCCAGTTCAGGAGCTAAATTCTTCCCTGTTTCTCTTTTATATTTGGCAACTTTCTTCAAAACACATCACATCCAATTGAAAGACATACTGATACTTCAGTAAGCAAATTGTGAAATGAATGTGAAAGAAATTATTGTTTATATGCATTCCTTTAAATGGTAAGTTTTTATGTTTATTTTCTAAATTGACACATGCAGCTCTGGTTTATTAATTTCCTCTGCTGGAAACCTCACTATTTGAAAACACCACAATTAAATTGTTCACACCTGCTGATGGATGACAAAGATTTTTCCATGCCTTTCTCTTTCAAACAACAGTGTTGTGAACATTCTCTAGCTTGATGACAGGCCTAAATGTAGATGCTGCTCTTGGCCTTATCCACCATCACTCCCTGTCTTCCACCTAGTTTTGCAATGAATCCTTCCCACTTACTCCACTCTCAAGTCCCTCTATTTGGGCTCCTTGACTCCTACTGTACAACCAGAACCTTGTTCCTATGACCTGTCTGGGGACCAACCATCTTGACTTTACCCTTGTGAACTCTTTCAGGATGAATTTCTTGTCTCTGCCTTGCAGCTTCAAAGAGGGAATATTGGGTAAGATGCCCACCCTGAGTCCCACAAAGCCTATGGGACTTGCCCTATTTGGACCAACTCTTTCTGGCTCACACTGGACAAGAGTGTAAGCTCAGAGACGCAAGGATGGGTCTCACTTGTCAATGTTATGTGCTCAGATAATGTTAGGTATAAGGATGGTTTTAAAGTTATATTGTGACTCAGTAAGTGAATTTTCAGTACTTTTAGGTATCAATTGTCTTGTAGACATATCTCAATTAAAGATAAATATATGGATGGATAGATAGAAAGAAAGAATAAAGAAAGGAAAGAAAGAAAGTAAAAGAAAGAAAGAGAAAGAAAGAAAGAGAAAGAAAGAAAGGAAGGAAGGAAGGAAGAAAGAAAGAAAGAAAGAAAGAAAGAAAGAAAGAAAGAAAGATAGATGGATGATATGGTTGGCTCTGTGTCCCCACCCAAATCTCATCTTGCAGCTCCCATAATTCCCATGTGTTGTGGGAGGGACATGTGGGAGATAATTAAATAATGGGGTTGGGCATTTCCCATGCTGTTCTTATGATAGCGAGTAAGTCTCACAAGATCTGACAGTTTTGAAAACAGGAGTTTCCCTGCACAAGCTCTCTCCCTCTTTGCCTGCTGCCATCCATGTAAGACGTGACTCACTCCTCCTTCCTTTCCACTATGACTGTGAGGCTTCCCCAGCCACAAGGAACTCTAAGTCCATTAAACCTTTTTCTTTTGTAAATTGCTCAGTCTCAGGTATGTCTTTATCAGCAGCATGAGAACAGACTAATACAATCATGAATAGATAGATGTGTGCTAGTCCAGTATATAGCGACTTATGGAGAGTGTAGATGTAGATCCCTTGCGAGAATCTGCCAAACAGGGGAAAAGGCCTTTTGTAAACTTTGCCTGGAGAGTTACTAAGAACAAGTCTTCTAAGCCTTAGTATTTCAGAGGTAGTCCCATGCCAAACTGTTCTGTAAGTGATGCCCACCTTGGTCTATGCATTTTCTCCAGTGCAAAGACTGGTCTTCTCAAATAGGATACTATTCATTAGGAAGACTTCACAAACTGCCTCCACTTCCTTCATCTGATCAAGAATACAATTTCTCTAGCAACATCCTTCCACACTCACTTTCTTTTTGTTATTGTTCAACTGTCAGTGATCACTGCACACAGTTAGCAGATACTGAGAAGCAAAAGGGGGAAAGGATCCAAGTCACCCAAAATCCCACTAAACAGGGACAGCTATTGTTAACATTGGGTGGTATATTTTTTGAGAATTTTTCCAGTGTGAATATATAGTTATTACATATTATATTTCACGTACATTAGATGTAAATACACATATACACCCATGTGCATGCACATGTAGCCCCTATATTTATCTGCTTGAGTGATTTTATAAAACTCAATTGAGTCTCTCTGTACTGCTTCTTATTATCATCTGTTTCTCTCCCAATTTTCTGTGACTCATCCATCTCTTTGTTTATAACTTCTCCCACTTACAATTTTTTTATGGCTTTTCTAAAAACCAAGGACTAATTTCAGTAGTTACTAATCTGCTTCAAAAAAAATCATCATTAATTCCAAGTTTAACGTTTTTTAACTTTCTTTTTTATTTTAAAAATTAAGATATAATTTACATATCACAAAATTCACCCTTTTACAGTGTACAGTTTAGTGGTTTTTGGTATATTCACAAGGCTGTAGATCCATTACTACAATCAATTTTAGAACATTTTTATCACCACCTAAGGAAACTAACCATCAGCTGTCACTCCCCATTTCCTCCTACCCCCAGCCTCTGGCAAACATTCATCTACTTTTTGTCTCTGTGGAATTCTCTTTTCTGGATTTATCTTATACACGGAATCATAAAGTATGTGGTCTTTTTTGACTGGTTTCCTTTACTTGCCATAACGTTTTTGAGGTTCATCTATGTTCTAGTATGTATCAGTACTTCATTCTTTTCTATGGTTGAATACTGTACTGTATAAATTATCACTTTTTCTTTATTTTTCCATTGATGGATACTTGAATTGTTCTCAAGTATTTGAATAGTGTGAATAGGGCTGCTATGAACATTCATATACAAGTAATTTTGAGTTATCTGTTTTCAATTTGGCAGGCACATAGCTAGTAGTGGAATTGTTGGTTCACCTAAGAACTTTATCTTTTTGAGAAATGAACTTTAACCTTTTGAGAACTGCCAAAATGTTTTCTGAAATGGCTATTTCATTTTGCATGTCTACCAACAGGGTATGAGGGTTCTAAATTCTCCACATCCTTGCCAACACTGGTTATTGCCTGCCTTTTTTTTTAATTATAGCCATCCTAGTGAGTGTGAAGAGGTAACTTATTATCATTTTGTTTGCATTTCCCTAGTTAATAATGATGATGAATATCTTTTCTTGTGCTTACTGGCCATTCGTATATCATTTTTTGACAAACATCTATTCAGATCACTTTGCCCATTTTTAAATTGGGTTGTCTTTTTATTATTCCAAGTTTAACTTTTTGAAACCAGATTTTTGTGACTCAGTTGCAAACTAGGCTTTCAGGAAAGATGATTTAAGGAGTGTTTCTACACTCGGGAGATCTTCTTTGTCTTCCCACTTGCTCTTACGAGCTGAGTATACTTGACTTTTATGTGTCATATATATCTCATGTCTAGAGGTGAGTATCTGCAGTTTGCTCTGCAGTTTACATGATTCATAGGGATCGAAGATAGACATACGGACTCTGAAGGAACTAGCTTGTAATCAGAATATATATTGGTAGAATATGGCTGCATATGTAGAAATGTAGTACACTGTATATTCCTATAGAAACATTATAGGGAATAGATAGTTGGGATAACAGTATTAGTTATTACACTGTCTGTCATTACATAAAATGTAATAAACAGATGAGCAGTAGCCACTGATGAACACTAGCGAAGTTTGCTCTATGATAAATTTAGTATACTTGAGTCCCATTATTTCACTGAATTATGAAATGGAAGTATAGTCTGTTAGAAAAGATTTCTGTCTGTGAATAAATCAAAACCACATTTTAACAATGCACCAATGTTTTCCAAAATGCCATATTTTTAAAAAGCTATATTTATAAAAAAAATCACAAATTACTATTCATATTAATATACTAATTAAGTAAAAATTAAACAAAAAAGTGCAAATATAATCCAGTCCTGAAAATTCTGTCTATATAAATATATATCTAACTTTTCTTGAAGTTTTGAGATAGGATTTCTTAAAGTGTTTGCAACCGGGCTAAAGTTTCCAGGAATGGACATCTCCTAACGATATCATAGGCACTTCTGACACCTTTACAGTGACTTTTAAACCTTCCTTAACATAAATTTTTTTGTTGATTTTCACTGTCCTCACAACAATGGTCTCAACGTTCCTTACACCTAAGGAGCCCTATCCCTCACAAAATCCGAATCACTCCCGATCTCAACCATGTACCTCTTCATCTCACCACATCCAGGCTGATCTCCAAATCTCTCTAGTTTTGAGAGAGAGGAACACCAATCCAAACAGAAATGGTGTTTTTCACCTTTGTACACGTAGTGCCCACAGTGTCTAGCACATAGTAAGGGATCTGCAAATGTTTGCTGGGCAAATAAAAGGATATATTTGCCAAGCGAATCCTTATTTCCTGTCTTGGTTCATTTGTTCATTCCATCATTAAATATCCATGTCTAAAAATTTTGCACACCTGTCAGTATTTACTTTCTTTCTGTAGCTTCATCCATGCTATATATTTTTTTACTGATTGCTAGCTACAGGCCATACGAATATGACAGTTGTGGTAACAGATAAGACATGGGCCCTGTTCTCATGAAGCTTCCAGTCCAGCGTGATGGGAAAACAATAAGCAAATGAGCAGGTAAATTGCTACCTGTACTTCATTGTGAGTGCTCAGTGGGTCACACAATGACTTGATAACAGCACCTCTCTATGCTCCTCATACATATGACATTTGACATTTATTGTATATCACACTATACAGGTATTGAATTGCTTTTATGAAGGTATTGATATAGTTTGGATAGGTGTCCCCACCCAAATCTCATGTTGAATTGTAATCCCCAGTATTGGAGGTGGGGCCTGGTAGGAGGTGACTGGATCATGGGGGTGGACTTCTCATGAGTGGTTTAGCACAGTGGTTACCAAACTTTTGGAATCAGGGACTGGTTTTATGGAAGACAATTTTTCCATGGACTGGGATGGGGCAGAGGGGGGATGGTTTGGGGATGATTCAAGCATATTACATTTATTGCATACTTTATTTCTATTATTATTACATTGTAATATATAATGAAATAATTATACAACTCACCATAACGTAGAATCCATGGGAGTACTAGCTTGTTTTCCTGCAACTAGATGGTCCCATTGGGGAGTAATAGGAGACAATAGCAGATCAGCAGACATTAGAGTCTCATAAGGAGCATACAACCTAGATCCCTTGCACACGCAGTTTACAATAGCCTTTGCACTCCTATGAGAATCAAATGCTGCCACTGATCTGACAGGAGGCCAAGCTCAGGCAGTAATGAGTGATAAGGAGCAGATGTAAATACAAATGAAACTTTGCTTGCTTGCCCACCACTCACCTCCTGCTATGTGACCTGGTTTCTGCTAAACCAGGGTTGGGGACCCTGCTTTAGCACCATTTCCTTGGTGCTCTCTTTGTGATGGTGAGTGACTTCTAATGAGATGTAGTTGTTTAAAAGTGTGTGGCACCTTGTTCTCTCTCTCTCTTCTGCTCTGGCCATGTGACATGCCTGCTTCCCTTTTGCCTTCTGCCATGATTGTAAGTCTCCTCAGACCTCCCCAGAAGCTGAGCAGATGACAGCATCATGCTTCCTGTATGGCCTGCAGAACTGTGAGCCAATTAAACCTCTTTTCTTGATAAATTACCTAGTCTCAGATATTTCTTTATAGCAATGTGAGGATAGCCGAATACAGGTTTGGATCGCCTACCTTCTCAAATCAAGATCGAAAGTGTTTTGTAAAGCAGTTGTACATAGTAGGTATTTAAAACTATATTGGTCATTAGTATGTCCTTGAGTAAAAGTAATGAGCAGTACATTTAATCCTCAAATGGCCAATTCTCAAAGGCTCTGTGCAAATGGAAATTTGTCCTCATAGCTTCCTGGTACATATAGTTGACTATCTAGCAACCAGCCAACCTTTGCTGACAAATTTTACATTGGAATTCCATTGGCCATTCAATTTATTTAACCAAGGGTAATCCCATTAGGGGTTAAAACTTATCAAAATCATGCTTAATAATCCTGGCATTGTTTTACATTAGCTAGGGATTAGAGTTTAGCTGTTAGTCTAAAAAAGGGTGAGTCACATCTTGCAGGCGAAGTAAAAGTGAGAGAAGAATTATTTGAAACCCTTAATTACAATAAGATTATGGGGACAGATGCTGTGTGCTTATATTAATTTTGAATTATATCATGTAACCATTAAGTTCAGAAACATTACTAGGTAGATGCCTATTAGGTGAGAGCTGCCACTCAGACTAAGTTATTCTTTCAGAGGAGTCCGTCTTCATCCCTTAATTGATTTAATAACACAATTTGCCATATTCAATTTTCATAACATCAGAACTCATTTACAGATTAACTGCAATTCTTTGTGAAGTAAGGAATAAAGAGGAGGTTAAAATGATTTAACCCAGCAAATCCTTTTTTTATGATTAATAGGAATAGATCCTAAAGCTTTCGTAAGCAGAAAAGGCTTAGGAGAGAAATGCCCGTGTCAGTAACACAGGCTCTATGTGCATAGGCAGAAGTTGTCTGGGTTGCTTTCCTCCTTGGTCCACACAAACGTAAATGTTTCTCCAGGTTCTTCTGGAGACATTATTCCAACAGCCCTGATAGCTGTTTGAAGATCTGTTGTTAGGTAGAGTTGGCCAATTATCACACAGATTTGAGTGAGTACTTTAAAGATATCGTACTACCTCAAACTCATGTCTACCAACTCCCACTGAATTTGTTGATTATTATTATTTTTTTTTTAAATGAGAAAGACTAACATGCTGGTCCATGGTCTCATGTAAACCAAGGGGCTTTGAGGATATTCTGTCCAGATCAGTACATCAATACATCTTCCAGACAAATGAAACCTTTGTGAAGAGAATTTTGCTGAATTTAACCACCATCTATATATGTGCTAGGTCAAATAAAGAACAACTCATAATGGCTGACCTAAAGAAACTGAGGAACTGATTCTACCTGAGCCTAAATCCCAGAGTTAGCTGGCCAAATAGTGCCTCTTCCAGTGAAATATTACTGCCGACAAAAATATTTTTCCCTATGTAAATTGTGATGTAGTGTTTTATATAGTAGATAGATTTCCATGCAGATAGATTTGACTGCTAGTGTTATGAACTAGAGAAGGAAGGAACAACAAAGAAAGAAGCAATAAAGAACAAGGAAATCAGGAGAAACAATTTCATCTTAAACTACCATCCAGAGTAGTCTATGGTCTTGTATTAACTGAGAGCATGAAATAAGCTCATTCTGCCATATGCAGTTGATCATTTAGCATTGGGATGGAGCTGCTTTATTTCATACAGAAACAAAGGACTAGAAAACATTTTGCTCAATAGCAGGAGGAATTTGCTATTTCCCCAGTGATAGATTTCATTTAGATAAATGAGCAGGTGGGATCTCAAGGGGTTCAAAAATGAAGTCTTAAGTAATTGAGGGATCCTGTCCAAGTTCATGGAATGTAAGAAGGGCATAGGCAGGATTTAAACCCCTGTGGGCTCAGCTTCCACAAACCACGGTTTTAACCTCACTGGGCACTGCCTTTGTGATACAATGTCCACTCAGAAGTATTTTTAAATTATACTGCAACCTTCTTAGCATACC
The DNA here is from genome assembly GCF_001604975.1 of Cebus imitator. Taxonomy (NCBI): domain Eukaryota; kingdom Metazoa; phylum Chordata; class Mammalia; order Primates; family Cebidae; genus Cebus; species Cebus imitator. The sequence continues at coordinate 2,724,163 of NW_016107520.1, read as the reverse complement.
TGTTTGTCAGATTTTCCATATATGAAATGGTTAATGTGGGACATGATAGTTTGTGGAATACAGACACCATAGACCCACTCTTATTGTTTACTCACTTAAAAAAAATTATTAAACCAGGCCAGCCGCAGTGGCCTCCCAGCACTTTAGGAGGCCAAGGCAGGCAGATCACTTGAGGTCAGGAGTTCGAGACCAGCCTGGCCAACATGGAAAAACCCTGCTTCTACTAAGAATCTAAAAATTAGCCTGGCATGGTAGCATGTGCCTATAATCCCAGCTACTTGGGAGGTCAAGGCCAGAGAATCGCTTGAACCTAGGAGATGGAGGTTGCAGTGAGCTGAGATCCAGCCATTGCACTGTAGCCTGGGCAACACAGCAAAACTCCGTCTCAAAAAACAATAATAATAATAAAACCATACTCATAGTTAGCAACAATCTGAGACATTCTCCAGCCCAATCTCCCACCCAGTGGAAAGCATTCCCTCTTCAACTCCTCAGCTGTTGTGGTCCCTACTCCCAGCAATGGTGTGAACACATCAGATGCGGAGAAGGCATCACCCTGCCGAGTGCCAACTCACTGCAGAGAACTCTAACTGCTAGAAAAACCTGGCCACCTGATAATCTCATTTCACTGCTCCTAGTTTTGTCACTTGGAGCAAAGAAGAATCTCCTCCTGCTTCTGTATGACAGACCATTAAACAGCAGATAGCTACCATGTTCCTTCCAGATTTTTCTCTTCTACAGGAAATAATCTCTGGTTTCATCAGTCTGTTTCCTTGTCGCCCCCCACTGGACACCCAGTGAGTTGCCAATGTCTCTTGCCAAAGGTATTTTGACATCACAGAACTGGGTACAGGGCTCTTCATATGTCCTGGCCTTAAGCCTCAGTTCCTCCAACAAATCTGCAGCCTGTAGTGTGCCTTCTGGGGCCAGAGAGTGTGGCATGATCCCAGGTCCTGAGTCTCCCTCTCAACGAGCCCATCATATTGACTTAACCAAAGCCAACCGTTTCCAGGACACAGAAAAGGGAGTCCCTTAGGCTCCAGGTTTTTTTCCTTCAGTTCACACTGGGAGAAGGGCCGCAGAGCTCCAGTGAAATCTGGTCCTGTTAAATCATTTGTGGTCGGCTGCAGATGCACATGTGGGCATGTGATAGTTTTTTTTTTTTTTTTTTTTTGAGATGAAGTTTCGCTCTTGTTACCCAGGCTGGAGTGCAATGGCCCAATCTCAGCTCACCGCAACCTCCGCCTCCTGGGTTCAGGCAATTCTGCCTCAGCCTCCCGAGTAGCTGGGATTACAGGCACGTGCCACCATGCCCAGCTAATTTTTTGTATTTTTAGTAGAGGCGGGGTTTCACCATGTTGACCAGGATGGTCTCGATATCTTGACCTCGTGATCCACCCGCCTTGGCCTCCCAAAGTGCTGGGATTACAGGCTTGAGCCACCGCGCCCGGCCCAATAGTTTTGATTTAGATAGCCCACAACCGAGTGGAGTGTTGAAACCTCAGAGTTATAGGCTGGTGCCTCTGTGAGAAGACCCCAAGAAGTATGGTATTTAAAGGACCCTACCATCTTCTTTTGCCAAGTTACTCATTCCTTATGTACAAAATGGATTCCGAAGATTCCTCTCAGTGTGAAGAATTCATGATTTCCATGACCCCAAGCCTTTCAAATAATAGAGAAAATCAAAGAAACTGAGCCCAGAAAGGTCAAACCACTTGTCTAAGGCCGCACAGCTTTGGGGAAGCGGGATCAGAGTCCTGCCTCCCGGTCCAGGGTTTTCCTGCCGGAGCACAGGAGCCTCCCTGTTTACCTAGCGAAATGCGATGCAGGAATTCAGGGGCAAGAGGGAGAGCGTCCCATTGCCTTGGCCTCGGAAGTCAGGGAGTCCATGCTTCTGTGGTGAGTGGGTCAGCAGCAAAGTCAGCCCCATGAAAACCTCTCTGTGGACACAAATCCTTCTGGTATCTCCCTCAGTGGTACCTGTATATCCCTAATCATTTTCCCTTGGCAGCTCAATTTGACTTTGGCCGATTGTATTCAGCAACCATTTTTGTCAAGTAGGTGCTGTCTCCTTAATCTCCTGCTACTGCAATCACCTGGAGCAGCCACCAAGCACCATCAGGGGCTTGCTAGGAAGAAACTAGCAGGGCCTGGAAAGCCGGGCTCTTCAGGTCCTTACCTTCTGATATTTTCTCTTATTCTTCTTTACCTGGAATTCATTTTGGGCCATCTGATTTGTTTAATCATCACACAAAAGATCAACATACCGTATTTATTTTTTAAAGGACCAATTCTAAGGTGAGCTGAGGTGAGCAAACACTTTTACGTCCATCAGCTGCTCCTTGGGCACCTGGGATCAGCCCCTGTTGCACATTCTCTGAGAGCTCATCATGGAGTCTCTACCCCAGCCCACTGAGTGAGTGACAGACATGGAGAAGTTTGCTTTTGTTGGCTCATCAGGACAGACCTTTATTGGTTCCCCTTTAAAAGAAATGGCAGTTGTTTTTTCCCCTGGTTGGGGCAACTTGTATGGTTCTGTGTACACAGCTTAGAGAACAGGGAAGAAAAACCAGAACCCATTGTGTCTCCTCCTTCTCATCATGCACCTTTTAGCCAGGAGTATTATTCAAAATATACACCTGGTATGGCTTAAGCTCTGACCAACCAAAAAAGACACAAGATGTAATTACTGGCAAGGCCACACTAATACAAATTCAGCACAAGCTAACATTGACTGAGAGCTTTCTAAATGTCAGACGCTGTTTTAAATGCTTTCCAGGAGTTAACTCATTTACTTCTCAATGAAAACTCTATTAGGTAATGTTTGGGTTGAATTGTGCTCTCCCACCCCAAATTCATAGTTGAAGTCCCAACACACAGTACTGCAGAATGTGATGTTATTTGGAAGTAGGGTCATTGCAGATATAATTAGTTGAGATGAGATTATGAGGGTGAGCCCTAATTCAATATGATTGGTGTTCTTATAAAAAAAGGGAAATTTGGACATAGATGCATGCACTCAGGGGCAGCACCACATGGCGATGAAGGCAGAGGTTGGTTGATGCTTTGCAAGCCAAGCAACACTAAAGGTGACCGGCACACCACCTAGGAGATGGGCTAGGAGACAGGCGTGGTGCAGATTCTTCCTCACAGTCTCAGAAGAGACCCAACCCTGCTGACAGACACCACGCTTTTGGACTTCTGGCTTCCAGCACTGGAATACAACACATTTCTGTTGTTTAAGCCACCCAGTTGTGGTACTTTGTGCTGGCAGCCCCAGCAAACCAGAACAGGGGACAATATAATTATCTCATTTTACGTGTGAAAAACTGAGGCACAAAGAGATTAAGTTCTTCCCCAATGCCCCACAGTTAATACCTGGCAGGCAGTTTGCTCTAGAATGTGCCCTCTTAACTACATTCGTAAAAATAATTCTGGCTGGGTATGGTGGCTCACGCCCATCATCCTGACACTTTGGAAGGCTCATGCGAGTGGATCACTTGAGGTCAGGAGATCGAGACCAGCCTGGCCAACATGGTGAAACCTCGTCTCTACTAAAAATACAAAAATTAGCTGGGCGTAGTGGTGAGCACCTGTAATCCCAGCTACTCAGGAGACTGAGGCAGGAGAAGGTTCTAGTTCACTAGAACTAGGTAGGTGGAGGTTGCAGTGAGCTGAGATTGTGCCACTGCACCCCAACCTGGGCAACAGAGCGAGACTTTGCCCCGAAAAAAAAAAAAAAAGATTTGCTTTGGCCTAAACAATCGGATGCTTTTTCTTTGAAATAATTTTTCATCTGAACATACTTCTATCATAATAAAAAAAAAGTAAGTGCACTCTTTAGGGGTCAATGATCTTTCCCTAGTGAGCCTGTCTTATTCTGCTGCACCGTGCTAGAGCATCTTGGCCACTATAAATCTACTTCTAACCAAAGAGGAATCTTCTTTCCAACAGAGGCTCTGGGGAAGAACCACACAGCTGGGTCCTTAAACCTGGTGATGAGCAAATACTGTAAGGAAGCTGGTAGGGTAATAAACACACAGTGAGCTTTTATCAGGAGGAAATATTGACATGATGGGGATTTTACACTACGGTGACCAAAACAAAGCCTCTGTAGACATTGACCACACAGAAATGATGCAATTAACAGATGTGTTATTTTCAAGAAGGCTCTCTCCCCAGCCTGCCTTCCCCTCGAACAGGGAGTCTGAGGTGGCCAGGTGTGTGTGCAGGGAGAAAAACTTCTGAGGAACGTCATTTCCAGCCTATTTTATTCTAACAGCCTCCTAAGTGTTTTCTATGTCTTCTATCTTGTCCCCTCCAAACTGCTCTGCACATTTCAGCCAGAACTTTCCTTCTGCCAATGCAGATCAAATCATCCAACTCTTCTGCTGACAGGCCTTCCATAGTTCATAGCCTCAGCCTTGCAAACTGCCCTCAAAGTCCATCTTTGGAAATTCTGTTCTGGCTAGCACTCAAATAACAGACACCCCAAGAAAACAGATCCTTGTGAGATGCAGACACTGCATCTTTCACATAGAAAGGTTTGGATACAGAGACTTGGTTCTGCTCCCACCCAACCTCGGTCTCACTTCTCCCTAGGCTGTACCATTGGGGTTCCAGCTACTTGAACCCCTGTTTTCCAGTGACCACCATACTTCCTCAGTGCCTCTGCCCTTGCAGTGGGTTCCTTCTGCCAGGAACACACTATCCAGAGCCCTTCTCCTTCCATTTCTACCTTCATGTTCAGGCATTAACTCCAGAGGAATTCTTCCTAGATCAGTCCAGTTGAGTTCCAGGCCCTCTCATGCAGGCCCATGGTCCGAGTGTCCCTCAGAACCATCGACTTTATCACGCTTGACATTACCATCATTGGTTCATGTGCCTGTCACACCCACAAACTTCTTGGGGATAAAGGCTATGTTTCATTCATCTTTGTACTGCCAAGGCCTACCTTGTAACGTAATTGGTGCTCAATTCCAATGTTGAGAGAATACATGAGTGAACAAATGACACATAGTTCAACACTACAAACAATAAGGGCACGGCTCTGCCCTTTGTCATGAGCACCTGTTCTTTAATGCCCCTGGAAATTCGGGGCTTCTTGTCAATGAGCTAGTGCCAACCTCTGCATGCCATCCTCAGCTCTGTGCCCTCCTCTCTCCCCCACCTCTTAATTCCCTAAGGACTCCAGCTTATTTATTTATTTATTTTTGAGATGGCGTTTTGCTCTTGTTGCCCAAGCTGGAGTGCAATGGCACAATCTCGGCTCACTGCAACCTTTGCCTCCTGGGTTGAAGCAATTCTCCTGCTTCAGCCTACCGAGTAGCTGGGACTACAGGCACATGTCACCAGGCCCGGCTAATTTTTTGTATGTTTAGTAGAGACGGGGTTTCACTGTGTTAGCCAGGATGGTCTCAAACTCCTGACCTTGTGATCTGCCTGCCTTGGCCTCCCCAAAGTGCTGGGATTACAGGTGTGAGCCACTGTGCCCGGCCCTACTCCAGCATATTAAATGTGCTCCAATGTCTATGGCTGAGAAGTACAGGGTGGGTAGAAAGGAAGTGTGTAGGGTAAGATAAAAGGAGCTAAGCCTAAAAAGGGTTCCGGTAAGTCAGGAAGAAAAAGCGTGAACGGGAGGAGGAGAGGATTTGGGAGGTGAGACAGTCACATTCCCAGATAGAGGAACACAGTCCAGAACTTTCTCTTTTCTTTCTTTCCACTGCTACCAAATGCTGGATGTTGCCCTGAATATTCAGGATCAGTCTCTTCCATGTATAAACATGAGTGCAAATGAGCAAGAAAACAAGATGGGGCCGGTCGCGGTGGCTCAAGCCTGTAATCCCAGCACTTTGGGAGGCCGAGGCGGGTGGATCACGAGGTCAAGAGATCGAGACCATCCTGGTCAACATGGTGAAACCCCGTCTCTATTAAAAATACAAAAAATTAGCTGGGCATGGTGGTGCGTGCCTGTAATCCCAGCTACTCAGGAGGCTGAGGCAGGAGAATTGCCTGAACCCAGGAGGCGGAGGTTGCGGTGAGCCGAGATCGCGCCATTGCACTCCAGCCTGGGTAACATGAGTGAAACTCCGTCTCAAAAACAAAACAAACAAACAAACAACAACAAAAAACAAAACAAAACAAAAAAAAAGAAAACAAGATGGTGATTCTGTTTTGGTTAGTTCCCAAATAGCAGATGCCCCAAGAAAATAGATTCTTGTGAGACACAGATGCTGTATCTTTCACATAGAAAGTTTTGGATATGGAGAGCTTAATGGTAGGAACTCTGTGTCTATGTGGGGGCCTCTGTGTACACAAACTGCCCTGAAGACACCCAGGTGCAGCAGAAGCAGCCAGATGCTGTTGCGTTAGGAAAGACGAGCTGTCCCCAAGGCTGATGCTGTGCTGAGATTTGAGCACGGTTTTTTCCTGCTTGCATTTGCAGTTACATGGAACTCGTTGGGCCACTTCCTGTGGTTTGGAGAGTCTAAGCCTGGCACATTAGGAGCAACAGAATCACCATGGGGCCCTTGTCTCCGTGGACACGTCCTTTTTCAGAGAAGCCATTTAGGAGACTTTAAAGTGTCGAGGCAGCTATTCCTTGCCCAGCCACCCCCATCTCTACCATCTGTGTCTGTCTACAGTGACCCTCAACTCCGCTAGTTATGCAAACAGCAGTGGGGACAAGGAACAAGACGTATGTCTCTAGATAAGCCCCAGACTGAAAAACAGCCTTTGAGCAAAGCAGCCCCCAAATTCTTTCTCTTAGGTAAGAAATTCTTAAAAACTCTCTATCCTGGTGCTGACTGTGCAACTTGTGTAAGCACAGACACAGGTAGGCTATGAAAAGATCCAAAGCAAAGCACTCTATTGTCTTACTGGGTTCATTCTCTCTCTTCATTTCATCCAGAGAAAGTAAAATGGACACCATGCCTTGGGAGGCCTTGGTTTAAGACACAGGTCTGACTGATAAGCTCTTTTGCTTGGAGGGCACCAATGAGCTAGTAAATTCTGACTGGCAGGTTCCTGTTAGTCCTGCAGTTTTTTTTTTTTTTTTTGAGATGGAGTCTCGCTTTGTCACCCAGGCTGGAGTGCAGTGGCATGATCTTGGCTCACAGCAACCTCTGACTCCTGGGTTCAAGCGATTCTTCTGCCTCAGCCTCCTAAGTAGTTGGGACTACAAGGGCGTGCCACCACACCCGGCTGATTTTTGTATTTTTAGTAGAGACGGGGTTTCACCATATTGGCCAGGCTAATCTTGAGCTCCTGACCTCATGATCCGCCTGCCTCAGCCTCCCAAAGTGCTGAGATTACAGGTGTGAGCCACCACACCCGGCTGGTCCTGCAATCTTTACGTCAGACCCTCTGGAGAGCTACCCGTGACCACCCAGATTGCTAGCTGCACCCCTCAGGCTGGGCTTTCAGATCAGAGCATGGGAGCTACTGCTATTGTTGCACAGATGTTCTCTCCTCCCAAAGGTGAACATCTGGAGGGCACAGCTGCCTCATCTTCCTCTCATAGCACCCAAATCACCCTGCTTGCTCTTCTTGTTACATAGAGGTCAGATGAACTAATTCTGATGCCTTGTGATTTGGTTGGAAGATGAGTGCATGGAGAGCTGGATTCTTACTGAGGCAAGAACGCCTCTTTTCATCTAGCATGTTAGATTGGCATGCATCTCCTTTGGTTTTTCTGCTTCCCTGCAGCATGGCTCTGGCTCTGTCTATGGAGCATCTCCAAAGCCAGGCACAGATGCTGGCAAAGTGGTGCACTCCTGGATGAGGAGGTGTGTGTCAGGCAAGCTTGATGCTGCCCTGTGGCATGGAGAGTTAAAATAAGCAGCTAGCTCACATGTGCCCTAGATGACTGGCTCAGGGACTGCTAGGCCACTTATCTGCTGGTGTCTGGGAGAACTTGCTGGTTTAGAAGAGGCTTTGAAGGTTTCATTGGTGTAATAAACATTTATTAGATGCTTACAAAGTGCTGGGCTCTCAGGATGAAGCTGATATGGTTCCTGCCCTCATGACACTCTATCTATAAAATCAGGAAAGGCCCGGTGCAGGTCAGTGAGGGGCTGCCTCTCTCACTGAGCGTTGGTTACAAGGCCCTGCCTTACCCCAGGTTAGGCCTCTGTGCCCATCTCTCTAGCTTGTTTTCCCACTTCTCCAAAACCTTCCTCCTCTTGCTTCTGTTTCATCCTATGTTCCTTGCCATTTTCCCTTCATCCACCCTTTCCATTGCTTATGCCCTCTATCTTGATGGAAAGTCTGCATAAATGGATAAACAGACTGCAGTACACCATACAATGGAGTATTACTAAGTGCTAAAAAGACAGAAGCTACGAAGCCCTGGAAAGACATGGAAGGACCTTAAATGCATATTCCTAAGTGAAAGAAGCAGTCAGAAACGACTACATTCTGCATGATTCCAAGTATAAGACATTTCAGAAAAGGCACAAGTATAGAGACAGTAAAAAAAATCAGCAGTTGTCAGGGATTTGCAGAAAGGAAGGGAGAGTGATTTTAGGGAAGTGAAACTGTTCTGTATGATGCTGTAATGATAGATAAGTGTCATTCGACATTTGTTAAAACTCATAGAACCATACGACTCAAAAAGTAAACCCAAATGCAACTTCAGACTTGTTAGTTAATAATGATATATCAACATTGGTTCATCATGATAAATATACTACATGAACGTAAGACGTTAGTAATAGAAGAAACTCTGTGGGGGAAAACTGGTATAATGGGAACTGTCTGTACTTTCTGTTTAATTTTTTTGTAAACCTAAGACTGCTGCAAAAAATGAAGTTTGTTAAAAAAAATCATCTCAACTCACCCTGATGTCACCCTGGCACAGGCTGTGGCTGGTTCCCTGTCAGCTTCTCTCTGCCTTCCAGTGAGATCGGGAGATGTTCTCAGCTCCACGCCAAAGCAGCCTCCTTGTCTCCCAGTTCACTCCAAGGACTGGTCTGTCACGTGATGGGGCCAGTGTGTTACTGAGCCGCCCTCTTGATCTTCGATCCCAGGACTGGACAGCACTGTCTCCCTGGAACTCCTGGGGTCTAACACGTGATCTCCGTGCTCATCTCCTATTCAACATGGCCCTGCCCATAAGACTCTTTTTACCACCATTGATACCCCAAACACCCCCCACTCTGACCATTCCCAATCCTAGGTGAGAGGGATTAAAAGGTGAGAATCAGAACGGACAGAGAAAAGAGGAAGGGGGCCTGAGTCTCTCACCTGTGGCCTTCAGGCAGTTGGACATGTCACCCACCCTTCTGGCTGGAGCCTGCCTCATCTTTGTTAGGAGCCTTAGAGGCAAGTGGCCAGAGGTAACATCCTCCTCTGCATTTCCTACGCTGACAAAGGGAATGCTGTGGCTCTACCCAGTCGTCCTTTTACAACCTGGTGAAAGGTACAGCCCACTGTTAATCATTGATCTGCATAGTAAAGTACAGAGTATTTTTGTAGGCAAGGCAATTCCTTGCTGGAAAATGCAAGGATGCATTTTGTGTCAGATGGTTCCAGGGGCTGGAGCTTGGGGTCAGGTGACAACTTGCTCACACGTGTCTATTGGGTTTGGCTGGCAGTAGAAGGGGCAGAGAGAGGACCTCAATCTTTAACAGGCTCTAAACAAAATGTAAAAACTAATTTTGAACAAAAATACGAATTCTCAAGTTTGTAAGAAAAGTAGTTCATCAACTCATGAAATACCGGCTCTCCCTAAATAAAATAAAATAAAGAGAAATATTTGCAATGGTAAAGGCCAGGAGAATGGTTCATTCTGACACTGTGTTTGGCAGTCCTGTACTAAACCTGCACTCCATGAAAGGCCAAGCTGGCAAGTTTGGACTCAATCCTGTAAGTTGTGAAGAGGCAGGGAGCTGACACTAGGCTTTCCAGGCAGGGAGGTGACAAATGTGTATGGTAAGATAAAAGCAAGGGGAGTGAAGAGGGGAAATAACATAAAAAAAAGCAAAGGGAATACAAAATAGTCCTATTTTATGAAAGATTCTCATGCATGCACTGTTGGCTTGCTCAGAATCTGGATGTCGTTAGAGAAGGGGGCTTCTAGGAGAGCAGGTACATTTTGGGATCCATAAGGCCAACTGGGATTCTTAAAGGAATTCTCCAAAGCCTGAGTCCATCAGTCAGGGGATTAGGCAGGGGACAGGCTGGGACCTTCAATGAGCAAAAGTAGGACCAGAAGCTTGGCTAGTAGGAACTGCCTGTTTGGGAAGATTGCTCCGGCTGGAATCCCCTTCTCTGTCTCCCAGGCTGCAATGTGAAGATTGCTATGGGAAGCACATATCAGTCTGTTTGCAAACTGGGCTAGGTGAAGGCTAATCAAGACCTTTCCCGAAGGAATGGGCCTCAGGAGTGTCTTAATCAGGTCAGTGCTATAATAAAGTGCTTTAGACTAGGTGCCTTATAAACCACATAACACTTCTCACAGTTTTGGAGGCTGGAATTCTGAGGTCAGGGTGGCAGCATGGTCAGGTTCTGGTTGGGGCTTTCTTCTGGTTTGCACACTGCTGAATTCCTGTTGTAAGCTCACATGGTGGAAAAAGGTGAGAGAGCTCTCTGGGACCCCTTTTGTAAGGGCACTAATCTCATTCATGAAGCCTCCCAAAGGCTCCATTATATTGGGGGTTAGGATTTTAATATGTGAATTTTGAGGGGAGCACAACATTCACTCCATTTCAGGGTAGAGAAGTGTAGATTCTTGGAAACCATTTTCCCGTCCCCAACTGTTTTTCATTTTATTGTATTTTAATTTTTAAATCCAAGGTTTAACCCAGTTTGCCAAGGATCTTAGCCATGATGTGGAATCAAAAGTCACAAGTGGGAGAATGGGAAAGTGAGGCCAGCGCCACCCACGTATTTGGCTATAGGATTGGGGGGAGGTCACAGGCTCATTGGGAGTGCCTGAAACTATGATCATTTTCTGCTTTTGTTTTTCTTTCTATGAACCTTAATCAACTACAGGGCCAACTCCTTTCTTTCTGGCGGCTCCCCTAGGTCTACCCAAGTGCGGGCATCCCCCCCATGGGAGGTTTCCCTTATTGCTCAGATCTGGGAGTAACCCCTGATTGATGCTCAGGTGAATGACCGAGATTCAGCCAGATGTCACTCTGGCTGGGTTTGTACAAGTGCCAGCACATTCCTCAGCTCCGCTGCTTCCATCACTCACGCTAGTCCTTCCTCTCACCTGTTTAGTCCTTGAGGCTGATATAGTAATTGACGGACCTACAGGCCTAAGTTTGGGCGGAGGCTGAAGATGAGCCAATTAACTGGCAGCATCCCCAAGAGAGGACCCTCAGGTTATGGCTGAGACCCGCTCCAGCCGGGAAGCCCCCCCAGCAGTGACTGCTGCTCAGAGCAGGCACCTCAGTACAGTCACGACTGCAGCAGAGCTCTGAGAGGATGCGGTTCAGGGTTTTCTCCCCACTTGGGTTTGCCACCATGGATCAGCACTGTCCCCTGAGGGCACGTCTTGGACATGCAATGGCATGAGGAGAGGTGAGACTGGCAAGCTCAAGGAGCAACGCCACCCTAGTTAGAGGGAAAACCGCCTGTGATGCCTGCCCTGACAAAGGCGGAGCAGTCCTGGAGTATTGCCACATAGATGCCGATGGCATCGTTCCTCCAGCCAGCCCAGCCCTTCAATCCCTGTAACAGTATCTTTCAGCCTCCCCGAGATTCCCCAGTGACAGGGCAGCATTCTGGGCAGCTCCGTTCTACTTCAGCCAGTTGCTAACACTGCTGACTCAGTTCATCATCCTTTTGTTGACATCTCAGGGCCGCTCCGAGTGCAATGCTGAGGGCAGGAAGATTGAGAAGCCTCTCCCCTGGAAGGGCCCCCTTTTCCTACTCCAGTGGTTTTGGCCCCAGCAGAGTATCACTTAGTAAAGTCATCTTCCGCTTGCCAAAGTAAACAAATGGAGCACTTTATTATAACTTGCCCTTGACTCTACGGAGCATTCCCCCAGTTCCTAGTGAAGCAGAGCGCTTTCCGTGGTTCCGTGGCACTGGACAAAAGGTGAGGTTCTGAGGATGCCTACAGCAGCCTTTTTCTATTTCATTGAAAGGACATTGGCATTTCCAATGTCATCTCTTTGCCTCTCTCTTTCCTCAGATGTAAGAGTCTGAATTCCTGACCTTTGTTTCCTTGCTCTGCTATTTAGCAAACCGGACATTTAATCTTATTTGATCTTATGTTTTGCAATTTGTGGTTAAATAGGAGATACCAGTCCTCTAAACAGAAAAGTATGTTAGCTGCTGGAATAAATATATATATATATATATATACACATACATATTGGTTTCCACCACTTGGTCTTTGTTCTCTCTTTTTCTCTCTGCTCCTTTACCACTAGAAAATACTTAATGTCTGCCTGGTTTGGGTCATAAAATTGGTCACTCGGATCGCGTTCACAGCAGCTCTGACGGTGTTTTAGCCACATGTCCTCAACTCTCTCTCAGTAAGCTGTTAGATGATGATCCACCTACAACAAGAAGCTGAAACCCTCCCCAGAGCCAGCTGATCTGCTCTCCGTGAAGCCTTTGCTCTTAAAGGACAACTACAGCACAACCACAGCATGATTAACAACAGCCAAGTTCAAATGAGCTGAAGATGGATTTCTGGCTCTCCGGAGCTGGCTGCTGAGAAAGCAGGGTCCCTTGGCAGGAAGCTGTTGCAGGGCTTCTCCTCCAAAGCAGGAAAGACAAGGAAAAATGCATAGAAATGCAGCTCTGAGCTTCTCAACTTCAGCAGAAGATTACAGAGGCTCAAGCAGTTCCCAAATCTATGAGCTCTTCTTAAGCATAAGGAAATGCTGTAGGAGAAATGCAGATCAGCTGAGTGAGAGACAGAACTCGACGTGTACCCTAGTTCTTTTCTCCCTCTGAGCCAGGCTGTGCAATGCTGTGGACATTTTCAGTTAAGATATTCCAGATGTGAAAGCAGTTAGATTGTGAGGCAGACAATACATCTGATCGAAAACCAAATGCCATTTTCTGAAAGAAACGGCTGTGATCTACTTTATGGTGCTGTATGGCTAAGAATATTGATAATTCTCACTATCTCTTATGATTGTGACAGAAATGCTTCTAAGGTGTCATTTTCACAGCTATCAATTTACCTTAAAGGGAGTGAAATGTGGGAGAAATTCCTTAAAAGCTTTTTATTTTTTGAGATGAAGTCTTACTCTGTCACCCAGGCTGGAGTGCAGCGGTGTGATCTCGGCTCATTGCAACCTCCACCTTCCACGTTCCAGCAATTCTCCTGCATCAGCCTCCCAAGTAGCTGGGATTACAGGTGCCTGCCCCCAGGCCCAGCTAATTTTTGTATTTTTAGTAGAGATGGAGTTTCACCATGTTGGCCAGGCTGGTCTTGAAATCCTAATCTTGTGATCTGCCCACCTTGGCCTCCCAAAGTGCTGGGATTACAAGCGTGAGCCACTGCACCTGGCCTAAAAGTTTTTAAAAACACATCTTTCTTCAAAAATTGGAAATCGGAAAAAAAAAATCCATCATCTAAAATGTTTCCCCCTTATGTTTTATCTTTTATAGTTCTCTAAATAAAATCTGATTATTAAATGAGTACTATAGTAACAACATAACCTACTTGATATCCCCAGATAACGTGATTGTAAATCTGTAGAGGAGAGAGAAAATTAATGGTCTATATATTTTAATTTCCATAACGTTTTGTTGCTCTCTTTTCCTCCATAGATTCCAAATTTTACCCCAAGGTATCAAAAATTCAAAAAATGTATTTATTATCACAACTAAATAGAAACTCAGGACTGATAAGAAAAAAAAAATCCTCTGATTAACTGTCACAAAGAAAAGAATGGGAATTGGGGTTGATCTCAGTCTTGTCCCCTCCAAAGTATGGGTGTGAGTTTTAGAAAATACAAGACTTCTTATTTTGCCAGCATGATCCTCCAAGCCTTGAGTGGCTCTGATGATTGCCAAGAGTAAAGGGGTAGAGCTGGACAAAGTAGCACTTTGGAATGAGCTGGCTGTTTAGAGCATGTTCTTTCTGGCATGTCTCACAGAGCCTCACTTTCTTCCTTTGTAAACCGGGGATAAAAATACTGTGCAATGGGGGGATGGAGGCGGCAAACCACCTTGCCATGTATGTACCTATGCAACAATTCTGCATGACCTGCACATGTACCAGAACCTAAAGTATAATAATAATAATAATAATAATAATAATAATAAAGAGATCACGTCCACTATGGGAGTTGCTTTGTGAAAGGAATTTGTATCAGTGGGCCTGGTGCTTTTTAGGATAAAGCTCTTAGACAGCTTTTTCAATTTTTTAAAGAAATTTCTCACAGAAATCATCTTAAGTTTTGGGGCATATTACAGTCCCTTAGAGATTTCTTTCAAAAATGCTTATGTTCATGCTCAACGTAACAGTTAAATGAGAATATCTGGGAGTATGTGCATAAATTAGTTTAGTTTGGTTAAGGTTTTATTTTTAAACCAAACTCCTCCTCCTTCCATAATTTTAATGTGCAGCCAGGATTGAGAAGTGCTACTTAGATCTCTATCTCTTTTGAGTCAACTTTAATAAATAAAAAGTTCACCTAAAAAAAATACTGTACAGACTTCGGTGGTTTGGAAATAATACAGTTAACATGCCTGTCCTATACACCAAGTATCAAGGAGGTAGTTGGTAAATGGCAGCTCTCCTGATAGTCGTGACTTCGGACACAAAAGCAAATCAATTCTATTAATTCGTGCTGCCCCAGAACCTGCCCTTTGAAAGCCATGCTTGCTCTAGGATGAGAGAAGGAAGCTAGTCATTCTCAGAATATAAAAACTCTGAGGGCAGAGACTCAATCAACTTGGGTTGTTGACTGACAGTTGCTTTGCCCAGCAGCCAGTGGGAGGGCTGTTAAATATATATTCTTTGTAAAGGGCACCCTAATTTCATTTAATGTGAAACTGCAAGGAAATAGAGATAATTTCATGGACATCTATCTCTCTTTCTCCAAGAACAAGGCTTTTCTTAACCAAGCTGTCCTGGCAGCTGGGGAAGGAATATGGGATTGAAGGAAGAGCCCAGGGTTTCTGGGTATTGCTGTGAGGTGTCAGGACACTAGGGATGTAGTTTCAACTCTAACACTAAGAATGGTGCCATGTCTTTACATAGGGCTTTCCAGGTCAGAGAGACCCTAGATACTCCTGGCCTGGCTGTACCCTCCCCTGTAAGATATCAGACCAAATAGCACCAGTCCCATTTTATAAATATCCAGTGGTTTAAAAAGTTAACAGATTTGCCCAAGATCACACAGATGAATGGAAGCAGGTTTAGAATTCAAACCCAGATCTTTCCTTTACTGAGTACTTCATCTGCAGGTTGTTCATCCTTCTTCCTCAGGACTCTGTTCATAAGGCTCTGCTTTTTCCTTCCAATTTTTAACTGCATGGCACTAGCAAATTCTTTGGCTTAACACACAGGTTTGGTGGCAAATTCTGCCTCTACTAAGCTGTGTAACTTTGGGCATGTCACCTAAGCCCCCTGAACCCTAGCTTCTTCATTACATGGTGACAATAAAGACAGGACTCAAAATTATGAAGATTAAAAGTAATAAGGCATGCAGAGTTGTTAGTTTGGTATAGACCCAGGTTCTAGCCTTCGGAGTAACTCCTCCTCTTCCTCTTCCCGCACAATAAATCTTTGATGTTGAAATTCCAACAAATATTGATCTCTAGTAAGAAATTTGAGGGCTACAGCTATTTAAAACAGTATATTTATAAAACCACAATGTTCAAGTGATGTTGTGAGAGTACATTTATTATTTGTGTTTCCAAGGAAAATATCTTACTCCTTTCATAAGTGTAAAGTAAGAAGACAGCCTTAAGGCCTGTTTGGATGTTATAAATATCACGCATCTAAAGAAACACTTGCAGGACCTGTCTGTCCTGCTCTGGCTTCACTGGACACTCCAATGTCTTTTCCATTTTCTCCATGAAGACTTAAACAAAACCAAGCAACCAATATTTACCAGGCACATAATAACTCTCTTGGATTGACAGCCATTAACTTGGGTAGTTAGCACAATTGCAATCTCTGGAGCATCTCAGAGGTCTCAGTCAAATCCTTTAATATTTTTGGAGATACTTTTAGTACTCTTTTCTTACCCTTAACAGGGTGAGGCTGCTTGGTTCCAGATACCTGGTATCAAATTGCCATTAATTGGTAAAGAAAAGGGTATTTAAAGACATGATAGGATGAATTCCCTTGACTCCTTGACCCCAAGACCTCTGTTATCACAGATATTAATCTTTCAGTTTCAGACTGAGCAATATTTAACCTATTCTGGGGGGCAATCTTTACTCACCAATGACAGCACCAGTAGAATGCAGACAAATGCATAAAGGCCTCTTGATAGAGAGAGGCTAACATATTGTAGTTAGGACTAGAGACTCTGGAGCCAGATTGCCTGGGATCACCTAACTAGGTATGTGACCTTGGACAAGTTACTCAAGTTCTTTATAATTCAGTTTCCTTATCTGTGAGAGGGAGATGATAGTAAGAGAACCTACCAATTGCTTCTTATAGGCAATTTACATATTTCCATTGAGAGATATTTGATCAAATTCAGTGTGGTGTCCATTAGCGTTTGGAAGGACAAATGCAATCTAGCCGAGTCAAGAGACCTGAGTCAAGCCGTCTACCTGATTCACAGATCAAAGCATTTAGCACAGTCCTCAAGGCTTTTTACAATCTGACACCCACCTACATTTTCCATACTTGCTGTCACTTCTCCTTGTGTTTTGCTCATCAGACTATTTGCAATTGCCCAAAATATCAGGGATGTGCAACTCACTCTTTGTACTATTTTCTCTCACAGAATCCCCTCCATACTCACTGCTTACTTGTTCATTAACTGCTCCCCCTTCTGGCCGTTGCTACATTCTGTCTGTCTCCTCCATCAGACTGTGCTTAGAGAAAGTGAATAGTCACCTTTTCATATTGGTGCCTGGTATACAGCCTGGCACATAGTGGGTGAGCAACAGTTATTTTTAAGTAACCAAGAGATTAAATTAATGTTTTCTCATTAAGTCTCTTAAGAATGGTGATCATAATATGTCTCCTTTCTGCTTTTAAAAAATATGTGAGGGCATCTTAAAGTTATAACATACTTTATTGTCAGTAATATAATGACTCACTAAAGATGTGAAAGTAATTTAGCCTTAGGCCATTCTTACACTCCTTTGAAAGCCTGGAAAAACATTCAAGTGGCAATTCCATTATGTGTCCTTGAAAATATCAGTGCAAATTCCTTTGTTAATAGAGTATCTGTCCTCTGACAGTCAAATCGGGGCATGTTGCATAATGACCCCATCACTGGCCTTGTTCTTAGACAGGTTATAAATCTCTGATTACTTCTCATGGTCAGCTGTGTCTGGATAAATCTTGTTCCCATAGGACACTGGGGAGAGGAGAATGTCTGGGATGGCCATTTCCTTCATCTGGCTCTGAAAGAAGCAGCAATCACCAGGCCACCTTGCCGACATGTTACCTCCAATGCTTTCTTGCTTGAGAACAATTCTTTCAGAAAGACTGAGCTATCCTTTTCTACAGGCAGTAGAGAAGTGGATGGATTCTTATGCCATAGAACTTGTGATCTTGGCAAAACATGGCTAAACTTCTTTAGGTACCTTTAAATATCTGGTTATATCAGGGGTGATAGTGGTACAGCAGGTGTCTTGCTCAGTAGAACATTGTGTTGAATGTGTAATTGGAAAGACCAACTGGATGGAAGAAAAGAAACAAGGAACCAAGATTTCTTGGGCTTTCTACCATGGCCAGGGAAAGACAGGTGGAATTATTACCCTGAATTTGAAATCATCACTGGAAGGCAGACATAATTTTTTAAGCCAGAACTTTGGACCCAACATCATTCTTCTCATCTGTGATCTGAAGTAGAGGGGTAGAGAAACCTACTTAATGAAACTCCAGTGGTTGGAGGTGTTAATACAGATCTGATGGGTCTCTGTGTTCATCTAACACAGCTTTGCTAGTAACTTGTCAAACATGCATTACACAGCAATAATTCATGGAAAAGAAGCAAAGTATTAATGAGACTAACTTATTTCTTGAATATGGTTTCCTAGCAGCAAAGTTCTTCCTTTCATTTAGTGAGAAAGCATGAGAATTTTGAGCCTTTACCAAAAGCTCAGCATTACTGTACTCAATATTTTTGGCAGGTAGTTGAGCTTTCCCTCATTGAACCATTATCTTTGTTTGGTATCCTTGGTGTGGCAAATCAAGATTGAGAAAGTCAGACTGATTTTTTTGAGGGTCACAGTAGTCACCAAACAAACAAACCAACCAACAAATAAAACAACCCAGCAACAAAAACAACACAACTCTAATTTTTATTGCTAGTAACAAGAAAAATCATCATGGGAAGGACATGTGTGTTTCTTAGAAATATTGTTGTATGGGGCAATGTATTCATGGTACTTAAAAGAATGTGTATTTCAAAAGCTAATTGTATAAAACTTTTCTCTCAAAAGATCAGAATGTTGTGCTATTGCATTCCAGCCTGGGTGACAAGACCAAAATTTCTGTCTCAAAAGAAAAGAAAACAAAACACACACATGCGCGCACACACACACACACACGCACACACACACAGATCAGAATGTAATGTTACCTTACTCCTGAGTTGGAAAGTATCCTGGCCTGAGAATATGTAATACTGAAGTGAGAAGATGGGTTGTTTAGCTATGTCTTGCAACTCATGATGAGGATGGGCCTCTTTCCTAAGGGAGCAGGCTTTGGCATTTCTAATAAGTGGCAGAGGGTACTTACAGGATACCTTAAGAGCTATGCTGAAGATTCAGCCTTAGTGTCTGAGTTATTTAGTATTATTATTCCAAGACATGCCTACTTTACCAATCCTATACCCAGGGGAATAATGCAATCTAATTCCAGAATCAAAGGATTTCTTAGTAGCTATAAAGAACATAATTCTAAGAAATAGAAAAAAATACATTTGTGAGAATCAAAAGATTTTTTGAACCTGGGAGAATCTTCAGAAAATTCCAAAGACTCAACCCGTCAGCCTTATACCTGACAACGGTAGCGGCTGAAGAAGGACCTCAAATTACCCACTGCCAAAGATCGTTTCTTATGCATCTCTATGTTGTCTTTCTAGTAAGGCACCTGATACATCATAGGGTCTCACTAAATATTGACTTGAATTCAAGTGATACTCAAAGATGATAACACCACATCATTGGAGACACATACTTAATCACCCTTTGAAGAAAGTGACACAAACATAACAAGTTTCCTGCCACCCTTCTTCCCCAGGACACTTGGTTAACTGTTAAAGAATTTTCTTGGTGAGAGAGCACTTACAAATGCTACAGGCTGCCAAGAGTGTTCATTATGTGTTTGAATTTCTGTATGTATGTAAAATAGGGAAACATGTTAGTTGTTCATACTAACTTGGACTTTATTGAACGAGAAATTCAACCAAGATTCATGGGAAAAATATGTAGAATGATAAAAATCTTAAAACCGGAAAGGACTTAAGAAGATATTTAGTAGATTTCTGGGAAGAAGTTCCAATCTTCAACTATGCTGAAAGATAAGAGGTAGGGGAGAAGGGAAAAGGCAAATTATAGATAATACCAAACTCCAAGACCTACAGTTAGCCCATAGCCAGAAACTTGGAAGACATGTTATGACTAACATTACCCACGTCACTGTGAATTACAATTATTCTGCCAATACATTATTTGCTGTTGGAAACAAAACCAAATTGTTGGCTTCTTCAAATAAAGTAAAGAGACAGTTCATTCCTTTCCTAAAAACTGTTTGGCTATTGCTCTGCCAGATAGAACCATTTTAAAACAAGCAGAGTATCCCTTCCACATCTGTATAAAAATCTCAACTCCCAGGAAACAATGAAATTTTGAAGACTGGGCTGTGATGAACTGAATCCTGGAACACACATCTAGCAAATAAGGACTATGTGGGTTGTGTTGGGAGAAAGAAAAAGCCCTAAAAGAAGAACATACCAAAGAGGGTGACTTTTTATGTTCTCTATTTTGCCTGCAGGGTAATAGGCAATGGAAGAAGAAAAGATCCTATCTCAGTGCAGAAAACTACATCAGTAGCATTCCTGTTAGAAGATGATATTGAACTAGGACATGTCATTCTGCCCTCCAGCTGTGGGCCAGAACATTTATAGCCTAGTACATATTGAACAGGTTTAAGAACACAACACATATGCTCAGTGTTCACAAATACTGGATCTAAGTAGATTGATTTTCATTCCTAGATGAGTAATCTTGAAAAATAAGTAGCTTAGACAGTGAAAAAAATTGCCTAACAAGAAAACTGAAACATCATCTCAATGTCAATGTCAGAAAACTGTTTCTCATCTTCAACTGAAATGGAAAATACTGAGGAAAAGGACAAGTAGCCCTTATGAAATAAAAGTAAGAAAGGAAAAGAGTGCTGGGTTAGATAAAAAAGGGTTGTACGGGAGCCAGAAATGAAATAATAGTGCTAATTTGTCCATTGAAGGCAGTCAGGGGTAGAACTGGCACTATAGGAAACAGAATCAGGCACTTTTCAAAATGTAGATGACCTACATTATATACCCTAAAAGGATAATAGGATAAAAGATGGTGGATCTTAAGATATTAAAGTTAAAAAGTAAAATCATGAGAAATTTATGGTATAAAAAGACAATAGTTATGGACACAGAAACCACATAACCATAGAACTGCTCAGAAATGTATTATAAATGGATTATGTTGCTGAACAGATCACATAATTCACAAAAGGGAAGTCATGTAATATAAAACATTTACTGGCAGTAACTTGAATAAAAAATGTTAAATTACTCTTACAAATACTGAAAAAAGGTTGGAAGAAAGTAAAAATGGATTAAATTAAATTTGTTTTGTATTCAATGATACCATTTTGTATTCAAAGATACCATTTCATTTGAAGTTGATTAGAAAATTGTATGGTCATGTCTTTAACTTTGGTAAGTATAAAAATATGGGTAGAAATGTTTTGAAAACTTTAAGTCTAATTACTTGTAGAAATAAAAAGAAGGGTGACTAACTTCTAAATTATTGAAAAAAATTAAAAATCCAAATCATAGTCCATATGGCAAAAGATAAATCAAACAGAAAAGACAAGAAAGCATCAAAATTATTTTTCTAAAAAAAGAAAGAAGATCAAATTAATATAATTTTGACTATCATAACTGATATAAATTTCTAAATGAGGGACAAATACTTCCATAGTCAATTACATTTTAGAAATACTGGGTTAAACTCA
This sequence comes from Cebus imitator, assembly GCF_001604975.1. NCBI lineage: Eukaryota > Metazoa > Chordata > Mammalia > Primates > Cebidae > Cebus > Cebus imitator. Next base: position 2,702,811 of record NW_016107520.1, on the reverse strand, counting down.
GTTGAATTCATCTCTTTACTTCAGATCTGATCTTTTTATTTTATTTTATTTTTTATTGCATTTTAGGTTTTGGGGTATATGTGAAGAACATGCAAGATTGTTGCATAGGTACACACATGGCAGTGTGATTTGCTGCCTTCCTCCCCATCACCTATATCTGGCCACCTATATATTTCTCCCCATGCTATCTCTGCCCAACTCCCTACCCCCCACTGTCCCTCCCCTATTTCCCCCCGACAGACCCCAGTGTGTGATGCTCCCCTCCCTGCGTCCATGTGTTCTCATTGTTCAACACCCACCTATGAGTGAGAACATGTGGTGTTTGATTTTCTGTTCTTGTGTCAGTTTGCTGACAATGATGGTTTCCAGGTTCATCCATGTCCCTACAAAGGACACAAACTCATCATTTTTGATGGCTGCATAATATTCCATGGTGTATATGTGCCACATTTTCCCTGTCCAGTCTATCATCAATGGGCATTTGGGTTGGTTCCAGGTCTTTGCTATTGTAAACTGTGCTACAGTGAACATTCTTGTGCACGTATCCTTATAGTAGAACGATTTATAATCCTTTGGATATATACTCAGTAATGGGATTGCTGGGTCAAATGGAATTTCTATTTCTAAAGCTGGAGGCATCACACTCCTGGACTTCAAACTATACTACAAGACTAAAACAGCATGGTACTGGTACCAAAACAGAGATATAGACCAATGGAACAGAACAGAGACCTCGAAGGCAACCCAACACATCTACAACCATCTGATCTTTGACAAACCTGACAAAAACAAGCAATGGGGAAAGGATTCCCTGTTTAATAAATGGTGTTGGGAAAACTGGCTAGCCATGTGCAGAAAGCAGAAACTGGACCTCTTCCTGACACCTTACACTAAAATTAACTCCAGATGGATTAAGACTTAAACATAAGACCTAACACCATAAAAACCCTAGAAGAAAATCTAGGCAAAACCATTCAGGACATGGGTGTAGGCAAGGACTTCATGACCAAAACACCAAAAACATTGGCAACAAAAGCCAAAATAGACAAATGGGACCTAATCAAACTCCACAGCTTCTGCACAGCAAAAGAAACAGTGATTAAAGTGAATCAGCAACCAACAGAATGGGAAAAAATTTTTGCAGTCTACCCATATGATAAAGGGCCGATATCCAGAATCTACAAAGAACAAAAACAGATTTACAAGACAAAAACAAACAAGCCCATTCAAAAGTGGGCAAAGGATATGAACAGACACTTTACAAAAGAAGACATACATGAGGCCAACAAACATATGAAAAAATGCTCATCATCACTGGTCATTAGAGAAATGCAAATCAAAACTACATTGAGATACCATCTCACTCTAGTTAGAATGGTGATCATGAAAAAATCTGGAGACAACAGATGCTGGAGAGGATTTGGAGAAATAGGAACACTTTTACACTGTTGGTAGGAGTGTAAATTAGTTCAACCATTGTGGAAGACAGTGTGGCAATTCCTCAAGGACACAGATCTGATCTTAAGATGTTAATATGAATTAAGAATGCCTGGGAGAAAGAATTTTCATTTGAAGCCTTTCCCAAGTTTATTTTATTAGCTTCCACATAGCACACTTTAAAAAATGTTGCATAAGAGGCATTCTTCTTGAAATTGATATTAAGACAGGATGCTCACTATTATCATTATTATTTAATATTAGAAGTTACAATCAATGCTATAAGACAGAAAATAAAAATTAGATGCAATTATTGGAAGGAGAACAATTATCATTATTTAAAGACAATATGATTATAAACTTTTATAATTAACTATTAACACATAGTTAATTACAGTCAGTTAAATAATCAGATACAAAGTAAATATACATACATTAATATGTATCCTGTAGTCCAGTAATACCAGAGAGAAGATAATGAAATAAAAATTCATTTGTAATGAAAAGCTAAAATTATGAAAGAAAAAAGAATGCTCCATTAAGAGGTATGCAGGACCTATATGAATAAGATTATGAAGACTTAAAATGAAGTATAAAAGAAGTAAGTGAGGAAGCTTTCAATGTTTCTTAATGGGCTGACTCAATATTAAAAAAAAAATCTGTTCTTCTGATTTAACAATTCCCAATCAAATTACCAATGGGAGATTGTGTGTGTGTGTGTGTGTGTGTGTGTGTATTGAGAAGTCATGTAATATAAAATATTTACTGACAGCAACTTGAATAAAAACATCTTATTCTCCCCAAAACTGAAAAATGGTTGGTAGAAACACACATACACATATATATATATATATATATATATATATATATATATATGTATTTACACACACACGTATACTTTTGTGACTTTTGAAATCATTTTAGAGTTTATTTTGGAGAACCCATTGGCAAAAATAGATAATTTTGAAAATGGAAAGTGATGAGAGGATGCATCCATTATCAGTTTAAATGTTTCATTAAACTCAAAACCAGTGTGGTTCTGGCCCAAGAATTGATATAACAATAAAACTAAATAGATTATTCTGGAATATACAGTATGCTATGAATAAAGACTTAATATACACTGAATCATTGCTTGTCCAATGGAAAGGGATGAGTTATTTAATACATCCTCTGCCCAACATTATCATCTCTCTCTCCTGGACTGCCACAGCCTCCCCAGGAGCCTCCTGCTCACAGCTGACCACCGCCCTGCCCTGCCCCTACACACGCTCGCGTACTACACACACACACACACACACACACACACACACACACACACATTCCAGACTCCATGGTCTGGGCAAAGAGGACCTTTAAACATATAGGGCACTGAGCAATACTTTCACACATACCATCTCCTCTCTCTAAATTCATATTGCCATTTCTCTTCATTCTCAGCTAGAAAGTTGTTTCCTTCCAGAAGCCTTCCCTTATGCCCCTCAGGTCCAGATCAGGGGCCTTTTCCCATGTGTATTTTCTCTTGCATCACTTGTAATATATTATTTTATAATGACTTGGTTTTGTTTGTGTATGCCTTCATTAAATTGTAATCTCCAAGTGGCAAAACTACCTCTACCTTGTTTTTTTGTCATATCTCTAGTGTCTCGCTTGGTGCTTAACACAAAACACTCAACAAGTATGTGTTGAATCAACAGATAAACTGTAATCACAAAAGAAAAAAATGCGCAAACTTCAAGCCACAAAAATGTATTAATTTGTCAAAAATACTTTAGAGTTAAAAGATCTGCATCAAACTGGGGAAATATTTATAACAAGTATTATAGAAAATAGATTGATGTCTTTAAAATAAAAAGGGTTTATTTTTTTAAAATTAAGAATTTTTAAATATCTATTAATGAAAAAAAATTAAGAAAATGTTGAGAGCCAAATAGAAATCTTGATAATTAACATAAAAAGGAAATCCAGAAAAGAAGAAGTATGAAGGGTGGTAAGTATATGAAAAAGTCAATTATACCTGGTAGTCAAAGAAATGAAAAGGAATATTATTTTAGACCTAACAAGTTTGGAATGGTATATAACCTTAAAAAGCAAGTCTTCAGGAATAATGTGTTGCTACTTATATACACATATAACATGAACTAGAAAGAATTTGAAAAATATGTGTACAATCTATTCCTGATTCTTTTTAAAAATGAGAGAGGAAAATAGTTCACTGTATATCAGTGTTTCTTTTTCTGGGTGACGAGATTATGGATGATACCAATTTTCTTTATTTCATTCTAAAATGCCAAAAAATTATAAAAATTTAAGCTTATATAAGAATCCATTTTCCTAACATTTTAGCAACTTTAGAAATCTATTCCATAATATACTGGAGAGCTGGCATTTATATTCTTACGTAAAGTTACTTTCTTCCATCTCTTTCAAGTACCAAATGAAATAAGCCTTTCTCAGATTTCACTGATAAAATCAATGACTACTCTTTCTCTGGGGGCAAAATGAGTAGAGAGGTATTCAACAAAAATGAAAAACAAACCTTCAAAGAAATCCAAAGAGTACTTAAGACCACGTTCAGAATTGAACAATCCTGGAGGATAAACCAACTAGCTTTATCACTGGAAATAATTTACGGAGATGAAATACCAAGTAGATGTTAATGATAATTATGTCTATTGAGTTCCTAAACAGAGGTTAATTAAAACTCCTTTCTCATCTTCTGAAGTATGTGTCAGAGATTCTACAGTATTAAAAGTCACTGGGGAGTGTCAATCAAGCTGTGTGGTACAGTATTCATTTCCACATATTCACTGTGCCATGATGGTACATGGGCTTGGGCCACCTTCTAAAAAACATGCTAGGTAAGTTACCATCATTGTTTATCTTCTTACCAACTGCCTTAACCTCTGTATAAATCTATAGGCATCTATGCTGGCCTCCCACAATATTCTCAAATGAGTAGCCTGAATGTTTCTTTTAAAGCTATGCACCAGATCATGCCATCCCTCCACTTCAAATGCCCCAAAGCCTTCTTATTGCTGCTTGAGAGCCTGGGGCCTGGTCTTTTTCATTCTCCAGCTTCTTCTCATGTTTTGGTCAACTTGGCTCATCCACACTGGGGTTCTTCATTTCCCTATACTGGCATGCTCCCTCCCACCTCAGTGCCTTTGCAGGTACTGAGGCAATTTTACCTTTCCATTTTGATCTTCAATCAGTCATCACTTCGACAGGGTTATTCTTTTACGGAATAATGTATCTCTTCTTCTTTGTCCTTATAATACTTATAAATGCACTTGAACTTGATTGTGATCTCCTTCCTCAATATATTATATGATCTGTGTAGGCAGAGACCACTCAGCTCACTATTATTCCTTTAGCATCCAGCACAATGTGTCTTAGGGTTTCAGGGATGTTTGTTTTATGCATTTTGCAGAATCATTCCTAAAGATGACTATGATATAATTAAATTTGAACTTCTGTATAGGACTTTCAGTGATACATAGTTCCTTCTATAACTGATCTCAGTAAATTCATGTAAACTTTTCTCACTGAGTCAGGAGAGTAGAGGAGAGAATTCAGTGCCAGGGTAAATCTTCCCAGATCAGAAGCAGCAAAGCTCAGTCTAGAGTTATTTAGCTCATAATGCTAAATTATATCCAAGATTTTCTCATCCCATGGAAAGAATGTGGTTTGTGTAAACTGTTTGCATGGTTGATACCCATCAGAGACAAACTCTAACTAGAGATCTCTCCTTTTTTTTGAGACGGGTCTCGCTCTGTCACCTAGGCTGGAGTGCAGTGGCATGATCACAACTCACTGCAGCTCGACCTTACAGGCTCAAGCGAACTAGGACAACAGGTGTGTGCCACCATGCCCATCTAATTTTTTATATTTTTTGTAGAGACAGGGTTTCACTGTTGCCCAGGCTGGTCTCAAACTACTTGGGCTTAAGCGATCCACCTGCCACAGCCTCCCAAAGTGCTGGGACTACAGGCCTGAACCACTGCGCCCATCCAAACTAGAGATCTTGACTCTAAATTACTGCAGGATTATTCCTATACAAAGAAGGATGTTAGTTTTGTTCTTATTCCAACACACCAGAAAGCTTAATTGTGGTCACAATTATGGTTTAGAGAGTTATGGAATGCATTTGTAGCCAGCTTAGAGCACTTTGCAAAAGTCAGTGTTTTCTTTTCCTGTAGTCCATTTTGCTCTCCCCTAAATTCTCTGAGCTTTCTCAATTTCTTCCCCACTTTCATGTGACTGTTTATTCCCTGCCATATTCAAAAGGTACAATAGGGCATCATTAGGAAGAGATGATGTGACCAACCTGGAACACTGTGTTCCAGCCTAGTCATTGCACTTCAAGGATTCACAAAGCCTGAAGAGACTCAGTGATGGAGGCATAAAATGTTCAAGGGGACGAGGAAGTGAAGGTTGTTTAAGGACAAATCAGGAAAATTTGAACTATTCTATCTGCAAATATCAAAGCTATAACAGAATATGGTTAATATGAAGACAGATAGGGACAGGATAAATAGACTTAATTACCAATACTATAATAACATAAAAATCCCTGTAACAGAAAGAGTTAAGAAAAGGGGAGAGGATCTGCTGTGTAACCCAACAGATAGTTAAGATACTTGCTACTTTATGATGTGTTTGTTATTGACTACAAGTATAATAGAGTAAGGAAAGTTTTTTTAAAAAATCATATACGACTTGATAACAGATTCATGATGTAGTATTAAGTACATATTCATGGATTAACCAAATGTTCAGATAAATTCATGTATAACATGACAACAGATTCATAAAATATTAATGTAATATTGACTAAAATGTTAAGAGGTTAAACAGATTTGGGGATAAATTAATTTGTGTTATTCCAGCAGATAAATACTTGGCATTAAGAGAGTCTAGTATTACTGGAACACAGCCACATTCATTCACTAATGCATTGTCTATGGCTGCTTTTGTGTGCCTAGGGCAGAGGTGAGGAATTGTGACAGAGGCTATATGGTCTGCTAAGCCTAAAAATATTTACTATCTGACTGGTTACAAAAAGTATTGCTGACTCCAGACGACTATATATTAGAAACATCCTTAATATTTGAGGTCCACACTAAGTAGGTGAATATAAGTTTTTCTAGATAACACCTCTTGGTAGGTGTACAATTTTGGCCAGGACAGCAATTTCTGATGATCATGTAAACAGTCTGAAAAAATACTCATTAACCAGTCATTTGATCATCAAATCTTTGGAGGTTTGGCAACCAAATTAAAGATACTTTCCGGATTTTAGAAAGCTGGTGAGTTAGCAGGTTTCTGATTCTATTTAGCTCTTTTTGATGCCTTTCAATTCCGGGCTCCCCACCTACTAAGAAACATGAAATAGTTGGGAAATGAAACTCAGAAGTTCAAAACGATGTCATGAGATTAGTTGAAATTAAAGTCTGTGGCTTCTGAGTTTTAGAACACAATACCACACTTTCCTGTACACCAAAGAGATTAGCAGTGCTTTACTCAGAAGGAAACCAAAATCATAGTCTTCACAAACAGGGACTTCCTTTTGTTTCCTCCAGTGAAGTCCCCTGGGATGAAATTAATTTGTATACCTGTATCATAACATGACTTTGGTAATCATGTCAGTTATACTGCCTAAATGAAAAGAACAATATAGAAAACTATTCCATTGTTTGGACATTATCGTTCCCATTTTGCATAGCAAAACATGTAAAACGTTGAATCCGCTATCGAATTTAAAGTTTCTTTCAAAACTGAGGGTGGGAGGAAGCCACAGCAGTTCAGGACCAAGATCTAAATTTTGAGGCATCATGATTAAGCTCTTCAAGCACAGGGCTCTGGCTCAGCAGCCAAGTCCAAGTATGAGATTCATTAAAGCATTTCATTTTCAACTGTCATTAACAGTGATCAGTGTCATTCCCCTACTCCCATTGAATGCTAGCCATTGGTTAGGCAAATGAACCCATGAAAAGAAAGTCTCAACAGCAGCTGCCTGCTTACACAGAAGATTCCAGAGTAGCTTAATGCTTTGCCACCGAATAATGCCCTAGCTGCTTGAATAATCAGAGCTACCTATCACATTGTGCAATAATCATATCCTATCTAAAATTCATTGCTTCCAAAGGAATATTAGTGAAAAAGTCCCAATCAATGACCACTTTGTAAAAGGAGATCCCCATGCAATACCACTGCGGGAAGTTTTATATTTGTACCTGTATTTGCCAAGTCTTCACATAATCAGTCTTAGTCATAACACGGCAAGAATCCATAAGCATAGCTTATGCTTCAGTTGATTTCCCAAAGCTACATGTGATTTCTACTTTAAAAGAAATCCACAACATTTTAGGTTGTCACACTTGGATTATGCCTTAGATTTCAAAGCATTCCCTTTACATTATTTCCTTTACATTACTGATTCTCACCTTAACAATACAACTCAAGATACTTGGAGCTCATGTTACTGCTGTTTCTTTACCTATTTTAGGTTTTTTTTTTTTCTCTCAGAATTTCACTATTGAATTTTTACTACACACTTTGCTCACAAATGAACATTTCCTTTCTACATCACTAATCACTATGTTTGCGGAATTAGAAATAAATAGACATAACCAAAATTGAACAATGAGCAATAACAAGCATCTGAACCTCACTGTTCCTTTTGGTGCAGGACCCCTGACAAATGGCACACAGCTGCTCAGGTCTGAGGGCCCTTCCATGTGGCTGGAAGAAGACAGGCATCTTGCTTTCGTAATTGTTTGGCCTTCTCAGTGGTTTAATGAGTCACAAAACCCCTATCATTTCATCTCTCACAGATGGAAACAGACATGCTTTGTTGGGGTGGTTTTCAGACCTCAGTGCCTGGGGCCCAGTTCCTGCAGAGCCCAGCCCCTGGTCCTGGAGACCTCTGTCCAGGCTGACTTGCCTGCAGACTCTCTCCTCCAGCGGGCATTGCATTGACCAGAAATGTGATTTTCCCCAGTACATTTCCAGCCTTTCCCATGAAGCCTCTTGCTAACGGTGCTGATATATTTCTGAGCTCTTCCATTTGTCTTGGTTTTGCTAGAGGAAGAACAGGTGATTCTACCCTTTCCTCATTTCTGGGAATCGTACACTGCCCAGCTGGCTCTGGTTTGCCTGCTGGCATCAAATGTGGGACAAATGGAGAAAGTATATTCTGCTAATCTAGCTTCATCTCCCTTGAGGAGTTTTCCTCCATACTTATCAGATCTGGGTTCCAAAGGCTCATAACCTAGCTCTTCAGTAAGTAGTTGGCAAGAACAATGGCCTTGAAAGTGTGCCATTTGTGGCTGAATGTACAAAGCACCAAATCAACAAACTATCTGTGATCATTCCATTGCCTTTCCTCCATGTGTGACGCACTGCTGGAATCATCCAAATACATAAGCAATGTCACAGGAAAAGGGAAAAACTCATTGAGGATCAACTATAGATGAGGAGTTTCTCAGCCATTATCTTCCTCCACCCTCAAAAGGACCAGGAATGCTGGCATTAATTTCTCCATTGTTACAAACATGGAGCCCGAGGTTCTTTCAGAGATGTTTAACAGTGGGAGAAATATCACATGGCTGACTCCATCTTGCTTCTAACCTCACAAGCTAACTGCCTTTGCTCATTCCTGCACAGAGGCCAAGCTAACCATGGAAAGAATTTAGATTATAGTTTAACTTTAGAACTAATGATCATCTCTCTTTTGAAACAGACCCTTGAGGGGACCAGAAAGTATGCACACAAATAACAATGCCATCTTAAAGATCATAGAAACAAGGTCAATCTGGAAAGCAGTTGACCATGAACAAAGAAGTTCTGCAACCTCCGCAGATCCCTGCTGATGCACCAGTCACCTGTGGACCTTAGCCCCATCTCTACTCCCCCTTCCACTAACATAAAAGGAGTCTAGTCTGGGCGCGGTGGCTCATGCCTGTAATCCTAGCACTTTGGGAGGCCGAGGCAGGTGGATCACGAGGTCAAGAGATTGAAACCATCCTGGCCAACACGGTGAAACCCCCTCTCTACTAAAAAATACAAAAATTAGCTGGGTGTGGTGGTGCACCCCTGTAGTCCCAGGTACTCGGGAGGCTGAGGCAGGAGAATTGCTTGAACCCTGGAGGTGGAGGTTGCAGTGAGCCGAGATAGTGCCACTGCACTCTAGCATGGTGCCTGGCAGAAAAAAAAAAAAAAAGGAGCCTAACAATCTATCAACTTAAGACGGTCTTTTAGTACATCAGTCTGCCATCTTCTAGGTTTGCTGGCTCCCTGAAATAAAGTCATCTTCCTTGCCCCAATACCCTGTGTTATTGGCTGTCATGTGGTAAGCAGTATGAGCTTCAGACTTGACTACAGAAGGTTCATTCTTTTATAAGGACTGCCAACCAGAAGCATGTTGCTGGCTTGTTGGCGAAGTGCAAGAAGGCTGTGAAATAGAACTGAGTGGTCAAGGATGTTTTAGGGTCTCTGATGCTCATTAATTTGTACTGAGCTCAGACTCAACACTTGCTCCACGCCCTTAGCATTTTACCCTGTTGACTGTACATCTGTTGGTGTCACCTGCTAAATCATGAACTCTTTGGTGAGGCTGATAGTAATGACTCCCATGAATTGTGTGCTTCCTTGGTGCCAAGTGTTATCCATACCTCCATACCTTGTCTTGTCTTTTTCTCCCAGCAACCTTGGAATGTATGTTTTAGTAGCCTCATTTTACAGAAGAAAAAGTAAGACAGAGAGGTAACTCACTTGCTCCACAGCTTCGCCCCTGGAAAATTAGAGTTGAGATCTACGTTGTCTGTCTGATTCTAGTGAAAGTTCTTATTTGTAAAATGTACAAAAGACCCTCACCCCTAGGGCAAGTTTCGGGTCCTTGGAAGACTGGAAGCCATTGCTATTTAGAAATAGAAGTAAGTGCTGGGCACGGTGGCTCACACCTGTAATCCCAGCACTGTGGGAGGCTGAGGTGGGTGAATAGCTTGTTGGTGGCACATGTCTGTTGCTCCAGCTACTCGGGAGGCTGAGACAGGAGAGTCACTTGAACCTGGGAGGCAGAGGTTGCAGTGAGCTGAGATTGCACCACTGTGCTCCAACCTGGGTGACAGAGAAAGAAAAAGACTCTGTCTCAAAAAAAAAAAGGAAAAAAAATATAGAAGTAAGAACTCTGGAACTGAGGGCTTTCTTTTCACTTTGCTGGATATCAACAAGCCTTCTGGAAATTGTGGTATTACACAGGCACCAGAAGAAGCCACTACAAGGTGCTATTGGAGGTTTCCATAGGCTCTCAAAATGTTTCTCTTACCTAGATCATAGTGACGTTTCCACCAATGGAGACTTTGGGTTGAACCACTGCTATTAAAATGCAAATTCTGGAAGTGTTCTTTTATTGAGCTATAGTAGCCTGAATGGTTTATTGAGTTATTTGGTATATTCTAAGAAGGTTCAGTTTGGAGGAGGAAGGGGTCTGACAGAGGAAAACAGACAATAAAGTGGGAGGGGGACAAGAAAAGGAGTTGGGGCCTTACGTGGACATCTTAGTAGGGTAAGTAGAGGTAAAAGAAATTCTTCCTGAAACAGAGTAGGATGACAGCGGAGAAGTGAAATAAGCAGGTAAACTTATTCCTTGGTCCGAGCATACCACTCCGTGTGATCCTCTAGATGAAACACACACACAAGTGGTCATTAGTGTGTGATGACCATGGACAAGCTGGGACATAGGTCAACATCAAAGACAGTGTGCACCTTAGTTTTGAGTCCAGACCTACATTAGAAAACTTTCATTTCTTTAGGAGACACGGACAGTGATTTTGTTCGGCACTAGTTGGGCTGACAAGGACTTGGTTTTTAACCATCTGGAATCTGTGATTATTTGAAATATTCAGTTTCAAAAGTTTAACCCACTTATTGAACATTCCAATTCTAAAGACATTGTTAGGTGCTGGGGCAGGGTATACAAAGGAGAATTAGTCATAGTCCTGTCCTCAGGTAGCTTACAGCACAGTGGTCTTCACCAAGAAGTCTGTGTTTGACACAAGGTGACAAATGAAGGTGGTAAGGTAATGCCATGAGTGGAATGAGTACATTCTAGAATTCCCCTTCAGGTGACAAATTTTGCCTTCCCTCATCCTCCTCCTGAATCTTAGCAAGTATCTAGCTCCACTGACTGATGTTCAACTTCACCTATCCTTCTAGACATCCAATCTATGCAATCGTCTTCTGCTGAGAAACTTCCAAGGCCTGTGATGATCTGAGATGAATGCAGGGAGAAACTTATGCCTCTAGTCTCCTGAAAGTGGATGTACATGCCAGCATTGGGGGCCTAGGTGAACCCCAACATTCCCAAGTTCCTGCAGAAGACTGAACCTGTGCAGACTTAGATCCCAGGACTCTTAACCTGATACTCAACTCTATCTAGATTATTTGTAAACTCACCACTGAAAGTACATGCCCACCAATACCCAGATGTGTGCATTTTGTGTAATTTCATTTTTTCTTCTATACTTTTCTCTGAAAATACTGCTGTTCATCCCAAAATAGCCACGCTAAATAATACATTAGAGTTTAGAAAGGAAGCTCCAGGGCCACGAAAGAGTCACTGCTACTACTTCTGGGGGATCAGCAATAGTCTGTAGGCTCCGGCTTCACACAGTCATAGCATCTCGCATGTGAGATAATTTTAAAAGGGTATCTGGCCCATATTCATATACATGGTATTTTTTTGTAAAGGCTGGAGGAAGGAGAGGGAGACATCTTTTTATGAATGATCTTTTGTATATTTGAATTTCAAATAAATGAAGTGAATTTTAAACCATGCATAAAAATAAAAAAAAATTTAAAGTCACAGGTATGAACAGTACTATGGTTTCAATGATGTCCTTTGAAAATTAAAATCAGAAAAGTTGCTAAGAGAAAAATAAAACTCAATGAGTCAAACCCTGAGGGAGGTGATAGACTCATCCCTGTGATCACATAATTGCCATTAATTGCTCTGATCTTTAAATGACGTGATTTTAACTCAGGACATATCTATATCTAATACATATTCACCCTTACTTTCTGCTAAATATTTAACCAAAATCCTCCTAATAAAGAAGAAATTTATATTATTGGTTGAAGATAAATTTTTAAAAGTTTAGCTTTTTGTAGGATTCTGAATTAAACTATACATATGGATTTCTTTTTTCTTGGTAGTTTTAAATTTGAAAGTTAACCACAAAAAAATACCTGTCGTGTATCATATAATATTTTAAAATAACAGTTTTTTTTGAAAACTAAAGTTGAATGAACAAATTAATAATTTAATTAGGTAAATTCAACACTTCCAATGCATGTTAATCTCTATTGAAAATTACCCTATGGAAATTAGAGCAAAAAAATGCCTCTTATATAATTAAAATATATAACTAGTTTAAACATACAGCATACAAATCATCACAATGCCTTTATAGCCATTGCTGAAGAATTCATTACTTAAGTTAAAATCTTAATGCATTTCCTTGTATAAACTTCAATTCTGCCAAATCCATTATTATTACTATCGTCAGGAAGAAAGGATGGTCTGTTACTTTCATGCTAGTTACTAAGAAACCAAGTAACTTCAGAGAAGACATTCTGAAGGTAGCAGTGGAAGGTAGAGAGACAGAATGAAATATTGCAGTTCCCAGGCTTGTTTCACTTCTATTAATAAAACTCTGGGCCGGGCGCCGTAGCTCACGCCTATAATCCCAGCACTTTGGGAGGCTGAGGCGGGTGGATCACGAGGTCAAGAGATCGAGACCATCCTGGTCAACAAGGTGAAACCCCGTCTCTACTAAAAATACAAAAATTAGCTGGGCATGATGGTGCGTGCCTGTAGTCCCAGCTACTCGGGAGGCTGAGGCAGGAGAATTGCTTGAACCCAGGAGGCAGAGGTTGCGGTGAGCCGAGATCGTGCCATTGCACTCCAGTCTGGGCAACAACAGCGAAACTCCGTCTCAAAAAAAAAAAATAAATAAATAAAATAAAATAAAACTCTGAAGAGAAGCCATCAATATTTTTAAAGCAAATAATGTGGCAACAAATAAATTAATCTTTCTCTCTCTCTCTCTCTCTCTCTCTCCCTCTCTCTCTCTCTCTCCCTCTCTCTCTCTCTAGTTTCCAAAGTCCAGCCTCAGATGGCTGTAGGGAGCAATTAGAATTTACTTCAGGGCTTGTTGAATAACTTTGATTTCTCCAGTCTTTGATAAGTGGCAGGTGGGTGGGTATAACACAGAAACTATGAGTAGTAGGCAGAAAGGATTTGAGGAGAAGGGGGGCATTTCATCAAGACTCCTCTGGTATTGGCAACTTTTACCAGCCAGCTCCCTAGGTGGGGGTTTATCCTCCCACCTTGGCAGATGGCAGATGGTTTAGATGGGAGGCCTTCCTGGAGGGGGCTGGATCATTCAGCCTCTAGATTATGCCATCTCTCCACCAGTCCCACTCCTGGAAGACCTGCTCAGTTTTAGTGCCTCCTAGTGGTACCCTGGGGTTTTTGCAGGAGAAACAAGTCTACTGAAGGTGACAGCTTCAATTATACAGAAAAGTGGCACAACATAGTGGCTAGGACCTCAGAGCTCTACAGCCAGACTCAGTTCAAAACCTGGCTTTACTACTTACCAGCTGTATGATCTGGGCATATGACTTAACCTCTTTTTTTGCCTCAGTTTCCTCATCTATAAAATAATAATAAGAGTACCCACTTTTTATTATTGAAGGTGGCTGGAAGGGCTAAATTAGTTAAAACAGGAAATTCTTAAAACAAGGCCTTGCATATAGTCAGTGCTCACTAAATGCTTGTGATTATATTAGCATTTATATGAAGAAACTGACCAACCGGAGAAAGCCCCGTGTAAATGTCTGACAGCAGGAAGGCCTTGCTAAACACAGCCACAGTGTCAAAACACTTGGAAAAGAGATAACACTAGCATTGCGAATATGACCTTTCCAGCACTTCTAAAAAGCACAGTAATCAAAAACAACAAAAGCCATCAGAACAGTCTTAGAAGACAGGATGAAATTTTTATGGTTAAGAGGTAAAAGCAGCAAACAGAAGTTTCTCCCCAGGCAGGGATTTGTTTTGTTCTGCTTAAACGGGTTAAAGTTAAAATTCCTGATGTTTTTAAATAGCACTAGGCATTAATCTATTTTGGTTCAAACCAAGTAGTCTAAGCCAGGGTAGGACAGGAGCAGTCATCTTGGACAGGAACAATCATCTCGAACAGGACTAGGTTTTCTAGCACTTTCACTGGCCCCCTCCATCTGAAAGCCATGCTGGCCCTACCTCCAAATTCCATCCCGAGTCCCACACCTCTTCCACCTCACCTGCTGCCATCTTGGCATGATTAACCCTTCCCTCTTGCTTGTACTTCCGATCAGCCTGCTACAACACTCTGCTTTCAGTCTTCAAGCCATTCTTCACACAAAAGCCTGGAAGAGCTTTAAAAGGGAACGCCAACCATGTTCCTTCCCTGCTGAAAACTTCCCAATGAGTTAGAATGTTAAATTCTCAAAGCACTTGACAGCCTGACTCCACCCCATGACCTCGGGCCCTTCTTGCTATTTTCCCGCCTGTCTCTCATTGCTTCTTACCTCAGGCCTAGCCACAATGGCCTCTCTTCCTTTTCCTGAACAAGTCGGGTCTTTTCCAGTCTTAGGACTTCTGCTGTTCTTTCTGCCTGAAGCCTTCTTTCTGCCAGCTCTGGGCATGCTTTTTATCAGTGTGCTAGCTCAAAGGCCACCTCCTCAGACAGGGCAACCCGTACGAGCTATTGAAAGCGGCCCTCAGCTAACTCGATGCCCTTCACCTCATTGCGTTTTTTTCATAGTAATGACTTATTTATTGGGTTTTATTTATTTATTTTTTTAGTGTGGATATCTGTTTCCTCTTACTGGAATGTAAATTACATTAGAGTAGGAACTGCATCCTTGTAACTCCAGCTCCTACAATGGGTCCTTGGAACAAAGCAGAACCTCCATAAGCATTAGTTGAGTGAATAAAGAAATCCTGATGCCCACGACACTTGACTAACAGGAGGCCTCTTTCCATCCTTCTCCCCTGCAATCTTTTTTTCTTATTTTCTCCTAATCCTTCAATCTCAGCACCCCAGAAAACTAAAAATGCTACATCATCTTCTGTCCCCCAACCTCTTCCATTAAATCTAATACAAAAATCTGGTTTATTTTTGTTCTTAATACAATCTTTTGAGAAGGATTGATGTCTCAGACTTAACTGGACCCTGGATAATTGATTCCAGAATCATTCTTGAAATCACAGGTTCTTCCACATTTAGGATGACTTGGAATTGGCTTTTTCCAAATCCAAATCCACGAGTACCCCAGCCTACTCTGACACTAAGCAGCTTCTACAACCAAAATGATTTCCAGGGTCGGAGAGAGTGTTACACAGCTGAGTTAGTTCTTGACCAATTTACCTTGGTAAAGCCTACCCAACGACAGTCCCTGGAGCTACTGCTGTAATTATACTTTTTATTAAGGGTGTGAACACGAATGGAGTTAATTGGCATTGAAATGGCTGAGACAAGAAAGCAAGTATTGGTTAACTAAAGATCAACATAGCAATTGGGAAACCTAATATATAGGTGGCAGGAAAGCTTAACCTTTATCTTTCTATCTCATAATTAATTAGCAAGCTTCTGGCAATCTGATTTCTAAATTGCACACAGAGAATTTTAGTAAGAGGCTACTGAGTGTGAGGTCTCTCTACAGAAGTAGCAAACTTAAATTATGCTCAAAATCATGTTTTTCAAAGAACAGAATGATGAAATTGCTACTCAACAAAAATAGAGTTCGATAGTTTTCTGGGTCATGAGACTCTAAAACAAGGCAAAAGAAGAAATATAAATGAGTAATTAAGATTTGGATCATAGCTGACATGTAGTAGCTCTTAGCCCTGGATGCATATTATAAACCTGGAGAACCGTAAATAAATACGAATGTCCAGGCCCCTTCCCAGAATCTTGATTCAGTGGGTCTATGAGTTGTTTTTAAAGCTCCCTAGGTGCTTCTCCTGTACAATCAGTGTGGAGAAACAGAGTTTAAGAGGCTTGCTTTTTGCTATTGCTAAAGCTTTTGGAAACTGTTTTAAATCAATAATGGATTTGGAAACAGAGAAAAGAAAACCCAACCATTTGGGAATGGTACAAATTGACCTATCTTCTTGTCTAAAGAGTCAGTAGTGCCAAGACTCTGGCTTTTTCCCCACACTGTCCTTCAGAAGAACCCCCACCCCCACTCCCAGTCTCACCATTGGCAGTGAACCCAGAAGCTCCCAACATGTATAGAGGATTCTTTAAAATGCAGCTGTTGGCCGGGTGCACTGGCTCATACCTATAATCTCAGCACTTTGGGAGGCTGAGGCGGGTGGATCACAACGTCAAGAGATCAAGACCATCCTGGCCAACATGGTGAAACCCCATCTCTACGAAAAATACAAAAATTAGCTGGGTGTGGTGGTGCGTGCCTGTAGTCCCAACTACTCTAGAGGCTGAGGCAGAAGAATCACTTGACAGGAAGCGGAGGTTGCAGTGAGCCGAGATCATGCCACTGCACTCCAGCCTGGCAACAGAGTAAGACTTCGGCTCATAAAAAAAAAAAAAAAAATTGCAGCTGTTAAAATGTTAAAAATGTGGGCTGTCTCCTCTTTTTTCAGGGTTGTAGCAAAAAGCTGATATCCTTTCAGTGAACAAGAGCTTCAGAGAAGAACAGCCAGAAAGTGTGGAGCTAGGAGCCACAGGAATGGCAACCAGTGTCTTCACTTCCCAGAGTTTAGAGTGTGAATAAACTGTAAACATGCAAGGCCAAACTTCACTAGACTGAGAGCTTGCAGCCATCAGGGATGGGGCTCTGGGGACTGCTGTGGCTGCCTATGGGTCATTGACATGCAGATAATCACAGTGTTGGCAGCTTAGTTAGGTAAATCAGTCACCTTCATCTACTGATCTGTGACACTAATTCATTCATGTAGGAAATAACATTCTAACACCAACAGAGGAGTGGGTAGACTCACTTTGGGAGTCTAATAAGATATGAGGAATTCAGTGGCTGGAAATTCTAATTTCACCTCTCTGAGAATTCTCATTTTACCTCTATCACCAGCTAGTCTCCTGGCCCAAGGCAAGGAATTAAACTCCATTTCTCAATTTGTGAAGTTGGAGAGGTGAGGGAAGATTGCAGATGCTTATAAAATAGCTAATGTGGGCACTAATAGGCATGGTAATAAAGCCCTTGGCAATGATTACAAAAAGCCTGGTGGAAACAAGCACCTGTGAGATACCCATTGTGCCCCACTTAGCTAGGACTCACTATAGGGCACCCCCAAAGTACACAGAGGACAAGAGTAGGCAGCTGGTTACAAAGGCTTTCAGCCACCTCATCCACGTGGATAGAATCACCACGAGGAATTACCTGTGAGTTTAAAAGACTACATACAAATGTACGTATATGTACAATTTCCACAAAGTGAAGGCCACACTCTTGGTTGCCCATTTAATCTCCTTTAAAATATTACTCCTTTCATTTTATTTCCCATGATTATGATATAAAAATCTTGGTTTTTGCTCAGTGATTCTCGACTCTGGCTTCACATTAAAATATTCTGGGAAATTAAGACAGAAACAAAAACAAAATCAAACAAAAACACCTGAGACCAGGCCCCAGTCTTCAACTGATTAAATGGAAGTTCTGGAGTGGGGCTGAGGCATCCATAATCTTTAAATGCTTCCCAGGTGACTCTGATGCAAAGCTCAGATCTGGAGCTACTGGATTAAGCCAACTGCTCTTTTCCATATCACGTACCACCCAACCCATGTACATTTCCACTGCCACACCACTGTGCATTTTTTTTTTCTTCTTTGAGGTGGCTGTCTCCTTCTCTCCATGTGTCTTTAGGCTTACAGCCCTCAATGCCCATCTGCTACCTGGTCTTTCTTAATGTACTTTAAAGCTTATTGGCATGCTGGCCTCTGGAATTGCAAAACTTTGTTTGCATTATTCATGTAAACACTTAGTACATGTTCTTTTCATGCTACTGGTCTTTTATCCTTCTGTCCATCTTCCCAGCTAGGAACTATCCTCCACCACATCAAGAACCATGTTTTATTCTTCTATTTTTCCCATGAGTTTAGCATAGATTTCTTGGCTTAAACAATGCTGAAAAATATGTGTTGCTATTGATGTAGAAATGTTACCAGGGCAGCCCTAGAGAAATAGCTGGGAAAGCTCATTATTTTCTTAAATTGTTATCTTCCCTAGTTTCTTTATCTATAGATACTCTTGCTTAAAGAACCCCAGATGGCCTGGGATGTTGCAGGAGCTTGGTGATCCTTTGCCAAATACAGAGGCCTGCAAGAAACCGGTGCAAACCAGAACTGGCCACCCCTTGTTCTGTTGACGTCATTAACTTAGCATTACAATGCTGGGCTCCCCACCGCTGGAAGAAAACTGCCACCATTTTCTCTCCATAGGACGCAGGGAGAAGCATGTTTATCTGTGTCTGTGCCTCTGGACTTTTCCCTGCACGTGTTTACACAGCTCCCTGCCCCACATCTAACTCCTCACAATCCCGTGGCTTCCAACTTTAGAAAATGTAGGTGATTTTCTAGAGCAAGATGTCTCCCATTTTCATTTATGGCCAGGGAATAAAACCAGCTTTCCCTTTTGCAATTGGGTGTTCTCTCTCTGGGACGGATACAGATTAGGGAAAGAACTCGGTTTACCAGTGACAGATGCACTAAGATTCATTCTTGTCAGCTTCTTTACTGCCATTTCCCCCAGATTTGGATTCCAAGAGAATCTTACATAATGGTTTGCTCCAGCTACATAAAGGCAATTCCTCCCTCCAGGCACATGTCTAGAGAAGCCATTTGTAATCAGGTTATCAGTCATAACCATGGCCAGTTTGTACAGCACATTTCACCATGAGCATTTTTTGTGGCATTATCTCATCAACACTAAACTTACTACAGGTAGTAAAGGAGAAAGTTGGGGGAAAGAAGGGAGAGAGAGGGTTACATGCAAACCAGTGGAGTAGACAAAAGTAGAATCCAGGTCTTTGCTCTCACAAGTCGGAGGCTTTCTCCAACAATACCAGAATCTGACTGCTCTTTTTTTTTTTTGAAATAGATGAAATTACAGGAACAAATTAAATTATATCTTTACTTCATTGACATACTTGAAGGCCACTTTAGCTAGTGGACAAAAGAAACCAAAATTGGTCTTTTGTGATGCCCCTGGAGTAGCCCTTCCGGAAACTGGGACTACCTTTTGTCCATGCTGTTTTAAACAAGAGGACAGGGAGAAACATTTATCACTGCATGAGATGACTTATTTAATGAACTTTGCACGAAACATGAAAGTCTCCTCATCTGATTTTACAAAGTACCCAAAACGACGAAGACAATGTATTAGGAAGTGATTTAAAGGTAAAACTTTAAATCCAGATATAAAATGAGCCTTTGGTTATCAGATGTTTGAAAGCCTCTTGAGATTTTCCTTAGTGAGAGGATTGGTGTTGGTGATGAATATAATCACTGAGTCGATTTTATCAGATCCCAAAGTGATGTGGTGTGGTGGACTTCAAATGATCACCTGCATACCAGCAGCATGAGGGTGGGGAAGAAGGAAGAGGGACCTCTTTTCTCTAGTTCTTCACCAAATAACTGAATATAGGGGCAGATGAGAAGGAGCCTGACACAAGAATAGAGGAAGAAGTTATGTTTGGAAGAAGGGGGCAAAAGTTCCTATCATGTATTTGCCAACTTATTAGTCTGGACCAGTGCTATTCAATGGAAATGTGAGACACATATGTGATTTAAACATTTCTATCAAGCCACATTAAAACATATTAACAGGAAAAAGGTAAAATTAATTTTTATGTCTTTTATTTAAACCAGTGTATCTAAAATATTATCATTTCAACATACAATCAATATAAAAATTGAGACGGTTTACTGTTTTGGAGGAATACTAGGTCTTTAAAATCTGGGGTATATTTTACATTTACAATACATGTCCACATGGAATAGTCACATTTCAAGGGCTAAACGGGCACATGTGGCTAGTGGCTACTGTATTGGACAGTTCAGGTGTAGGTGCACTTACTGAAATGTGGGACATCAGAGAGAAATCATTGTCAGCATTTAACTACTTAATATACTTTTGATATTCTCCTTCTACTGGCTCCCTCACTTTCTCCAAAAGACATTATCTCAAAGGCCACATGCTGTGTTAGCAAATAGTTGTGGGCTTTGGAGTGAAATAGACTAAGGGTTTCAAATACTAGCCATGCAACCTTGGACTGGCTCCTTAACCTTGAAGAGTCTTGGTTTCTTCAACTGTAAAATAAAAACAAAAATAGCGAACTCACCAGATTATTGGGAAGATAAATATAGAGTATGCAGCACAGCCTAGAATAGCAGAATAGGCATTTAAACAATAATTCCCCCGATATACAACTCAACTTCAAAAGGGCCCATCTTCAGACTTAAAGCTCTACTGCTTGGTTTACTTCAATTTAAGAACTTTCCCTTGAGAGCTCTGCTAAGGCGGCCCTTTCCTTAGACTTTCCCAGGGCTGGCTCCCCTTTTGAAAATGCGGGCTTAAGTTCAAGGGTAACCTTGGTAGTGCAGTCTTCTCTGACTGCCCTGTTGAAAGTCGCTCCCATGCTCTGTCACTCTCTAGCCTTCAACTTCTAAATTTTCTTCATAGCATTTCAGTATCTGAAATGATTTTATTTATGTATTTTTTCACCCAGCTGTTTTCTGTCACTCTCTCTGGCAAGAAGCTCCACAAGAACTGGGATCCTATGTGCCTCATTTCTCACTGTGCCATTAAGTACCCAGCACAAAACAGAGCTGGGCAAATGTTTGTTGAATAAATGAATGAAAACATGCTCAGCACAGGGAGGTAAAGGTAAGTAGTGTTCTGATTCTAAAGGTGGTAGACAATGAACATTCCAGAGCTCTGTTTAAATTAAAAGGATTACCAAGGAAGTCAGTGGCAGAGGGCCAGCCTCACCTGCTAACATTAGGTATTGCCAATCTTGCGTGTTATGGCTGGACTTGGGAAGGGCCAGGAATATTATTCTCTCATAGGTGACCTTGTTGTGGCTACCTGTTAATATGTATCACTAGCCAAGTATATGTTCACACCACTTAAAAGCACCCACTTTTAGTGGTTATAGATTTAGCTATTCCTGCCTTTTAGAAGAATCTTAATGCAGTTGGCATGATGCAAATTTCTGATACCGGGGAGCTTGGGAGCACTGGGTAGTGGAAAAAGAGTGGGTGCCAAAGTCAGACAGACCTGGGCTTGGATCCTGGTTCTGCTTCTGAGCTAGTCAGATGCGGGGAGAGGGGGCCGTATATACATTTCTACATCTCAGCTTCCTTACTGGAAAAGCTTTAAATGATTAACTCGTACCCTTCAATCTTGCTATGAGAATTAATTGAGGCAATGTGTGAAAGTGCTTAGTACATCTTAAAGACTTAATAAATAGTAGGCATCAATATTGTTGTCTTTGCATGCAGGAATACCTCACCAAAGTACACTGAGATCTTTGACTACTTTGTGGATATCCAATTTCCTTTTAAGGTTCCGATGTTTCCTTCTTTCATTGCTACGTCATCTGACCACTTGCAACAGAAGCACCAGGACCCCATGGAAAGAGAGTATATGCTGAGTTGGCTAAATGTGCACCAAGCTGTGAAAGATGGCAATGGAGACACTTCTCTTTACAGTTTCTGAAGGTGGACATCACCACAAGACTTCTTTCCATGCCTGGCTGTTTTTAGCAACAGACACAGCTTTAGCTGTTTTGTATTCAAGGTTATGGGTCAAAAGAGAACAGATAGGTCAAGTATCCGTGCCGGTCTGGACATATTTTACTACTTGACAGCAATACACAGTGCTCTGCCTGACACTGCACAACTGGAACAGCCAATCTGACTCTGTATTCTGAGCCCACCATTCCTCTTTGAGCATAACTAGACCAGAACTAATTTTACTCATTCTCCTACCAATGTAAGCCCCATAGGAGAGAGAGAGTAAGCCGTTCTAAAAAGCATGAGACAATTGAACACTTACTTATGGGGCCACATTTATATTAATAATAACAATTTGTTGTTGACTATGGGCTAGGCATGATACATAGTATTTCCATCCTCCCAACAACCATTAAAAAAAGCAGCATTATTTTCATTGTGCTGATAGGAAAAGTGAAGCTCAGGGAAACTCAGTGACTTGCTTAGGGTGGGAGTCGAGATCTGAAGCCCAGGCTCAGTCTGCTGGGCTCCAAAGCCCTGGGTATTTTCTGATTGTACCTTGCTGGCACTACTAGTGGAACACCTAGGTCCCCAGAGATCTGAGTCCTCAGTCCCCTAAAGGCAAAGTACAGAGGTCCAAAAGAATACTGCCTACTCATACTATGCCTCAGGGAGCAAAGAGTGCTTCTCTTTCAAACAAAGCCTTGGCTCCCTGACATCCAGCTAGGTGACCTGAAGAGCATGCTGATTCAGCCAGTGATCCCCTTTAAATGGCTCTCCAATGTTGGTGGGACTGAAAATTCTAGGGGTAAGGACTGTCACCTTAGGAGAGTCATTAAAAAGAGTTGTGAGGAGGGGGTCCCCTGGAGGCAGAGGCTGGTAGAACCCTGGAGATAGCATGTGGGGAGCTCACCCATGAGAGGATAGCTGTCTCCTTCAGCAGCATGGCTGACTCCAGACCCCCAAGAAGGCTGTGGATTACTTCCAAAGTCAGCCCAACTGCCAGTAAGGTGTCAGCTGGGTGGTCTTGATGCAGGAGGAGGAACAAGGGATTGCTAGCTGAGATTCAGGCATGGCTTTCAGGGAGTATCCACAAACCGTCAGGGAGGGCATGTAAAATTTTATGTACATGTCATACATGCATTCTCCCCCTGGGGAGAGGGTTCACAGCTAATTCTTGATAGGATCTATCACCTCCAATTTTTAAGAACCACTGAAATTAAAAATTCCACCTGCTCTTCTCTTGTGCTATTCAGCATTTCTACCTCATTAAACTTTTATATATGTACGTGTGTATATATATATATATATATATATATATATATATACATACAATTAATTTCCTAAACTTTGCAGAAAAAATCAAAGCCCAGAGAGGGTAAGTATCTTGCCCAAGTTTGCACAGCCAATGGTCAGGATTGAGATTAGCAGCACTTCCTTGGTCAAGAAGCATGACTTCAGGTGGGAAATCTTTGCCAGTCAACTTGACAAATGAAGACAAAGTGATCCCTCCAGATTAGCAATAATGATTTACAACCATTTTCAAGTCCGATCATAGAAAAACCCCCGTGTTGCTTGTTCTTAGGGCAGTGTGGGTTGCTTCCCCAAGATACAGGTAGAGGTCACTAAAAGGATAGTTTTCTACTCAAAGAGTCGGGAACTCCAGCCCTCGCCTTTCCCTCCCTCAGCACTCGGGCCGGCCCTCCAGTTACCTGAGTTTGCCTGACTTTCCCCACTCTCCTCTTCCCTTCCCTCCTCCCTCCTCCAGCCTGTTCTCCTACCAGCTTCCTCGCAGGCTGCAATTCCTCGGCCTAGGTCCGTCTGCCTCCGTCCGGCGCCGGCTTGCAGCCCGGAGGCTGCTCACCTGCCCCTACCCCCGCTGACTTTTGCGAGGAGCAACCACCTTTTGGATCAGCAACGCTAACCCTGAACTTTCCCCGCCGGATGCCCGCGAGGCTGCTGCGGCGGCGGCCGCTGGTGGATGAGTCCCGAGTTCGGCTGTCATCACAGCACCTGTCTGCGCTCCTTCCCCCTCCCCGCTCTTTTTTTCTTTTCTTTATATTTTGACGCAAATAATTTACATTCTCAGACTCCCACAATCAACTCCGAAACTCATGCTCAAGGATGCAGGTGAAGATGCCTTTGACAAAGACGAATACGAGTCGCGCGCGGTTTGTAAAAGCTGGGTAAGGGGCAGTGGTACCTGAGAGTATTTTTTAGCTCCTCTGGGAAGGGACCGCCAGGCGGGCCGCGGTCGGATCCCGGGCTTCCCTGCCGGCTGTCGGCTCTGGCCCCTGGCCAGGTTCTCTCCAGCAGCCTGGGCCCGCGGCCACCGCACTCCCCTTCCCCACGCGGGTCTCGAACCTGCAGCCCGGACACTGCACCCTCCCCCTCCCCCCCCCACCCCCCGCGCCGCCCTTGCCGCGCGCCGTCGAAGGCGGCCTCGGCTCGCCGTGGGTACTCACTTTTGCCTGGGAGCAAAGTCTGCAAAATCAGCCGGTGAGCACTTCCCGCACGAGGACGTGGAGCTCCATTGTGTGGAAAGCTGTTTGGCGAACGGTCGGTAAAATCCAGAAAGAGGGAGAAGGAGCGAGTAAGGCAGGAAGCCCAGCCCGGAAGACTGGTGTCTGGGGATTTCAGCCTCCGCTCCACTGTCCCCAGCCCGGTGGCTCTGTGAGAAGAAGCTCAACTCGGTGCACTTGTTCACTCTTTCTTCATGAGAGGAGGAGTCAGTGTTGCAACATTTATGTTCCTTGCTGGAGGCAAAACAGTGATTTTCTTCAGCATGCAAAACGTCTAGAGCCTGCCAGTTTTACAAGACGACGGAGGTAGTTGGGGGAGCCCAAATCCCGTGAAGATGAGAAGAAACAACTGATCCACCCCCAGATCGGCTTTGCATGATTAGGGCCACACATCTTTCATTGAGACTCTACCAGAAAATAGACAGACAGAACAATAATAAAAATGACTTAGTGAGTGGAATGACCTCAAAGACGATATTTTCCCAGGCAGCCCAGATGTGGAGTGTATCCGTGTCAAATTTCTTTCCTTATTTCTGCATAACATTGAACAGCAGCTTGACAATATTTGAGAGGTTATCCAAGGATTTGAATTGCACCTTGCCTGAGGAGTCAGAAAGGAGCAAAAGGAGATAGTGACCCAGGAACGTTTTGCTGTCTTTCTTTTTCTTTTTTTAATACCCAAAGCTCAAACTTCCAGGGTGCTGTGTTTATTCTCCGCCATATGAATATAATACATAAACATTGGTGGTGCCTAAATAGCCCCACTTCCGTTGTTTTCCACAAATAAAGAATTTATCTTTTCTAATGGAGCTGCATGCTGTTCTGACTTATCTTTTTCTTGAAATCACACACAACTGACTTTTCTCTTGCAAAAACAAAAAAACAAAAACCTCACATTTAGCAGTACTGAAACAAATAGTAGCAGCTGCCTGAATCAAATAGTTATTCCTGAATGTGTGTGTTGTTGGTGTCATTTGATGCCCTAATAATTAATGCATCCAATTGTTATGTAACCCAGAGGGCCACCAATGAAACATTTTAAACACAGGTTATTGAAGTTTTTTGTTTTTGAGACCGAGTCTCGCTCTGTTGCCCAGGCTGGAGCGCAGTGGTGTGATGTCAGCTCACTGCAAACTCCGCCTTCCAGGTTCAAGCGATTCTCCCACCTCAGCCTCCGGAGTAGCTGGAATTATAGGGATGTGCCACCACACCTGGATAATTGTTGTATTTTTAGTAGAGACGGAGTTTCACAGTGTTAGCCAGATGGTCTTGATCTCCTGACCTGGTGATGAGCCTGCCTTGGCCTCCCAAAATGCTTGGATTACAGGTGTGAGCCACCACACCCAGCCGTTTTTTTTTTTTTTTTTAGTAAATTGAAACAGGAGGCTTTCCCTTTGATTTGACTGCCACTCTGGAATAACCGGCAAGTCACAGTTAGCAGTGGGCATTTGCCAAACCACAGGAAGGCATTAAAAATCCCACGATGCTTTGGTGATCATTTTGGATTGGAAGCCCAGAAACACCTGAATAGGCATAATAGCCTAATGCTTCCTGAACAATAACATGTTCTTGTACAATTAAACCATAGGCGCCACCTGGTTCTGCTAGCTCATGGGAGAAGCATCTTTCATGTGCAGCCTGCACATGCTTCCTATGATGATTAGGGTATATTTACTTTCACTCATGGGTGTCCATGAAAAAATGCAAGTTCTATTTATTTTCAGAACCACTGGGCAACATGAGAGCCTCAGTGGCAGAATGTTTCTATGTGACATTTGCAAAGCAAAGGGTCACTCACTTCTGTAATAGCAAAGGTTTACTCTGTTCTAATCAGACTATTTTAACAGTTAGTGAAATAGAAAATCACTCTAGGTAACTCCAGACTGTCAGCTCCAAAGACAGGGACTTGGCTTTTCCTCCTTGTGGTTTCCACTCGCCTGGTCTGTACTCCTGGCTTACAGATTGGTCGTCAATTGAGTAATCCATACCTCGCTAATAAGAAGGGCAGGGCTGGCTCTCTGCTCTGTTGTGCAGCACACGGGCATGGTCCCAAAGCCACCAGTACTCATGGTCAGTGAGTTAGCTTGCTGCAGCTTTCCTGAGATGATGAAGTCCGCAGTGAGCCTCTACTTTTTCCCTTTCTGCCCCACAGTGGTTCTGTTATTACCTCCTCTCTATGCATTGATATACTCCAGGCTTTTTACTGATGTCCTCGTCTAATTCATTTCTGTGTCTCTGCCTCGGCAGACATGTTTGTCCTTTTTTCCAAGCTGACTCCCCCAGCTGAGCCCTGGATTCCATATTCGTTCACTTCCTCCAAGACCTTCCGTCTCAGACTGATGCAGCAGCACAAGCTTGGGTCCTTGCTTTTCTTGATTTCTCACTGTAAACTGAACATAGCAACATATGTCTCAAAAATCCAGTCAAAGAAATAATAATGGTGATAGCCTATGTAAAATGCCTGCCATGTAACAAAGTCTAGAAACATTAAGTTCCTTTTTTTCCTTCTCCTTTTCTCTACCTTTCTTGCGTATTTAATCTTTTCTGCCCCACAGGCTTCTTTATCTCAATCTACAATTTCTTCGAGTCTTCCCTGACTCTTTTGATGGCTTTACAATTTAATTCACTTATTTCTTTACCTGTCAAACTTAGTGGAAGAATGACTCACACATACCAGCTTTCCTGACTTATTACCGTCTCAGTGCCTTAACTCACTGGTTCTTAACATTGGCTGCAAACAAGAATCACCTGAGTGTTTAAAATGTACTGTGTCTGGGCCAGGCGTGGTGGCTCACGCCTGTAATCCCAGCACTTTGAGAGGTCGAGGCTGGCGGATCATGAGGTCGGGAGATCGAGACCATCCTGGCCAACATGGTGAAACCCTGTCTCTACTAAAATACAAAAAAATTAGCCAGACTTGGTGGTGGGTGCCTGTAGTCTCAGCTACTCAGGAGGCTGAGGCAGGGGAATCGCTTAAACTTGGGAGGCAGAGGTTGCAGTGACCCAAGATTGCATGACTGCACTCCAGCCTGGTGACAGAGCAAGACTCAGTCTCAAAAA
>NW_016107520.1:2634362-2674939 GCF_001604975.1 Cebus imitator | reverse complement strand
CAAAAAACAAAACAAAACAAAGTATTGTGTCTGGGTGTCACTTGCAGAGCTTCTAATGCAGGAAGTTTAGAGTGGGGCTCTGACTTCTCTCTTTGTACAGAGACACACAGGCAGCGTGGGAAATGGCTCCCTTGAGTCCTTTTGCACCTGGCTTTCACCGCTACCACTCATTGGCTGCTCTCTGGAAGGGCCCTCCAGGCCCTCAAGCATTCAGCTTGATTCACTTCCTCTTCTTGAAGCTCTCATGCCTTGCTTCCAGGCCCCTGCTGTCCCCTGGCTCCCCTCTGTCTGTGGCATTCCTCTGTTGGTTTCTGTGTGCCTCCTTTTCACTCTCTTCCTTCTCAAATAGGTAAAGTTTGGTATTGCTGCTTCATTTTTCTTCTTTGAGAACCACATTTTTTTTTGTTGTTGTTGTTTTAAGGAGGTTAATAGGCAAGAAGGGGCAAGAAGGAAGGGAGAAGGAAGAAAAAAAGAGGCTTCCCCCATGCAAAGACAGAGCCGGAGCATTGTGGGGTTCCA
Source organism: Cebus imitator (assembly GCF_001604975.1). Classification (NCBI taxonomy): domain Eukaryota; kingdom Metazoa; phylum Chordata; class Mammalia; order Primates; family Cebidae; genus Cebus; species Cebus imitator. Next base: position 2,674,420 of record NW_016107520.1, on the reverse strand, counting down.
AAGCCCAAAGAGGAGAGATCCCCTCCTGCCACAGACACCAGCCAGGTGTATATGCAGGGACTGGAGGAGGTGGTGGTTGATTTGCATAGGGCTCAGGGGGAATTGGTTTTACTAGGTATGTCATTCATGTAGCCCACAAAAGAAGCCCTGCATTTGTATATCAAAGGTTGTTAGTCTAGTTTTCAGACTGGGCTTTGCAAGAAACTTTTCTGGAGATGCTTTAAAAAATGAAAACTTCCCAAGGACCCCTTTTCCTCTCTGTCTGCCTAAAATAATTTCTTAAAAGCTCCTACCACATTCCTCCCTGTGGCAATATCACACTAACTGCTGTTAGGGGGTTTTGGGCAATGACTCTTTCTGGCTACTTCCTGCTGAAAAGGGGCATTGAATGGGGAACAGCAGCCTAGGGCTCCTTCTGGCATCAACCTAAGGGTCTTCCGAAGAATGGTGTGTCCATGTGTGGGAGAACCACATTTCTTTCTTTAGAAAAAAAATAGAAAACTGCTAAAAAATATCCAAAGAGTCAGAAACTACCCCAAATCCTAGCACTGTTAAAAAGAAATCTGTCTTTATCTATATATAAAGTAAAATTTAGTCCTTCCAAATCATTCATCCTCCTTCCTTCATCTAATCCCATCTGGGAGGTAACCACCACTGACATACTGGTGGTTGCCTCCTTTTTTATATGTGTATATAGTCATGTCTCTGTATGCACATGCAAATATTTAAAAAATTCAAAATGCAATAGTTTCTGTGACTTGTCTCTTTTAAGCTTAACGAAATCACATATTCTGGGTAACTATCTATAGATTTACTTCATTCTTTTTAATGGCTACATAGTTTGTAATTCATTCTGCCATTCTTTCATTGTTAGGTCTTTAGTGATTCCAGCTTTTTATTGTAAGACGTACTGCTAGGATTGTCTTTGCATGTACCTCAGGATACATACTTAGAAATCCCAGCACTTCGGAAGGCCAAGGCAGGTGAATCACCTAAGGTCAGGAGTTCGAGACCAGACTGCCCAACATGGTGAAACCCTTTTTCTACTGACAATACAAAAATTAGTGGGCATGGTGGTGCCTGCCTGTAGTACCAGCTGCTAGGGAAGGTAAGGCCAGAGGATTGCTTAAACTCAGGAGGTGGAGGTTGCAGTGAGTCAAGATAGCACCATGGCACTCCAGCATGGTCAACAAATCAAGACTGTGCCTCCAAAAAATAAAATTAAAAGTTAAAAAACATAAAAAGAAATGGCCTGGTTGGCTCAAAGAAAGCGAACATTAAAATTTTGATAGCTAGCTACCAAATTGCTCTCCAAATATGTTGTTGGAGAAAGCCCTAAAGTGAGATTACTGAGTCACAGGGTAGGAACATTTTAAATTTTCATACAAATCTCCAAATTTTTTCCACAAATGTTTATGAGTGTGCACTCCTACGAATGATGTTTATCACTGGACTTTATCAATCTTATCTTGCCAGTCTGATAAGCAAAATATGATAGCTCGTTGTTGTTCTAATTCACATTCTGATTGCTCTGAAGGTTGAGTCATGTGCTTATTATATTTTGACTTTTTCTCTTATGTTGTTGCTATTCAATCTTATGCCTATTTTTCTTTTGAGGTGTACTTTTTTTTTTGAGACCGTTGCCTTGGCTGGAGTGCAGTGGCGCAATCTTGGCTCACTGCAACCTCTGCCTCCTGGGTTCAAGCAATTCTCCTGCCTCAGTCTCCCTAGTAGCTGGGATTACAAACACCCACCACCTTTTGTACTTTTAGTAAAGATGGGGTTTCATCATGTTGACCAGGCTGATTTAGAACTCTCGACCTTGTGATTCACCCCCATTGTCCTCTGAAAGTGCTCGGATTACAGGCGTGAGCCACCTCGCCTGGCCCATGTTTTTTAAAATTAAATTTTGGCGTGTCTTTTATTATTAAACATATTAACACTTTGTTCAACGTATTGCAGACGTTTCTCGGTGCCTGTCATGCTTCCTTTGATTTTGTTTATGGACTGTTGAATTGCACAAAAGTTTTTAATCATGTACTCAAATCTGTCAATTATTTTCTACCGCAGCTCTTGGGTTTTTTGTATTGCTTCTTTGCAACTAATACTGTTAAATTTTTTTAAAAAATATATCTTTAATTATTACATAAGGTAGACAGTTAAATTAATTTTTTCCTGAATGTACAGTTAACTATTCTTTTACCACTTATTGAAAAATTCATAATTTCGTCATTGGTTTCTACTGTCACATATCATGTGTTATACTTTGATACGTATTTACATGAATTTGGGACATTATTTTCTTTGAGATGCCTATTTGTATGCCAAAAACATACAGTTTTGATTACCATAAATATAAAAATAGTATACTTGTTATTGCAAGCACACTGTCACTTTCCTTTTGAAATTTTCCTAATAAGTACAATATATTTATTTTTTCATAAAATTTTAGGATCCATTTGTTCAATTCAAAATCTTTCTTTGGCATTACATTTATATATTAATTTGAGAAAAACTGATATTGTTAAGACATTAATTCTTTTCATCCAGGAAATATATCTATTTAAGTCTTTTAAAAAGTATCCTTCAATGTTTTAAAATTAATTTTACAATATCATTATAATCTTTTTGCACAATAGTTTATGTAATCGTTCTGTATTATGAACATTTAGATTGTTCTCAAATTTTTACCTTTGTAAATAATGCTGTAATAAACATAGTTATGGGAAGTGTAGAAAGAAATTTTGCCTTTGGGGAATTAATTTCCCTTGTCTAAAATTCCAGGTGAGGCCTAACTAGGTCAAAGGGCATGCACTTGTTTATGGGCCTTGAAATATGAAAGCTTTCTTTTATGAATTCAATTGTCAGTATTCTCTCTATTACACTCTATATCCAATTAGCACAAAGCCCTTAAATATTTTTGTCCCTTCCACTGTTATTGCCTCATTGTGTCTTCATCATTCTTTACTTCAATAGCCCCCTGGCTGGACTCACCTTCACCAATCTTGCCTATATCAAACTCAAATGATTTCATGGGAAATCTGATTAGTCCCTGAATTAAAAATTTTTAATGGCATCTACTTCCCACAGAATGAAGTTAGAACATCTTTACTCTTGTTGGTTTCACTGGCTTTAGAGTAGTAGCTCGGTAAATACCTACAGTGTCTTTGAATCCATCCTCTCTTCTTGGAATGTTGCTTCCCAACCCTCATCTAAAAACCCTACCCATTCTTGATCTTCAGACTCCATGGCACTTTCTTCTTAAAGCTCTGCCTGATCACTTCAACTCTGAAGGCACTGTGCTTGCTTCTGTCACATAGCACTTGCAAATGGATTTATAATACCTCTGCTTTGTTCTACCTCCAAATATCATTGTGAGGCTGATATGAGTTGACATTTGGTTACTTATAAACCATGTGTAGATATAAGGCACTGCTATTATTAGACAACATGTCCTTCCATCTAAGGAAATCCACACTGGTGGATAAGCAGTGACCTAAGTACAACCAGCCTTTATGAGCATGGGAATGGGCATCATTTGCTCCATGGGAAGATGCTAAGAGAGCTGGCCTTTTGACTGATAAGAACTCATGTCTCCCAGACTCAAAGAAGGAAAACTGAGCCTGTGGAATCAAATGCAGCAGTTTTTAGTCTCTGTAGTGGCTGCATAGATGTCTTCAGGCTACTGTGGTCTGAGTCCTGCTATAAAGCCAGGTGCACTGGCATCCTACTAATTACCATTTTAACCCTAGGCCTAACCTATGAGTGAACCCAGAAGGGATTAGAGTGAATTGAATTGATAATTCGTTTAAACCACAACAAATGATTTCAACTTATTAGATTGTGATTAATCATAATCTTATTAGAAATGGAAGATCTCAGACCCCACCCCTACCATCTGAATCAGACTTCATATTTTTTATTTAATTTATAAAGAACATAAATTTATTTCTCACAGTTCTGGAGACTGGGAAGTCCAAGATTAAGGTGCCAGCAGTTGGTCTGGTGAGAGACTTCTTGCTGTATCAGACTTTATATTTTAACGAGATCCCTAGGTAGTTCATATGTACATTAAATTTTGAAGAGTTATTTTCTAGAGAAGTGACCTCCAAACTTTTCTGTTCATCATCTCAGCAGTAAAATCATTTTTACCATGCCTTTCCAAATACATATGTAGTTTTAGTCATAAATTATATACATGTACTACTGTATTATGAATGAATAAAAGTAGAAATTTTTAAAGAATGAGATAAGATGAAACAAAAATTTGACCATGGAACACTACACAGCCATAAAAAAATCTCCCAAATCATGTCCTTAGCAGTAAGACAAATGCAGCTGGAGGTCATTATCCTAAGCAAATTAATATAGGAACAGAAAATCAAATACCTCATGTTTTTTATCATAAGTGGGAGCCAACCATTAAGTACGCATGGATGTAAAGATAGGCACAATAGACACTGGGGAATTCTAGAAGGGGAGGGAAAGAAGGAAGCAAGGACTGAAAACCACCTATTGGGTACTGTGCTCATTGATGACAGGGTCATTTGTACCCCAAACCTCAGTGCCATGCAATATAACCATGTAACAAATCTGTACATGTACCTCCTGAATATAAAATAAAAGTCAAAATTACTTAAAATGATAAAATAAAATAATTTTATTTTTAACAGTATAAAGCCAATTAGGCCTGAAAATTATTAGTTATCAAAATTTTAATGAGAATAATGTGATTAAGTATGATTTTTCTTTAAAAAAAACAATGTTGGCTTAACACTTTGAGACAGGATGATATGAAGATCTGGTTCTAAGTTTAGTTTATTTTTAGTTTTAGTTTTTAATATTAACACCTATTATGGCTGAAAATATATACTACACAAAAAGTGGTAGAAATTTTCTTCTTGTTCAGCAAAACTTATTCACTTTTTTTTTAAAGTGAATGTTTTTAGGGTGTAACTTGCCATAAAATTCATGCTTATTAGTGTATAGTTCTAGGAGCTTTGATAAATGCAAAAAGTCACATAACCATCACAGTCTAGGTGTAGAATGGTTTCATTACCCCCAACCACCCCCAAAATACTCTCATGCTTCTGTGTAGCCCAATGCTTTCCCGACCCTGTCCCCTGGCAACCACTGATATGTTCTCTTTCCATACAGTTTCCGTTTTCCAGACTGCCATGTAAGTGGAATTGTACAGTATGTAGTGTTCTTTCACTCAGCATCATGCATTTGAGATTTACATTTTGGGAACAATTATCTTTTTAAAAGGAAATGTACAAGGAAATCCAGCAACTTTTTTACTACTTTGTTATGAAATAAACAGGAAACTTCTGTGTGTTACCAGACATTTTTATACTCACTCCTCCCTGTTTTGTTAAGTTTTATGTTCCAAAGGTCTTACTTTTATAAAATAAACTAAATTGATGAAAACCTGTAGCACATAAAAGGCAATCAACCAGTGGAGGTACCATGGCAACCCCTGTGTGTTTGCTGAACACTTTCTAGTTCTGGAGATTATCTTGTGTAATTTCCGGCACTTGTGTTGAGCTAATTTGAGAACTCAGTGAAGGTACTCTTGTCAATCCCGATGCTAAATTTTGGTAAAGATTAGTTTCTTCCTTTCTTAGAAAGAATACCCCAAATAACTATTACATTATTTTCATTCTTCAACTCACTGGATTATGCTGTTTACCTAGGCATATACTTCTTTCTTAGAGAGCTTTGCTTTAGAGCCGTAATTCTCTAACTTAGCTGTGCATCCGAATAACATGAAGTGACCCTTAAAATGCAAATTCCAGGTCCCATTGCAGGCCTATTCAATATGTGTCTCTGGGGAAGAAAAGCCTAGGCAATTGTATTTGATATGTTTTCCCAGAGGACTTAGTGCCTCGCTACTCAGAGCTGGGTCTAGAAGCACTACCTGAGAGTTTGTTGGAAATGAGAACCCTGGCTCCACCCCAGGGCCACTGGATCAGAATCTGATTTTAACAAGATCTCAAAGTGATTTATATGTGTATGAAAGTCTGAGAAGTGCTGCTCTAGTGCCAGAGCTCCTAAACCCCAAGTGGCTGTAAAGTGTATGTTCTTCCTGAAGTCTCCAAATGGCACCTGGGGAAACTGACTCAAATTTATGTGCGTCTCCAACTCTAACATATTAGATGAGATATAAGGGCAGGCTGTTGTCACATATTCTACTTACCAGATTGTAACACTGAAGAATCATATGACTGAGAACATACTGTCATGTAAATTTCTAATGACGTCTCTGATACATAGTGAATATTCTTTTTTAAATCGCGATCAGAACATTTAACATGAGATCTTCCCTCTTAACAAAATTCTGAGTGTACAATACAGTACTGTTAAATATAGGTGCAACATTGTACAGCAGGTCTCTAGAACTTATTCATCTTTCATAACTGAAACTTTACACCTGTTGAACAAAATTCCCCTTTCTTTTGTCCCAACAGCCTCTGGCAATCACCATTGTACTCTCTGCTTCTGTGAGTCTATTTTAGAAAACCTCATATAAATGTGATCATGCAACATTTGTCCTTCTATGACTGGATTATTTCACTTAGCATAAAATCCTCCAGGTTCATCCATGTTGTCACATATGACAGGATTTTCCTCTTTTTTTTTTCAAGGTGGAACAGTATTCCATTGTATATATATGCCACATTTTCTTTATTCATCCATGCAGGGACATTTAGGTTGTTTCCATATCTTGGCTATTATGAATCATGCCACAATGAACATAGGAGTGTTAATATCTCTTTGAGATCCTGATTTCAATTCTTTTGGATATAGACCCAGTAGTATGATTACTGGATCACATGGTAGTTCTATTTTAATTTTTAAAAAAACTTCCATACAGTTTTTTGTAGTGGTCACACCAGTTTACATTCCTGTCAACACTGTACAAGCATTCTAATTAGTCTACATCATCACAATTGCTATCTTTTGAATCTTTAAAATAATAGCTGTCCTAACAGATGTGAGTTGATATCTCATTAGGGTGTTGATTTGCCTTTCTCTGATGATTAGTGATGTTGAGTATCTGTTACAAATAGGGACAATTTTACTTTTTTTCCTTTCTGATTTGGATGCTTTTCATTTCTTTTTCATGCCAAATTTTCTGGATGGAACTTTTAATGCTATGTTGAATAAAAGTGGCAAGAGTGGGCATCCTTATTCTGTTTCCTAATATTAGAGGAAAATATTTCAGTTTTTCACAAATTAAGAATGATGTTAGCTTTGGGATTGCCATATATGGCTTTTATTGTGTTGAGGTGTTTTTCTTCTATTCCTAGTTTGATGAGAGTTTTTATTATAAAAGGGTGAAGGATTTTGTCAAATGCCTTTTCTGCATCTGTTGAGATGATCATGTGATTTTTATCCTTCAGTCTGGTAATGTGGTGTATCACATCCATTGCTTGGTGAATGTTGAACCATCCTTGCATCCCAGGGATAAAGCACACTTGATCATGGTGTATGATCCTTTTAGTATGCTGCTGAATTTGTTTCACTGGTATTTTGTTGAGGAGTTTTGCATCTATATTCATCAGGAATATTAGCCTGTAGTTTTGTTTTCTCATCGTTTTAACTGGCTTTGGTATAAGGGTAATGCTGGCTTCATAAAATGAGTTTAGAAGTATTTTCTCCTCTTAGATATTTTGGAAGAGTTTGAGAAGAAAAAACACTAAACAAAGGAAGCTTTCACCACTGAATTGTCACCATTTCAACAGCCTCAGGTGACAAGGCCCGGTGGCTGGAGGTGATTGCTTCCTTCCTGCTTCAAGGTGAAGACTTCACTGAGCTTTGTTTTCACTGGTGCCTGAGGTGCGGGAATTAGGGAGAATCCCAGAGGCTTTTCTAGAGTAAGGGTGCTTTGATGTCTTTGCCAATGTTTATTTTTCTAACTGAATTTACAAATAGGGAAGGTTATTTTTAGTGACAAAAGCAAAAGCTCAACAGTTCTCCTGGGGATTTAGATGTGGGAATTTGATTCCTCCTACTTCTCTCTCCCTAAGCTTACTCTCTTTTCTCCCAGGGACGATTTATCTGGACTCAAGATAATGTGATATGGAGGAAAAAATTACTGGACTGGGACCCAAAAGAACTGAGTCTGTGTCTGGACTGACACCAATGAGACATGGGTTTGCTAGTGCAGAGGAGGCGGAGCAGAGTGGTAGCAGGTAACAGGAGTGCTGAAAATAGACTAGCCACTGAGTGTCTGCTTCCACTACTTACTGGTTATGTGTCCTAGGCAAATTATTCACCTCTGTCCTTATGTATAACATGGGAATCATAAATGTACCTACCTCATAGGACTGCTTCAAGTGTAACATGAAGTAATTGACACTAAAAGCACTTAGAACTGTATAAGGCATACTCATACCTTTCCAGTTCATACTGTTGCTGACAAGCCAGTCATCAAAGTTATGTCCAAGTGCTGGAATCTTATCACATACAAATGTCCTGTAGACCTGAGTATCATCTGATGCAGAAAAAAAAAAGGCAAAGTAGGCTGGTTTTCTTCAGTCACATAAAGGATTGTAACACAAAAAAGACGTTTCTTCTGAATTGCTTGGAAAGTTTGTTGGAATTTAATTCAAAATACTGGAAACAATCAGTAGTATTTCTATGCATTCGTAATGAGTTATCGGAAAAAGGAATTAAGGAAATAATCTTGTTTACAATAGCCTAGGAAAAAATACTTAGAATAAATGTAACCAAAGAGGTAAAAGATCTGTACACTGAACACTGTAAACATTGAAGAAGAAAAACAATGAAGAGATTTTACCCTATAATCAATGGAACTTGAGAATGAAATTCACCATTTTGCAAAACAGTGAGTTTTCATAACTGAAATAATTCAAGCCAAAACGGGCTCTTTGTTTGAATTAGCCTAGAAGGTTCTCCTCTCTAAAATGTGACTCTAGAAAAGCAGGGAGATTCCTCTTCTCCCTGTGACAAGCTAAAAGTTATTTCTCAGTCTCCTTACCACTCTTACTGCTGTCCTGATCCCAGCAAGGGGAATAGTTCAGCTCTTTTCCAAACAGAAATGTTGGTGTCAGTTGTGGTCAGAGCTGGGTGGAGCCATCTTTCAGATGGGGAAAGTGATGCCAAAAGTCTTGCATTATGTTAGGAAGAGCAATTTAAAAAGGTAAGATCAATAAATGCTTGGAAATGTAAAAGCTACAGGACATCCCTGGAGGGATAAGAGTTAGTTAATAATGGAAAATCAGCAAGTTAATATAGAAAGCTTAGTTTAATGAAATCACAGGTGAGTGTTGGTAGGCTATGGAAATATTCACACACAGTACCTGCACACTGCTATCTCTTTCAGTTTCTCTGATTGCCATTACCACATTTCTTGACTTTCAGTGACAAGATGTACTTGTGAATGAGGTTTCCAGCTGTGACAACCCTCAATCACTAATGTGTAGTCATAATACCAAATATCTCTGATCTCCTCTCCCACTAATCTACAGTCTTTCCCTGCTTATATCACTGGTTTTCGTAGTCATTTTGGGCTGCCATTACAAAATGGCCATTACTATAGACCGAGTGGCTTAACCAACAAACATTGATTTCTCATAATTCTGGACACTGGGACTCTGAGATCAGGGTGCCAGCATGGTTATGTTCTAGGTGAGGGCTCTCTGTGTGGTCAGACAGCTTCCTTCTTGTATCCTCACGTGGAAGAGATATTTGTGGTATTCTTCAACTCCTTCCAAAGGCACTGATCCTATGATGGGGGCTCTACCCTCATGACCTCATGTAAACTTAATTACTACACAAAGACCCAACCTCCAAATACCATCATCTTTGGGATTCATTCAACATATGAATTTTTGGAGGACACAAACATTCAGTCCATATCACTGGTCTACTTACTCTTGCCCCTAAGCCTTTGCACTGGCTCTTCTTGTTGCCTGGAACATTCCTCTCTCCCATATCCACACGTCTCTTTTCCTGCCTCCTTCAGGTCCTTTTACAGATATCACTTGTTTCATCTCAGTGATGACTTCCCTGACCTTCCTGTTTAAAATGACCTCCTATGGCCCTCACTGTCCTTTTTTCCTATTATTATATACCATAGCACTCATCACCTTCTTTCACAGTTTGAGTTTCCCCAGAACCAGACCTTGTGCCAGGATTTCAGGCGTAAGTGGTTTATTCAGGAGCTGTCTTATAGTGATTGAACTCAAATGGAGAAGGAGTTGGGATATTTACACACCAGTTTCCACTAATCATAGATTGTAGGCTATTTGGGAGTGGAGTGTTAATTTCCTGGCATTTCTCCTGAAGGTGGGCAAATAAGCCTCTGTAACTTTGGAAAAAGATCTAAGGCAAAGTGATGCAGATGCTGGTCCCTGAAATAGCAGGGAGTGTACCAGAATGCTGAGATCCAGGGATGTGGGTGAAGCACTGATATTATCTGCTGTATCATGTGATAATATACTATATAGCTTATTATTTATATCATATATATGTGTGTGTGTGTGTATATATATATATATATATGACATATTTATATCATATATATATACATTCTTCCAGAATGTTTAAGCTTTATGAGACAGGTATTTTTACCATTTAGCTCACTGCTGAACTCAAAATGATCTCTGGTAACGTGGCACACGTTGGTGTTTAATAAGTGTTTGTTGAATGAATGAATGATGTAAATGAGAGATTTTAAGCTGCAAGTTGTAATCCATCCAACAGATCATAAAATTAACTTAATGGCTCCTTACCAGCATTAAAGAGATAGAGAAACACAAAAAAAATCAGAGTACACTGCAGGTAGTAAGGGTAATACTATTGTAAAAAATATTTCACTGCACTTATTTAATGTGCAAATTATAATTATTAAGTTAAATAAAAATATACATATGATATCTATTTTGAGTCCTAAAATGAAATGTGATTTTCACTCAAGGTTGTGATATTTGACCATTATTGATCAATTTTCTCTGTTTAGAGACTTGGGGATCAAGGCCCAGAGAAGTAAAGGTTTCTGTTCCCAGGTCACAAAACTGGGCCCAGGCAAAACAGTTCCCATGGCATCATAGCTTCTCTGGCTGTCTAGCAAATGACAGACACTGGAAATTTATTTTGTGGAACAGAGGCCTCCAGTCAGGTCTCCTTCTGAGCCAGAGGAAACCAGATCCTTTGTATATATCCGAAAAGCTAAGTTGCAAACCCGTGAGTACCCAGTGTTCTGTGGGTGGCTGAGAGGCTGGCCTGGCTGTAGCATGACTTCAGTCATAGCATCTGCTTGCCAGTGTCCTTGCGTTCTGTGCATCAGGGTTGAGCTGGTTTTTCCATCTGCATCAAAACACAGCCTTCCCACTATACAGTCATTAAAAAAATATTGACATGATGGGGTCATGTCCCATTAAAGAGATTTTCTACAGCATTATCTTTATTATTGTTTAATTCCACTTTTAAAATTCAGATGAAAAGCAAGAACCTGCTCAGAGCCAGCCACCTTTCTTGCTTGTCATTTGCTCCCTTCTCTTACACTTCCTACAAAGAAAAAATGAAATAGGTGGAGGACATTTTCCAGCCTCAGGGCCATGCTTCTGAGAGAACAATGCCTCCTATATTGCCATCTACAGGGTGTTGTGCAGGTTTGCTCTGTAAACCTGCAGTCCTCTCTGGAGCCAAAGGAGTTGCTGGTAATGATAATAAAGTCCCTGCAGTCACAGCAGTGTTCTGCTCACTCATGTCATAAGGAAATGTTTAGGGGTTTTGCAGAACGCGTTTCCAGCCAGGACCAGAGGCACAGGGGAGCTCCATTTAATGCCATCTCAAGGTGGGGTGTGGTTAGGGTTAGGATCTTGTTTAGGCAAAAGAGGAACCAGAGACACCTTGGAAACCCAGTTCATAGGGACCAAAATGGCCAGGATGGGCCACCTGTGAAGTGAGTATACACTTCTCAAATGCTCTTTTCTCCCAGGTAGTACAAATACATTAATCTTCAATGTTCATGAGAAAGAAGGAAATGGGGGAAGGGGAGGGGAAAGGAGGCAAGAGGAGGGGAGAGGAGGAGAGAAGCAGAGGGGAGGAGGAAGAGCAGAGGAACAAATGGTTTATCTTTCTTATTTAGCTGCTGCCTCCTGACCTTGTTCCTTTTGGTTGACCTTTTTTAGGCCAGGAACACAGACTCAGGTCACCACATGCAGGAGCTCTCCATCTCATTGACTTTTATTCAGCCATCCACTTATTCCAGAGTTCCCCTTTTCCCCAGCATGTGGTTAGGGTGCGTAGTGAGTAGTGGGAGGCAGGAAGCAGAGGCAGTAGAAGTGCTTTTGGAGGCAATAAAACCTAGTCACTCACACTCTCTGAATAAACCGTCAGCATTGCTGGTGACCCAGCTAGAAACTGAAAAAGATAAGACCAAAGCTAGGAAATTAACCTTTTATCCACGGTTTTTTCTTTTTAAAAAATTTTAATGGGAAGGTAGATTCTCTCTGGCTAACATACAGTGCACTGGAAAAATTGTTTCCTTATGGAGGAAGAAAAGCCACCAGCAGGGCTGAGAGGAACAGAGCAGCTGCCGGGAGACTTGGCAGGCTGGGTGCATTGTCAGTTCCTGCCAAAGAAACCATGGCCAGCATCACCTCCTGGCCCTTCTCAGGCCCTCTTCCAGACCTGTGGACTTCCTTTATTGGCTGAATTCATGAAGCTAACTTTTGCTCCATATGGTAGAAACAGGATGAGTTTAAGCTAGTTTCTACCTTGACATTTCCAATTAGAGAAACAGATTAGTGAGTTAAATGGGAGGGTGATTTTCTCCTTGGCCTCTTTACCGTATCTTTTGCCCCCTGTTGACTAATAATGCAAGGGCAGATCAGGTGATTCACAGAAATCCTGTGTGCCAGAGCTTCTTGCATGGGGAGGATGTGGTGCCAAGAGAAACACACCATGCTCCATTCAGACTGAAAGGCACACAACCTCTCTCATTGTTTATACGATATGGCAGACCTTAGTGCTGCCCCTGGAGATCCGCTGGACCCATCTTCAAGCGTATTTGGGATACACTGATTTGTTTTCCTGCAGTTGTAGAATGTGTCTTCTATCATGCAGCATTTAAACTGGTTTAATCTATTTAATGCTTTCAGGTTAAGGAAAAATTATTTCTTTGCTTAAGTAAGTTGACTTATTTCCTCCCTGAATTTAAAAGGCCACAAGTCTTTGATCATCATGGGATATTGCATTTCTAATGTGAAGTCAGGCCAGTCTCAAAATTATTCTGGTGTTTATCATATTCATGAACACATTTTCTTAAGAGGAGAGAACAACCATCTTCATCAACTACACAAATCTTCTAGGAATTCATATTTTTTGTAATGTTAACTTTTAACCCTTCCATTGCAATTTAAAGCAGAGGCCATGAACGGCAGCTATAGTATTGAAGTTGAATGAAGCTTATGGACTTTTCTTTTTTTTTGGTCTAAAATTGTTTGGGTCAAAATTTTTAAGTGAAGAGATTTTACCATTTTACCATAAACTCTGTATTTGCAGCTGTTCTTGCAAAACCCTGTTTGTTGCTGTCTCAGTCTGTTCAGGATGCTATAACAAAATGCCTTGGACTGTGTATGTTATAAATAATAGAAACTTATTGGCCAAGTATGGTCACACCTGTAATCCCAGCATTTTGGGAGGCCAAGGCGGGTGGATCACCTGAGGTTGGGAGTCTGAGACTGGCCTGGCCAATGTGGCAAAACCTCATATCTACTAAAGATACAAAAATTATCCCGGCGAGGTGGCAAGCACCTGCAATCCCAGCTACTCAGGAGGCTGAGGCGGGAGAGTCACTTGAACCAGGGAGGTGGAGGTTGCAGTGAGCCGAGGTTGCACCATGGCACTTCAGTGTGGGCAACAGGATGAGACTCTGTCTCATTAAAACAAAAAAAATGAAAGAAAGAAAAAAGAAACTTATTGCTCACAATTCTGGAGGCTGGGAAGTCCAAAACCAAATGCAAATACAGTGTCTGGTAAGGGCTGGTGACTTATTGCTGTGATCTCACATGGCAGAAGGAGCAAGGATGCTTCTTTAAGCCTCTTTTATAAGGATGCTAATCCCAATTATGAGGGTGGACCCTTATGACTTATCAACTTTCAAAGGCTCCACCACTTGGTATTGTCACACTGAGTGTTAAGTTCTAACATATGAATCTGGTGGAGGGGATACCCACATTCAAACAATAGCACAGTCCCTGTGGGACTCACAATGGGACTCCCATTCCCACCTGTCAGCAATCTACTTATGTTATCCGGTGGCTTCCCTATGAAGTGGTGCCTGCCCGCTCCATTCACCCCAGGCTCCTTTCGTTATTTCTCCACCATGAAGCCACATGTCAGTCGCTTTGTTATTTTACTTGTGTTGTTGTTTTTCTTAGACTAGAAAAATATTTTCCTGTGCCCGGATGACTATTAAAAGTGGGAAAACCAAAAGTTAAACTGGAAAAAGCTCCACATTTCTAAGAGAACACATGGAGAGATCCTAATTGCCAGAGAGAAAGTAACGTTTATCCTTAAGGTTTGCTTCACTGAGAAAGGTTGCCTCTGGCTGTTGTGTGCATTTGTGATTGCAACCCCTAGTATATTCTAACACCCTCTCTACACATTCTGTGGCAGCAGCTCATCCTCTGTCTTACCTTTGGTTCTCAACTGATTTCTTTTATAATACCATACATAAACAAATGTTAGATGATTCGAGAAAGTAAGAATCCAACGGATTAAAGATAAGAATTAGATTTTGCCATGGTCATCAGCAAAGGATAAAAATAAAATGTGGAGATATTAGGAGATTTTTTTTCCTTATTGTTGACTGGTTAGAGAAGTAGAGGTTGAAGAATCATTATTGGGTCTCATAAAGGACAAACTTTTACTTCTTATTTTCCATGGATATAATTATTTCTCTTCAGGATTCACAAGTATAAAAACTCAAGTTTAAAAGTTACTTACTTTGGCAATTAGAATCTCTCTATGCATTCTCTTGGAAACATGTAGGCTTCTATAAAGGTATCCAAGATGGTGGCTCTGAATTCCCTAAGCTTTCTGCAAAAGACTTTAGGAAAATTCTTTGAGGCACAAGGCAGTTTCCAAAACAAAGCCATAAAATGTCAAATTTAGACATTTAATAATAAATATCTGTTAATAAAAAGTCAATAAAAGATGAGAGACAAGAACTCAGATACAATCATATTGAATGAAGGTGGATTTTTTTCACTTAATTTTTCCTCCATATTTTTAGAACTCCAGGAGAATTTTATAATTTTTTAAAAATTCCCCAAGGTGCTGCAGACTCCCTGTCTGAAGTGAATCCCTGGGGCAAATAACCTCTTTTTACCACTTGCCCCAGCAAATAGCACCTTAGTGAGCAAAACTTGTCAAAATTAGGCAAACCCCCTCTGTGTCAGAAAGGTATGACCCATTCAGAATAAGCCATGAGGGGAAAAATGCAGTTTTTAAGAGAACGTAAGCTGTAAGAGAATGAACTGTGGAGGCTGGGGGTTAGAAAAGGAGAGAGCTTAGAACCTCAGAGGAGTAATTAATCTGTTCAGGATTTTAAGTGAATGTTACCTTGCAAGAATTATATCCAAGTACGCATATAAGAAAAATGGGGCCAGGGAAAGACTCAAAGGTAAATGGCTAAGAGGGGATTGCTCTGTAGATTTTAGAGAAAGAAAGAAATCTTCACACACACACACTGACACACATACAATTATTGAACATTTGCCTCATTTGCTTTATCTGTGTATATATATGCTTTATGCTTATAAACCTGTTTATATATGATCACTATTTTATGTCTGTGTGTGCATGTGTGTGTATGTATCTACACACACACATATATACATATTCTGAAGCATCTGATGGAAAGTTGCAGATAGCAGAAAACTATACCCTTAAGCGTTGAAGAACAGACATTTTTCTGTATAACCACAGTAGCATAATGACATGCAAGAATTCTTTTTTTTTTTTTTAGATAAAGTCTCACTCTGTTGCCCAGGATAGAGTGCAGTGGCATGATCAAGGCTCACTGCAACCTCCACCTCCCAGGTTCAAGCAATTCTCCCACCGAAGCCTCCCAAGTATCTGGGATGTGTGTGATGATTAATACGGAGTGTCAACTTGATTGGATTGAGGCATATAAAGTATTAATCCCTGGTGTGTCTGTGTGGATGTTACCAAAAAAAGATTAACATTTGAGTCAGTGGACTGGGGAAGGCAGATCCACCCTTAATCTGGTGGGCACAATCTAATCAGCTTCCAGTGAATATAAAGCAGGTAGAAAAATGTGAAAAAGAGAGATGGGTCTAGCCTCCCAGCCTACATCTGTCTCCTGTGCTAGATGCTTCCTGCCCTTGAACACTAACACTGGACTCCAAGTTCTTCATTTTTGGGACTTGGACTGACTCTCCTTGCTCCTCAGCTTGCAGACAGCCTATTGTGGGACCTTGTGATTGTGTAAGCTAATACTTTATAAACTCCCATTTATCTCTCTCTCTCTCTCCCTGACTAATACATTTTGCTAATTTTTGTATTCTTAGTAGAGACAGGGTTTCACCATGTTGGTCAGGTTTGTCTTGAACTCCTGGCCTCAAGTGATCTGCCCACCTTGGCCTCCCATAATATTTGGATTACGGGTGTGACCCATGGTGCTCAGTCCAAGAAATTTAACATTGAGTTAATGTATTAGTCCATTCTCACACTGCTAATAAGAACATACCTGGCCGGGCGCAGTGGCTCATGCCTGTAATCCCAGCACTTTGGGAGGCCGAGACGGGCAGATCACGAGGTCAAGAGATCGAGACCATCCTGGCCAACATAGTGAAACTCCATCTCTAATAAAAATACAAAAAAATTAGCTGGGCATGGTGGCACATGCCTGTAGTCTCAGCTACTTGGGAGGCTGAGGCAGGAGAGCTGCTTGAACACGGGAGGCAGAGGTTGCAGTGAACCGGGATTGTGCCACTGCACTCCAGCCTGGTGCCTGGAGACAGAGTGAGATTCTGTCTCAAAAAAAAAAAAAAAAAAAAAAAAAAAAAAAAAAAAAAAAAAAAAAAAGAAGAAGAAGAAGAAGAAGATACCTGAGACTGGGTGGTAATTTATAAAGAAATAAATGTTTAATGTACTCACAGTTACACATGGCTGTGGAGGCCTCACAATCATGATGGAGGGCAAAGGAGGAGCAAAGGCATGTCTTACATGGTGGCAGGCAAAAGAACATTTTCAGGGGAACTGCCCTTTATAAAATCGTCAGATCTTGTGAGATTCATTCACTTCCATCAGAACAGCATGGGAGAAATCCACCCCCATGATTCACTTACCTCCTACCAGGTCCCTCCCACAACAATGTGGGGATTATGGGAACTACAATTCAAGATGAGATTTGGGTGAAGACACAGCCAAATCATATCATTCTGCCCACGGCCCCTCTCAAATCTCATATTCTCACAATTCAAAACACAATTATGCCCTTCCAACAGTCCCCCAAAGTTTTAATTCATTCCAGCATTAACTCAACTTTCCAAGTCCAAAATCTCATCTGAGACAAGGCAAGTTCCGTCTGCCTAAAGGCCTGTAAAATCAAAGCAAGTTAGTTGTTTCCTAGTTACAATGAGGGTACAGGCATTGGGCAAATACAACTGTTCCAAATGGGAGAAATTGGCCAAAACAAAGGGGCCACAGACCCCATGCAAGCCCAGAATCCAATAGAGCAGTCATTAAGCCCTAAATTTCCAAACTGATCTCCTTTGACTCCATGTCTCACATCCAGGTCATGCTGATGCAAGAGATGGGCTCCCATGGCCTTGGTCAGCTCTGCCCCTGTGGTTTTGCAGGGTCCAGCCCCTCTCCTAGCTGCTTTCACGGGCTGGCATTGAGTGTCTGTAGCTTTTCCAGGCACACAGTGCAAGCTGTTGGTGGATCTACCATTCTGGGGGCTGGATGACAGTGGCCCTTTTCTCACAGTTTCACTAGGCAGGGGACTTTGTTTGGGGTTTCCAACCTCATATTTCCCTTCCACACTGCCAGCAGAGGTTCTCCATGAGGGTCCCATCCTTGCAGCAAACTTCTGCCTGGACATCTAGGTGTTTCCCTACATCCTCCGAAATTTAGGTGAAGGTTCTCAAACCTTAATTCTTGACTTCTATGCACCTGAAAGCTCAACACCACGTGAAGACTGGGACACCTTCTGGCTTGCACCCTCTGAAGCCACGGCCTGAGCTGTACCTTGGCCCCTTTTAGCCACCACTGGAGCATTTGGCTCTTGGTTACTTATGCAAATTTCTGAGGCAGGCTCAAATTTCTCTATGGAAAATGTGTTTTTCTTTTCTATTGCATTGTCAGGATGCACATTTTCCAAACTTTTATGTTCTGCTTCCTCTTTAATGCTTTGCCACTAAAAATTTTCTTCTGCCACATAACTTAAATCGTCTCTCTCAAGTTCAAAGTTCCACAGATCTCTAGGGCAGGAGCAAAATGCTGCCAGTCTCTTAGCATAGCAAGAATCACCTTTACTCCTGTTCCCAAAAAGTTTCTCATCTCCATCTGAGACCACCTCAGCCTGGATGTTCTTGTCTATATCACGGTAAGCATTTAGTTCAAAGCTATTTGACAACACTCTAAGAAGTTCCAAACTTTCCCGCATTTTTTTGGTCTACTTCTGAGCCCTCTAAACTGTTCCAACCTCTGCCTGTTACCCAGTTCTAAAGTCACTTCCACATTTTCGGGTATCTTTACAGCAGTGCCCCACACCTGGTACTAATTTACTGTATTAGTTAGTTCTTACACTGCTAGTAAAGACATACCAGACACTAGGTAATTTATAAAGAAAAAACGGTTTGATGGACTCACTGTTACACATGGCTGTGGAGGCCTCACTGTCATGGCAGAAGGTGAAGGAGGGGCAAAGGCATGTCTTACATGGCAGCAGGCAAGAGAGTGTGTGCAGGGGAACTGCCCTTTATAAAATCATCAGATCTTGTGAGACTTATTCACTATCATGATAACAGCACAGGAAAAATCTGCCCAATGATTCAGTTATCTCCCACCAGGTCCCTCCCACAATGCATGGAGATTACGGAAGCTACAATTCAAGATGAGATTTGGGTAGGGACAAAGCTAAACCATATTAAATAATAATATTTAATACATAGTCCATACCCGAATTTGCCCCCAAATGTCCTCTATTTATCATTTTTTTTCGAGTAAAGTGAAAGCAAGTTTATTAAGAAAGAAGAGAAATAAAAGGATGACTACTCCATAGGCAGAGCAATCCCCCAAATGTCCTTTATAGCATGCATATTCATGATTTCCCCAGACCAAGATTCATCTATGAATCACGTTTTGCATTTGAAGGGCATGTTTTTAAAATCTTTATTCTAGAACAATCACCCTGCTTTCCATAACATTGATATTTTTGATGAGCCCATACCAATAGTGTTGTATCTTCCTTTAGTTTTTAAGTCATGTGAGCATATGTGTTTTAAGCTCTATTAGGCAGATCTTATTGTTTAGAAGAACAGACTCTGAAAAGGGGTGGCTTCAGTTACCATCTCAGGTCCATTTATTAGCTTTGGGCTCTTAGACAAGTTGCTTAAACTCTCTGTGCCTTGCTTGCATCTAAACAATGGTTATAAGTTACCCGAATGGTCAGAAGGATACCAAGCACATATAAATGGTTAGCTATTGTTGTTTGTTTGATTATATCATTAGAGAGTACACTCTGATTCAATCTTGGAGCAGGTGGGATAGTTTTATATGATTATTGATACTCCAGTTTCAGCAAAAACAATTTCTTCTTTGCTGAGAATAATAGTCACAGTAATTTATATTATCAAATATAAAATTATGTTGTCTCTAATTATTGTATATACTGGTCCAGTTTTAAGTTATGCCAAAATTACATGGCAAATTATAACACTTACTAATAGTATACATAGAGGTTAATTGTGTGGGCATGGGAGTAAAAACACCTGGATTTGCTACCCTGCTTGGGCACTCATGAACTATTTGAACAAATCATTTATCTCTCTGAGCTGTTATTTCCTTGCCCATTAAATGAGGACAATAACTACCTCAGAGACATGTTTGCCAAACACATTCCTTTCCTGGCACCTAGGAAACCCTTTAAAATCTTCCCTAGAACAATAACAACAACAACAACAACAACAACAAAATAACTTATTAACTTCAGGAGATAATACAAACATTTAATAAAATTACTAAAAATTATTGAACATCAGTGATTTTATTAATGATAACCGTAGGACAATTTTGCTTAAAATTAGCCAGGCCATTCTCTTTGTTCCACATTTTTAAAGCATCTGTACCCTGTTTAGATGATACATAAACCTATACTTTAGGGGGTAAAAGTATTTTAAAATTTACAGTCACTTGTGGAGGTTGTTTTGTCTTATTTTGCCACCATTACTTAAAAGTTGGCAAGCATTTTGAGGATAGACAAAGGAGTGTTGTGGAAGGACATGTGTCATGTAGAGAGAGAATCTGGCACTGCCCCCTTCTAGGTATGTGGCATTGGAGAAATAACCCGAGATTTTTATACTCCAATTTTTTCTTTTGTGAGAAATAATACAGTGCCTAAAACACAATGACTTCTCAATCAATGGTTCCTTCCTTCCCTTTTTTTCTTTCTTCCTTCCCTGCTTTTTATTCTTTCCTTTCATCTTTCACCTCTTCTTCCTGTTTTCCCCCTTCTTCTGATTCTCCGTTCTTGAGTGCATGAGCTAATGGTTAGCATGTAAGTTAAGATGGTGTCCAGAGAAATACGTTTTAGAAACTTGTAAAAAAATATTTCAACACTTGGTATATACTACACCCCGGTCCTACACATATCTCTGAGCTTGGCAAGGACTTTATTCGCACCAATGCAAAGGAAGTACTGTGTCTGCCTGATTTAGCAATGTCAGGGTCTCCAGAAGACTCTCTCTCCCTCACCAATTGGATGGAGCTTGGCATTCTTTTATTAGAAAATAACATCTTTCATTTCACAGTGAGACAAAGGGTATAGGGTGCCAACCCCTTTGGTAATGGGAAAACAATGACTTCACTATTGTGTTTTTCAACACAAAACAGGCCGAGGAAGCCTGAATGGTTGAGAAACCATGTATAGAAAAAAGAGCTTAGGTTGCCACTCTCCTCCTCAACCATCACCTCCACCATCGACAAAGGCCAAAGCCACTCTGCCACCGTCATGACTTTGTTAAGAGTATCTTGTCAGATATGCTTGAGAAGGCAAGTGTACATTTTGCAATTTTCAGTATGTGGGGAAATCAAAGTAAGTTTTCAGACTTTTAAAAGTCTCAGGACCTTCTATGCCCTTAAAATTATCGAGAACCCCAAAGGGCTTTTATTTATGTGTATAGTATCTATCATATTAAAAAGTATGACAAAATATTAAAAAAACTTACATACTAATTCACCTAAAATGACAAAACCTACATATGTTAACAGAAATAATACATTTTAATTAAAAAATTTGTATTTCCCAAAACAAAACCATTGTGTGGAAAGTGGCATTGTGTGCATTTTTGTAAGTTTCTCTTAAGTGTGGCTTAATAGAAGATAGCTGAATTTCCATATATTTTTCTGCATTCAATCTGCTGTGACATGTTGCTTTGATTGATGTATATAAAGAAAAGCTAGTCCTAGACAAATATATAATTGGAGAATATATTTTAATATTTTTAATGTAAGTGTAAGCAATTCTCATGCTTCAGCCTCCCAAGTAACTGGGATTACAGGCATGCACCACCAGACCCAGCTAACTTTTTCTATTTTTTAGTAGAGACAGGGTTTCACTGTGTTGGCTAGCCTAGCCTGGAACTCTTGACCTCAAGTGACCCAAAATGCTGGGATTAAAAGCGTGAACCACCCTTCTCAGCCGCATTTTTAATGTTTTCACCCATGCACGCATGGTTGTGTAACTCATGCACTGATCATTTTGAAAATATCGGTTTTCCGAGTTATCAAGGTCTCCCAGGTAGTGACACATTTCATTATACAATACAAAAAAACATATTTGTCAATATCATTACATCTTCATGTCCTGGGGAGCTGTTAACTCTCACAGTGATGAATTTTCAGTTTCACATTTTCTCTGGAAAGCTCAAATTTTATCATTGGCAACAAATACCATCAGTTGCTTTCCTTGACCTGGCAGGCTGACTTTGTTTATTTCTGAGATAATATTTGTCACATTCTCAAGTCCAAGTGTCCATAATTATTTTTTTTTCAAGTAAAAATGGTGTTTTCTGAATGAAAAAATAAAAAGCAGCTGGTTTACTTTGCCCGACAATCACGAGTGCTTTTCTTCGCACAAACGGTATGAGAAAAGGTGTTGTATGAACTCATTTCATCACACGGTATCAAAGACTTGTACTCAAGGTTTGAGAGTTCATAAAATTGATAAATTTTATTGCTTCATTAAGGGCATTCTTAAATGAACTTGATTTGCTCCCCCTGCTTTTACCTGTGAATCTGTGTCTGCATAGAATACAATGACTATTGACACAGTGTGAGCCCTGCCTTGATTTATACTAATATGTCAGCAATCTCACCCAGGATGGCTTTTGCACATCAGAACAAATGTCAACACAGTGGAAAAAAGCAAATACAATTATTACTATTAAAAAAATTCATTTGATCTTGCAGACCCAGCCTTGAAAGGGTCTCAGGGACACCACCACCTTCCCTCAGAGGTCTGTGGACCACACATTGAAAATACTGTTAAATGATATGGGTCAATTCAGTTTTAATTCTGCTGGCAAACTTTCTTCAAGGAGTCAGTGAAAATACTCAATCATCTGAAACCTAGCCTTGAGGAGCTAAAAATCAAGTGGAGAAAACAGACACATACAGAGCTAAGTAAAACCCATTCTGCACACAGAGGGCTGTGGATGTTGAGGAGACAGTAACGGTTTTGGCTTGGGGGATAGGAGAAGGCTCGCCAGAAATGGTCATTCTGGGCCTTACAAACCACGTGTGATTATCCAGTTCCAAGAAGAAGCATTAGCCTATACACATACAAATGTCTGAACCTTTAGGGAATGGAGGGGAGGCTGGATTGGCTGGAGTGTTGTGTGCTTCAGAGTAGGTGACGGAGTAACACTGGAGAGGTGAGTGGGCAGCAGGTTTTACAGGATCTTGAGAGCTGTGGCAATACACTACCTTGCTTGGTTTATGCTATATTGAGCAGACGTGTTAATTTAGTCCAGAGCAATCATTCACAGAGTGTGGTCCCTGAGCCAATAGCATCAGTGTCACCTGGGAACTTGTTAAGCATGCAAATTCTCAGGCCCTACCCCTGACCTATCAAATCAGAAATTCTAGGGTGGGTTCAGCAATCATGTCTTTATATGTCCTTCTTGTTAAGAGTCCGATGCTCTCTAAAGTTTGAGAGTGTGTTTCTTTAAAGAGTGGTCCTACCTGTGTCTGAATCACCTTTGGAAAAATGTGCGAGTGGGGGCTTGCTGTCTGGCATATTTGCATATTCTTGGGCTGCACCTCGGAGCAACAGAATCAGAACGGAATAGGGCCTGGGACCTGCATGTCTGTAAGCTAGCTGTGCAATTCTGACCAAAGTCCAAGTGTCATTGCTCTAACAGAGGCCAGGCTAAAAGAAAAACTTCTGATTTTCTGATTTTTTTTTAACCAAATATTACAGTTTGGAGGAAGGAATGTAAACCCAAATTTTATCGCAAGTAACTACTTGTTGGCATTTTTACAGGATTATAAGTGAACCAAGAATTCTCTGTAGATTTACCATGCTTTTCAAAAAAAATTTTAGTATATTAATGATCTTTACAACTAGGGCATTGGATGGTAGTAGTGAAGAAAGCGACTGCCTGAAAAAATAGTTGCAAAGTGTGGTGAGATCTCCTGGCAGAAAAGACTACCAGATAAAGATACACATTGTAATTATCTAAAGAAAGTTTTACCTGCTGGTAGTTTCTAAGAGAATCTAGATTGTCTAGCTTTGTTTTCCTTCAAGCTAAGTATACATTAAGAGATACTCACAACTTAATTCCTTTAAGTAGCTGCTCTAATCAGATATGTTATTTTCTCAATTTTTACAGTAAACTAGAGGTTAATATCATTTAGCTGGATGCTAAATGGACACTAATTTGCCAAGTGCTTCAAAATTATAGGATATTCCACATAGATCTTTGGGAGGAAAGGATGCATACGTTGAGAGATTTTAGTTTTTGTATTGGAGTCTAGAAACTAACAGAGATGACTTGACCTAATTAAGTACTGCTGGAGACATCCTGTGAAACTGCGCATGAATGGATCAGGAAGGGGAAGAGGTAGAAACAGAAGGGCAGAGTTTAAGGTGGGGGATATTTAAATCTGGCAGATTTTTTTAAAGAACACTTTCTTTTTTTCAAAGAAAAATGAAGGCCTTTTAAAATATGCTTTTAACCTTATAAATGACATAGCAATTATGTCAACACAGTGATTGGCTACTGTCTTTAGTCTGAAAGTGGCTGGAGTTTTGTTCTCTGTGTTTTATTTGTTTGTTTTTGTTTATTTTGAGACGGAGTCTCACTCTGTCACCCAGGCTGGAGTGCCGTGGTGCAATCTTGGCTCACTGCAACCTCTGCCTCCCAGATTCAGGTGATTCTCCTGCCTCAGCCTCCCGAGTAGCTGGGGCTACAGGCGCGCACCACCACACCCAGCTAATTTTTGTATTTTCGGAAGAGACAGGGTTTCACCATGCTGGCCAGGATGGTCCTGATCTCTTGACCTTATGATCTGCCCGCCTCAGCCTCCCAAAGTGCTGGGATTACAGGCATGAGCTACTGTGTCTGGCTGTTCTCTGTGTTTTATAAAGTACTTTGAGATTAATATTTGCTGAAAATCAGAAAAAAGAGGCAGTACTATATATTCAATTTTCAACTCTTTCTCTCTACTATATTTGTGAGAGATCATTTACATAAAAAGTTTTTTGTGATTATATACATTTAAAAGAAGTTCAGTCTTTTTTTTTGGGGGGGGGGGAAGTTTCACGTGAGCAAAGCAGATTCTTTAAAAAGTTCCAGCAAACTGAATTTTTTTTGGACTTTTCATTTAGGCCTCCTATAATGCAGAGAACAAGCGTTGTGGGGTGGGAGTGGGGAAGACCCCACCTCAAGATCTTCAGACCCCACCTCAAGATCTTTCCATCAGAAGTGTATGCTTCTCAGAGATATTCTCTGGTGCTCTTTTTGTTGGGACACTGGTTTCTGAAGTGCTTTTCAGAAAATGAAACTACCCTACCCAGTGTTTTAACTAATTCACAGATGTTGCAAGCACCTGCAGAATGCTGTAGTTAGCCCAGGGCAGGGGAGATGCTACCTAAATTTACTGAAACTGGTTGAAGGGCAGAGCTGGATCAGAAAGCACAGTTCATGGTCTTAACCTAGAAGAAGAGTCTGTCTATGACAGTTGAGAAATGCATTTTTAAAAGGAATCATTTGGGAAGAATTGCCTGGCCATTAATCAAGGAAAGCAAGCTTTAGCTCATAAGAGCTTCCAGGCTTCTATTTTAAAATTTTTCCTGCTGATAAGACTGACCATTTCCCAAGTGGGAAGAAATGCTGTTTCTGCTGATAGGTAGGAACCTCTCTGATACGCACTATCCATCTGGAAAGAGCAATTTAAGCAAGCATATGTCTGATGTTACTTTCTTGACAAAATTTGCAGTGCTCAAACGAGTATTCCCTTAATATTTCTCTTTTATTTTTTTTTGAGACAGAGTTTCACTCTTGTTACTCAGGCTGGAGCTTAATAACACAATCTCAGCTCATCACAACCTCTGCCTCCCAGGTTCAAGTGATTCTCCTACCTCAGTCTCCCAAGTAGCTGGGATTACAGGCATGCACCACCATGGACAGCTAATTTTTTGAATTTTTTGTAGAGAAGGAGATTCTCCATGTTGGTCAGGCTGGTTTCGATCTCCCAATGTCAGGTGATCTGTGGGCCTAGGCCCCTCAGAATGCTGAGATTACAGACGTGAGCCACTGTGCCTGGCCCCCACTTAACATTTCATAACATTATGAATACCCCCTTTCAAAGTAAGCTAAAATTGATTGTGACCCTTCCAAATGCAAAACAAGCATGCTGTAGACTCAGTGGAAAGATCCAAGAAAAGGAACTCTGGTTCCAACCCTAGGACATCTCTGATTTAAAGGAGGAGGATGAATAATTCTAATACAAAGAAGATTCTGACAGGTTCTATAATAGAAGTGAAGAAACAAGATTTGACACATAGATAAATACATGCATGAAGTGTGCACACACTCACAAACACATACACTAAGTGGATTGTACACTTCTAACGCAAGTCCTACTAATTCACATTATAAATCTCCAGTACTCTTATTATAATTTAACTGAAGGAGAATGTGACATATTCTAAAAATGAATACCTGCTTTATTTGGAGCATATTAAAGCATATTCAGAAGATTTACTTACTATGCAAGGATATCAGAGAAGTGCCATTTTAAACTCCAGAAAATTTTTATCACACATTATTATGTTCCCCAAACTAAGATCCCAAACAGTCTTGGTCAACACAGATGGGATCAATGCAAAATGAATGTCAGTGGGATTAATGAATGTGAAACATTCGATGAGACATGAATGAACATGAAGTGGGACCTAATGAGGTCAGCCTGGTGGGAGCAAGGTGAATGGTGGAGATATATGGGGGTGTTTTTCAGATCCCTTGGAGTGTTTCCAAGGAGATTCTCTAAGACTGTGACATTCTCAATAGCCACAACCTCACTAAGTACTCACTAAAGTCTTCTCAGCATCTCATATAGTGTATTATACGGTGTAAAGAGGATACACCAATTTCACTTCCCCTCCAGAGCCTCCCAATATACTAGGGAAATGGACCAAAATGTACCAAAGGACAGACAAATGATGTAGATGATGAAATCCCCAGGAGGCTAAAGGTAGGAGAGCTTCCCAAGAACAAGGAGGATTTGAGGAGAGCAGTGGCTGTGAGTAGGCTTCTAGAAGGAGGTGGAATTTGAGTTTGGCCTTCCCAACCAGGTAGGAATGAGAGGAGCAGAGAGGAGGGGGCCAGCATTCCAAGCAGAGAAGTACTCTGGTATTTTTGTCCACACACTCACAGCCACGCCACATTTTGCATATAATTTCAGGGGATTTTTATCAACTCCTTCTAACCACAGAACAAGGTTAGGACGCCCTGCTCTAGCACTTATGAAACTGTAATAGAGCATGCTTTTTGAGCAAAATAGAGCAAGGTGGGATTTCTTTTTTTGCTAATAGAGTAGGAAGTAACACACAATACCAAGTAGCCAAAAGAAAACCCCTACTCTCACCTAAATTACTTAATTGTAAGAACTAATTACTCAAACATAGAAACACCTCTGTGCATGTGCACCATTTTCTTTTCTTTCTTTCTTTTATTTTTTGAGACAGAGTCTTGCTTTGTCACCTGGCTTGAAGTACAGTGGCCTGATTATGGCTCACTGCTGCCTCAATCTCCTGGGCTTCAGCAATTCTCCTGCCTCAGTCTCCCAAGTAACTGAGACTACAGGTGTGCACCACTATGCCTGGCTAATTTTTAAACTTTTTTGTAGAGATGCAGTTTTGCTATGTTTTCCAGCTGGTCTTGAACTCCTGGGCTTAAGCAATCCTCCTACCTTGGCCTCTCAAAGTTCTGGGATTACAGGTGTGAGCCACCATGCCCGGCCATGCCTCATTTTCATTCACCATTTTTTGCTTCTGAATATTTAATTTTGGGGTTGATAAACAATCATTGTGGTTTCCCTTAAAACAAAGGTGGTTTCTGGGTACTAGTTTTCATCATCAGATGTACCTGCTTTTCTTTCTACTCCTCAACAAATGAAACTACAAGTATTAGATAATTAAATCCCATTATTCTATAAATAAAATATGGTCATAAATATTTTATAAAGTTATAGAGCTTCAAACACCTCTAACCTAAGGGGCATTGACTATTGATACAAGAGTGAAGTAGGTAGATGCTGAAATTAAGAGATTCATTTCAATGCAGTGGAATTATTCTCACCAGATTAACGTTGGAGGACACTAAGTACCCATATTCTACTTTTCATAATATTTGCCTCCATAAAAGAACCATCTTTGTTGGCATAAATATATGCCAAAAAACTTTTTTTTTGCATAAAAAGATAGTTCTTTTTTTGGAGGGGAAGATAGTGTCTCACTCTGTTGCCCAGGTTGGAGTGCAATGTCACTATCTGGGCCACTGGACCCTCTGCCTCCTGGGTTCAAGTGATTCTCCTGTCTCAGCCTCCTGGGTAGCTGGGACTACAGGTACCACCACCATGCTCAGCTAATTTTTGTATTTTTAGTAGAAATAGGGTTTCACCATATTGGTCAGGCTGGTCTCAAACTCCTGACCTTAGACGATCCACATGCCTTGGCCTCCCAAAGTTCTGGGATTACAGGCATGAGCCACTGCACCTGGCCAAAAAAAAAACCATAGTTCTTTTATTCTCAATGATAGTAGTTCTGGAAAAACTATGTGCAGCTTAGCTGTATGAACCAGAACTCACTAAGGAGAAGCATGTGACATTTCTTCAATATTTTGCCCAAGTTTATATCAGTCTCAGGAAACTTGTGTGACATGAGTTCCTTTAGGACATACCACATAATATTATGTAATATTATTGTTAGCAGATTCAGCGTTCACCAGCATGACAGCATCTCCACAATAGGACAGCCTTCATTTCCTTCCAACAGAAATCATCTTTGAGAATTCAGTATGTCACTTATGAACAACTTGAAGATCTGGGTCTCAGACCAGTTGCCACCATGATGATTCATCACCTAGAAAATGGCTGCTAATTGGAAGACACTCAGTGTAGTGAGAAGCAATGCAATGTGGTAAGAACAAAACCAGTCTCCTCTCTCACCCCCTCCCCAACCTTAGGATTCTATTAAAATGAGGAACAGATAATCTTATACTCATCAAGTAAGTTAGAATCAACATGGAAAGGCTGGAGTGTACACAAGACTAGCTACTTCATTTGTGGGTCCAGTGAAGAATAAAAATACAGTGACCATTGTTCAAAAGCTATTAAGAATTTCAAGAGAGCAAGAACAGAGCATTAAACCAAGCACAGGCCCCTTCTAAATGCAGGTTTCTATGTGATTGCCTTGGTTTTCTCTGTAGAATCAGGTAATGGAGTTAGCCAATCTTTAAGCAATCTTCTAATTTCAACATTCTGATATTTTCACTATAGTTTATTTTATAGTGTAGTTCTCTACAATTACAATACTGAAAGATAATTTTTTCTAAAGCCATTTTTTCCTGCCCACTGCTTACTGATATTTCTATCATGGGCACCACTATTCTATTCTCATACTTTCTTAGAGCCATCTTGGTTTATTTTTTTCCCTCAACTTCTTTGTTCAATAAGCCACTGAGTCTTACTCCATGTAATATTTTATGTTTATTTATTCCTTGCCATTCTCATACTCAAGTCCATATGTTGAGTTTACAACCACTTTTTAGCTAACCTTACCATCTACATTAGTTATTGAAAACTATGTAAGAAATCATTCCAAAATTTATGATTCTTGCAATTTCTGTGTCTAGGAAATTTGGGGATTCATTAACTAAGGAGTTCTGGCTTAGGATCTCTCTCATAATGTTGAGTCATGATATCTTGAGTGATGCAATCATCTGAAGGCTCACCAGGCCAGAGGATGTGCTTCCAAGGTGTCTCGTTCACATGAGCTGGTCAGTTGTGGCTGGTTGTTGGTGAGATGTCTCATTTTACTCCCTACATAGGCCTGTCTACTGGACAGCTTGAGTGCCTATCCTATATAGGGCCTGGCTCTCCCCAAAGTGAGAGGTCCAAGAGAAACAGCAGATAGAAGCCACTGTTTTGACAGCCTAGCCTCAGAAGGCACATGTCATTTTTCCTGCCATATCTTATTTATTAGAAGTGAGTCACTTAATTAGGTGGCATGTTCAAGGGAGGAAAATTAGACTCCACTTTTTGAAGCTTCCTTCCAAAAAATTTTTAAATACTTTTTTGACATATTGAAAAATCATTACACCGTCTTATGTGTTCCTTCCAAATTCAGCTTCCTAAACAAGGTTTAAATTGATTCGGTTCCCTGATCAGAACACGTTAAGTGAATTTAAGTGGAAAAAAACAAGGAGAAACAACTCTTCTTATTCTAGTGAACACATCTGTCAGGTGTCCCGCTTCACCAGGTCTGTCCATTCGCCCACCCAAAACACACTTGGATCTTTCTCAGGTGTGGACATCAGGTCCTTGTCCTCACTGTTCCTCCTAATTCAAATGCTCTCTCCCTTATCATCTTCTGGGTGCAGAACAAAATTCATTCAGTCATCCTATTAAGTTTTCTGTAAGTCTTCTGCAATGCAGTGACAGGCAGTATTTCTTCCTGTACTTTCACTTTCTAGCCATTCAGTGGGCCTCTACCTGCGGGACCCAGGCAACGTGCTGAGGGGTGAGGATATAAAGGCAACTTGTTTTAAAGTTTTCATGTTCCTATCTAGTGTTCACAGGGTCTACTTTGAACTATCCTTTTGGAAGTCTCTTGAGGGGTCTTGTTCACTGTGCACAGCTCAGTGCCAGGCAAATGCTGGGTATTTGATAAACATTCTGTGAATAGAAAAGCAAATGAAGATGACAAAAATCAGCAGGTAAGGCTAATTCTCTCTGCCAAGAAGTGGCCATTTTGATTTTTTTCTCCTTAAAAATGGTAGTTATTTTGAAGCATTTGAGAAAATTAAACCTATTTTATCTTGGTGCAGTAGGCTGCTAAGTTCTTTAGATAAATTCTTATTAAGTGGGCAGGATACAATATGATCTTCTCTTCAGGTAGAGGGAAGCGTTAGAAACTTCTTTCAGAATGTGGCTTGATCGTGCAATATACCCAGGTAACAATTCAGGCACACGTACCCCCTGAATCTAAAATAAAAGTTGAAAAAGAAAAAAAAGCTTAAGTGCTATAAACACTTTAAATACAGTGTGTGTGTGTGTGTGTGTGTGTGTGTGTAAACAAACATATATATATATATATATATATATATATATAAATTTTACAAAGAAACTGTCAAAAACTGCAATTACATGTATAGGAGACAAGAAGGATTATATTTTAGAGGATGAAGTGGGAAAAAATGTGAGGTCTTCTATGAGAAAAGATATGAGAAGAGCTAAATTTTGATAAATAGTTGAAAAAAGAAAATGTTGAAAACTACAATAAAATGTATAGAAGAAAAGAGATTAATTTTTTGAGGATGAAGTGGGAAAAAATGTGAGGTCTTCTATGAGAAAGGATATGAGAGAAGGCAAGAATTTTCATAAATAGTTGAAAAAAATCTAACTCAACATTACATGGTTCAGTAGGCTGCTAATGCAGTTCTTTAGATATGTGCATAAAAAATAAGCACAGCTCTAGCCCTCAAAAGGCTTAATGCTAATTAGGGACACTAAACAGAGACAGCTTCAAAAATACATAAGGATGCTTCTGAAGCAATATGGGATCAATAGCAGATTCACATTAAAAATATAAATAAGCACTGAGAATATGCAGCAAAAGGTATAGAAACAGTTCTGCAATTTACCTCCTGCAAATCAAGTAGTCAGAGTGGAAGGAGATCTTGGAGCACAGGCATAAAGGCCTTTCAGGACCCAGAAGTATATTTTATTCTCCTCTGATAATGGTCTTAACAGACCCAGCTGCCCTAATTCATTGGTTCTCCTCTTAGAAGTGTTCTTTTTTTTTTTCCCATTTATTTATTTTATTACATTTTAGGTTTTGGGGTACATGTGAAGAACATGCAAGATTGTTGCATAGGTACACACGTGGCAGTGTGATTTGCTGCCTTCCTCCCAATCACCTACATCTGGCGTCTCTCCCCGTGCTATGTCTCCCCAGCTCCCTACCCCCCACCATCCCTCCCTATTTCCTTAAATACCCCTCCCTATCCAGTTACCTCTGCTTCCATTTCCCTGCTTGCCATTACTTGGTTTTGGTTCTGATTTTACTTCTTTCTAGAATCTCAGTTTGGTAAACATTGTGGACTAAATGTTATGTCTCCCCAAATTTGTATTTGGAGCCCTAATCCCTGGTGTGATGATATTTGGATATGGAGATTTGGCGGAAGTGCTTAGAGTTAGATGTGGTCGTGAAATGTAGCCCTGAAGATGGGATTAGTGCCTTTATAAGAAAAGACACAAGAGAGCTCCCTGCTCCCCACCCCTGTGTCATGTGAGGACCCAGGGAGAAGGTGGTGATCTGCAGGCCTAGAAGAAGACCCTCATCAGAAACCAATCTTGTTGGACCTTGATCTCAGGCTTTCAGCTTCCTGAAGTGTGGAAAATCAATTTCTGTTGTTTAAACTTAAAAAAGAAAAAAAGAATGTGGCTTGATGAAGACCTCATAAAAAGTAACCAATTCTACTGCATTTATAAGAGTATGTCGTAATCCTTATTGGTTTTCTCTTTCTCCAAAAACAGACTGCCAAGCTCCAGTTGTGATCTATCTGGGCTACCTAAAGAAAGGTCCCTATGACCAGATACCTAAGCTTTGGAAATCTGATGAGCGCACTTGCAGGTGTTATATAACCTGTAGCCCTGGGTTTCAGGACATCCTGGGTCACTCCTCCAACCACAGTTGGAGAAACAGGAGCTGGGCCTCTTGCTACCTCTGCAGAGCTACAGAGCTCTGACTTCTGACCTCAGACTCTAGCCATGGCTTCCACCTCCTTGCAGAGAGATTTGGCCAGAGAGGTAATATTCCCTGAGGACACAAAACAGAGGTTCTCAAACCTTTTCTAGGGGAGACCCACCTGATGCATAAAAGGAAAGTTACTGGCAGGTTAACCTCTTATGAGATTTGTAGTTTTTTAAAAAAAGGTTTTAATTAGCAGTGGAACAGATAAAAGCTTGTAGAAAATTTGAGGGATAGTGTTGCTATTACTTCACTCTGACCCTCCCACTGATCTGGGTCACAGTCACCTTCTTGAGACTCCTCACTAAGCAATACCTCATTATTTATGGAAGGCATTACATTTGCCCCAGAGACATGGGTGATGTAGTGAGCTGGGCTTCTGTGAATTCTCTAGCTCTAAAAATTATTAGATAATTATTACCCTAATAATCTTGAGAGGAATAGTAAGAGAATATTACAACATAGGCCCACTGGGACTAATATATCTTGGAGGATTTACTCCTGTCTCTGTCCCTGGTTAATAGTGTGACATTGAGCCTAAATCAATCAATTTCTTATATTTTCTCCTTTGTAAAATTGGGAAATTGGACAAGATGATCTTTAAAGTTGCTTCCCTACAATCTTTTGAATTTATAAATTTTAACAAAGTTAAAAAAAAAACTTTTGTAGTTTTTGGTTTTCCTGATTATGACAAGAAATTTTTCAATGAAGAAGATTTCCAATACCAAATTTTAATTCACTTA
The DNA here is from genome assembly GCF_001604975.1 of Cebus imitator. Classification (NCBI taxonomy): domain Eukaryota; kingdom Metazoa; phylum Chordata; class Mammalia; order Primates; family Cebidae; genus Cebus; species Cebus imitator. The sequence goes on along the minus strand of NW_016107520.1, from coordinate 2,640,907 downwards.
ACTTTACCATAAATCACCTATTGCTTTTTAGAAAGGCTATGATGAAATTAAAATGAACCTCACGAGATTCATTTCCTCTTCAGAATGTTCAGTGATTAAGAGAATACTCAAAAGGTGCTTAGCGTGGTCTCATGAACTTGGTAAATTCTCAATAAGTGGAGATAATTCTTATTGTTGGTATCATGATCATTTCTTCATTCAATAAATGTTAGTGCATATATCAGCTAATAGGGATAGAGAAAATGCCCAACAAGATAGGCAAGTTTATTATCTTCACTATTACTATTTACTGAGCCTTGAGGATTTCCCAAGCTGACCCAGGCAGTTTGAGAACCTAATGAGCAAATGTTTGTTTAAGTCAAATAAAATAAAGAGACAAATCTCTAACTTTAAAACGTTTTATTTGGAAAGCAAGAATTGTAACTCAGGGCATACACATGAACTGGATGGCCTTCAATATGTCTGAAGAACAAAGAGAAGGTTGGAGTTTTTATAAAAAAGAGAAACGTTACACATTGTTTTGAAAGACAGTTCTTTGGCACTAGTTAGGTTTTGGAAAGCTGGCAACCTCTGATTGGTGGATGAAAGCAGTGGGTAAAACTAGTCTTAGAGTTGCAGCAGGTTGGTTCAGCAGTTATTAGATAAATCTAGTGTCAGGTTACAGCAGGCAGTTTCAGCACCTGGACTTGGGTAAAATTTAATTCTTGGAGCAATATTATGTGCCCTGAGTGCTTTTCTCCCTGTCTTCTAGATTATTTAAGTTTAATATGAGAAGAATAACTCAATTTGCATGATCAACATTCTCAGGTTCATGATCTGAAGTGCCTGCTTCCCTTTGGATGGAATGGTATGGGATGCCGCATCAAGGGAAAGAACAGTCCTTTGCTTTCATTTGCCAAAAAGTCACCGGGACAGTTTACCAGGTTTCTTGCTCGGATCACTCAATAAAGGGCATCAGAGGCTTAAGTTAATAAATAAGTCTTTAGTTTTCTCCTTTCCCTTTCAGAGTACAGTGGTACCAGAGTTAGTTAAGGCTATGTGACTACTCTCCCATCAAATTATTTACTCATGTTTTTTATCCCCATTAAGAGGCAAGAAATAATAAAGTGTAAAAAGTACGGGAATCCTCCTTTTACCCAAGGCCAAAAATGGTCTAAAAATATTAAATTGAAAAATTCAGTAATAAACAATTTAATTAAATAAATTATAAATTGTACATCATTCTGAGTAGTGTGATGAAATCTTGCGCTGTCCCAACTCCATCCTGCCTGGGACATGAATCTTCCCTTTGCCCTGGGTCTCTGCCAAGTAGATGCTACCAGCCTCTTCATCACTTACTGGTCTGATTGAGAAAGCATAGTATATGTGGGGTCAGTACTATCTGCGGTTTTGCACATTCACTGGGGTGGTCTTGGAACATATCCTCCAAAGATATTGGGAGGTGTGATGGAAGAAAAGAATTGGAGAGATGTAGAGACAAGGTCCTTGAACTTGGGCAAACTTGTTTGCATGCCCGCTGTGCTACTCGTTTTGTCACTGATCATTCACTTATGGAACTTATGGTTTTCCATAAGCTGTGGTGGACATGAAAATGCATCAGGGAAGGTAGAAAAAATATGTAACAATACAACGTAATGTAATATAATACCTTCTGTCAAGCATTTACTTACAAACATCTGTTTAATTCCTACTATAAACCATTTTCTGCGCTAGGTGCTGGCAATACAAAGATTAAAGACATAGTTCTAACTCTTTACCATATAAAATATCAAAAATAGGACAGATAAAGTATCTTGGAATCTTAGGAAACAGAAAGAGTGTAAAGAATCAAAGAAGGTTTTATTTATTTATTTTTTTGAAGCAAACTTCGTGCTGAGGGCAGACAGAAAATTATAAAGAGTTGAATGCAAAAAGCATGCCCAAGGCCATGGATATTAAGAATAAAAGCAAGGGCTATCATTTTTATAAAAAATAATATTGGTTATATTTGCTTCTCAATAGCAGCCAGAATTATTAAAAATATTAATTAATTATAAAGTAGCTAAAGTAGCTACAGGTAATATTTACCAAAGTGCCCAAAACTAAGTTAACAAAGGTCATAAGTAGACATGAGAAGGCAACAAAAGTACTTGTAAATTTTAACAAATCTCTGTGAAATGAGACAAATATTAATATAAATTTTTATCATGGTAACCAACAGGGGCTTAGTGGTGGGAGACATGGGATCGTCTACAATGAAGACAAATACACATCCTTGTTTTTTAAACAACTGTTAGCAATTTAACTAATTAAAACTTTGGTAAACGTCTGGGATATGAAGAAAACTTAAGCAATATCCTCAAGTACTCCTGTAGGTAGAGGTTCTTGAAGCTGTTTCCCAAGCTCCCCATCACATTCTGTCCTTCTCAGAAGAGCCAGTTTCACTGAATCCTTCCATAAGACCTATTACTAGAACAATATTCAATTCTCACACAATCTGGAAATAGAAAAATATCTGTTTAGAGACGGTGATTGCTTTGTGGCACAAATCTTGTAGTTTTGTTTTTGATGGTCCAAGGATTGATGACAACAGTTCAATGTGCTTGGTCTTGTCCAGTAGCTGGCACACTGTGCTTCTGTAAATCTCTTTATATCCAAATAGGAGCCATGAAAGATTCAGCATACTTCATGGTTCTTAGCCTCTCACTTTTCTGACAAGAGATTTGTTGGCATCAGCAATGGGAAATGCTAATTACATCTGTATCCAACTCTCAAGCCAGAATGGAATCACTATTTTTGATTACAGCATTATTATGTACTTTATTACATCTTTGCACCAGAGAAATAATACTTTAAGTGCTGATTTTGTCCTACATTTAAAACCCAGGAATCTCTGCCTTTCTTAAGAGTAGGATATGTGTGTGTGTCTGTATTTTTATATTGTTTTTAATTGACATAATAATTGTACATATTTATGGGGTATAGTGTGATGTTTTGATACATGTATACATTGAATAAAAATCAAGTCAGTGTATTTAGCATATCTATCACCTCATACATTTATCATTTCTTTATGGTGAGAATATTTAAAATCCTCTGTTCTAGCTATTTTGAAATATACAATACAATATTGTTAACCATAGTCCCCAGCCTACTTCGAAACAGAGCACAAGAACTTACTCCTCCTAGCTCACTGTCACTTTGTACTGGTTGACCAAGCTTTCTTTATTCCCCGTCCCTAGCCCTTGTTAACCACTATTCTAATCTCTACTTCTGTGAGATCAATGTTTTCAGATTCCACATGTGAGTAGAATCCTGTGGTATTTCTTTCTGTGCCTGGCTTGTTACACTTAACATAATGCCCTCTAGATTCATCCACATTGCCATAAATGACAAGATTTTATTCTATTTGATGGATGAAATGCATTCCATTGTGTATATCTACCACATTTTCTTTACCCATTCATCCTCTATAGACACTTAGGTTGATTTCATATCTTTGCTATTGTGAACAGTGTTGCAATGTGGGAGTGCAGATGTCTCTTCAACGTACTGATTTTATTTTATTTAAATATATACCCAGTAATGAGATTGCTGGATCATATGAATGTTTTAAACTTCTGAGGAACCTCCATACTGTTTTCTATAATGGCTGTACCAATTTATATTCCCATCAACAATGTATAAGAGTTCCCCTGTCTTTACATCCATGCCAGCATTTGTGAGTTTTCGTCTTTTTGATAATAGCTATTTTGTTTATTTTCTTTGAGATGGAGTCTCACTCTATCACCCAGGCTGGAGTGCAGTGGTGCGATCTTGGCTCACTGCAACCTCCGCCCCCCTGGGTTTAAGTGATTCTTCTGCCTCAGCCTCCCCAGTAGCTGGGATTACAGGTATGCACCATCATGCCCGGCTAATTTTTGTATTTTTAGTAGAGATGGGGTTTCACCATCTTGGCCAGGCTGGTCTCGAACTCCTGACCTCATGATCCGCCTGCCTCAGCCTCCCAAAGTGCTGGGATTATAGGCATGAGCCACTGCACCCAACGATAGTAGCTATTTTATTTAAGGTGAGGTGATATCTCATTGTTGTTTTAATTTGCCTTTCCCTAATGATTAATGATGTTGAGAATTTTTTCATATCCCTGTTTTCCATTTTCTATGTCCTTTCTTGAAAAATGTCTATGCAGGTCTTTTGCCCATTTAAAATCAGATTATTTGATTTTTTGCTATTGCACTGTTTGGGTTTGTTATATAATTTAGATATTAAACCAGGTTAATATCCTGGGTAATTAATTCAGGATACAGATACATGATTTACAAATATTTTATCTCATTCTGTAAGTTATCTTTCCACTCTGTTGCCTTGTTCCTTTGCTGTTTGGAAGCTTTTTAATTTGAGGTAATCCTATTTGTCTATTTTTGTTTTTGTTGCCTGTGTTGCAGGAGCCTTATCTAAAAAATTCTTCCTCAAACCAATGTTATGAAGCATTTTCCGTGTGTTTTCTTCTAGTAGTTTTATTGTTTCAGGTCTTACATTTCAGCTTTAATCCATTTTGAGTTGATTTTTGTATATGGTGTGAGATATAGGTCTACTTCATTCTTCTGCATGGGAATATCCAGTTTTCCCAGAGCTATTTATTGAAGAGACTGTCCTTTATTCATTGTGAGTTCTTAGTCCCTTTGTCAAAAATTGGTTGGTTGTAAGTACTGGGATTTATTTCTGTGTTCTTTATTCTGTTCCATTGGTCTATGTGTCTATTTTTATATCAGTACCATGATTTGTCTATTTTTATATCAGTACCATGCTGTGTTGCTTACTGTAGCTTTGTACTTTATCTTGAAGTCAGGTAGTGTGATGCCTCCAGCTTTGTTCTTTTTGCTAAAGATTGCTTCGGTTATTTAGGATCTTTCTTTCACTGCAGAAGTCTACCAAACCTTTAAAGAACTAATGCCAATTCTACTTAAACTGTTTCAAAAACTTGAAGAGGAGAGAATACTTCCAAACTCATTCTACAAGGCCAGCATTACCCTGATGCACAAAACACACAAAGATACAATGAAAACAGAAAACTACAAATAAATATCCCTGATAAATATAGATGTAAAAATTCTCAACAAAACACCAGCAAACCAAATTAAACAGCAAATTAAAAAGATCATTTACTGTTATCAAGTGGAATTCATCTCAGTGATGCAAAGATGGTTCAACATACATAAATCAATAAATGTAATACATCACATTAACAGAATAAAGAACAATAACCATATAAGCATTTCAATAGGTACAAAAAATATTTGAAAAAAGTCAACGTCCCTTCCTAATAAAAACTTTCAATAAATTAGATATAGAAGGAATTTACCTCAACACATTAAAGGCCATATATGACAAATCCACAACTAATATCATACTGAGTGGAGAAAAGTTGAAAGCTTTTTCTCTAAGATCTAGAACAATATAAGGATGCTTACTTTTACCAATTCTATCAACATAGTACTAGAAGTCCTAGCCACGGAAATTAGTTAACAGAATGAAACAAGGCATCAAAATTGGAAAGGAAGAAGTAAATTGCCCTGTTTGCAGATGACTTGGTCTCGTACATAGAAAACCCTAAAGATTTCACTAAAAAACTGTTAGGACTAATAAACAAATTCAAAATGTTATAGAATACAAAACCAGCATAAAAATCAGTATCATTTCTATACAATTATATTCAATGAACTATCTGAAATAGAAATTTTTAAAAATCCCATTTACAAGAGCTAAAAAAAAATACTTAGAAATAAATTTAACCAAAGAGGTGAAAGATCTTTACATTGAAACTATAAAACATTGATAAAAGAAATTGAAGGAGACAAGATAGATGGAAAAATACTGTGTTCATGGATTGGGAGAGGTCATATTGTTAAAATGTCCATACTACCCAAAGCAATCTACAAATTTAATGCAACCCTTATTAAAATTCCAATGACATCTTTTATGGAAATAGAAAAAAATCCTAAAATGTATGTGTGTGTACATATATATAATATTTTAGAAACATGTTCATGAGCTTTATTGCTTTTAGTCTCTGTTCTCTATTTATCTTAATAACAAGTGGTTCATGTAATCAAAGAGATCAGGAATAACCTGGATTGAGGAAAATGCAATGGGAAAATTGATGTGTGTTTCCCTGAAATTGCACATTGACTTTAAAAAATAAATAGAACAATATTTCATCCAAATTAGTTTTGGTCTGCTAAGCTTAATGCAGTTGAAAGTTAAAAGCACACAGAAGATAGCACTTCTACTATTTGCCTAAGATATTTTGGTCCTTAAAACATCTATGGGTTGATATTTGAAAGAATCTTAATTGACTCTCAAAGGCATATTGGCTGTGGTAATTGAAATGCATTCAAAATAGAAAGTCAGAAAGATCATACTTTTGTCAAAATCCAATCATTTAAAAAAACCAGGCTTAAATATGGACACCACTCTCTTCCTGACGTGATACTTTTTTTTCTATTAAGGTGATAGATGTAAGTGTGTTCTAGACAACTCTTTTTTTTTTTTTTTTTTTTTTTTTT
>NW_016107520.1:2540014-2634352 GCF_001604975.1 Cebus imitator | reverse complement strand
GGAGTTTCGCTCTTGTTACCCAGGCTGGAGTGCAATGGCATGATCTCAGCTCACCGCAACCTCTGCCTCCTGGGTTCAGGCAATTCTCCTGCCTCAGCCTCCTGAGTAGCTGGAATTACAGGCATGCACCACCATGCCCAGCTGATTTTTTGTATTTTTAGTAGAGACGGGGTTTCACCATGTTGACCAGGATGATCTCGATCTCTTGACCTCGTGATCCACCCGCCTTGGCCTCACAAAGTGCTGGGATTACAGGCGTGAGCCACCGCGCCCGGCTTAGACAACTCTTAAATGAGCTAACCACTTTAGTGGTTAGATGGTTATTCTGATATACCTCATTTAAAGCAGATGTCATTTATGAAATTTGGATTTAAAAAATAGAGAGAGATATATACTCTACAGAAGGATCCAATTTATTATTTTATTAAGCATTAATCTCCTCTTAATGTGTCAAAAATATTACCCACACTTTCAGAAATCTACAGGTTAAAACTTGATTGATCAGAAACCGACAATTAGAACTTCAAACTCTTTATTCTTTTCTCTATAGCTTTATAACAAAGATCACAGGAAAAAGACACTGATTTCAGGAATTTATTTACTTATACATTGATTTACATTTACATATTCCATTACATATTTATAAAGTAGATTGGTTTATGCCTAATCTTTCTCCTTTCCCTAGTTTACCTTCCTTCCTTGCTTTTTTTCTACTTTACTTTTCCAAGTTCATAAATATTTGCTGAACCTCGACTGTGTCCCAAACCTGTGCTATATTCCAGGGAATTAGTGGTGAACAAAACAAGCTGGGTTCTAGTCTGGCTGGTGGTTGGAGTCTCCTGGGGTATAAACAAACCATCCGGGAATTCCCTTGATGTGTCCTTCTGTCCTGCTGCAAGAAAAGTACTGAGTGCTCAGGGGCGATAAAGAAGAGAAACCTTACATAGATTTGGAGGTTAAATCAGATCAAGCTGAGGTATGAGGGATCAGTAGCAGTTGCCTGCCAGAAAGGGCAGAAGGGAGTCTTTAACCTGGAGGGCATGGCAAATGTGAAAGCCCATGTTTCAAACAGAGAATACAGCTTTTGAGGAATTGTAAACACTTAGATATGACTGAAAGACACATTTGGAGAGTCAACAGGAGGAGGGTAAGAATGGAGACCAGGAAGTGAATTTATTAAAAGGCTGTTACAGTTATCAGAGTTAGAGATCATATGACCCTGATCTGCTGTGGTGGCAATGGGGATGGAGCCTAGTGGTTGAGTTCCAAAGGTAGAATCAATAGGTGTCTTTGAAGAGTGAGTTTATGTGTATGTGTATTTTGGGGTTATGGAAAGAGAGAAGAGAGGCAGGAGTCAAGGATGCGTATAGAATTTCTGGTTTTGGTAACTGGGATGATATCATGATGCCTGAGATGCAAAACCCCAGGAGGAGAAGGAAGTGTAGGAGAGATTGTGAGTTTAGCTTAGTGAGACATTAGAGTCAAAATGACTAGAGACAGTTGGCTATATGATTCTGAAATTAAGAAATCATTGAAAATGAGAATACAGGGTCATCAACATAAAGGTGATTATTAAAGAAATGAGAGTGAGCAAGGCCACTTAGGAAACATGTAACAGTAAGATGAGGATGTAGCTGGATAACTGTGCATTCTGCTCATCAGTGGTCAATAACCATGTATATGAGTAATTGTCAATGTTCTTTTTATGGGTCTTCATCCATATGTAAATGTAAATATGAAGATGTAAATGTAATCTGTAGAGATTTCAGATTATGACTCCCACCACCATGATCTGTGCCCTAGGACCTTTCATAGTATATTTGTAAGGAGGGCTGCTTTGGAGAACCTTCTAGATGCCAAGGTGAACACAGGGTCCTGGCCCCATTAGTGATTGGGCTCAAGTCACACAAAAGCATGTTGACCGAGTTCCTCACTGAGTTTGTTCCTGAGTGTCACAGAAATATAGACAGTTTTAAAAAGACTAGGCAAGGTGCAGTGGCTCATGCCTGTAATCCCAATACTTTGGAAGACTGAGGTGGGTGGATAACTTGAGGTCAGGAGTTTGAGACCAGCCTGACCAACATGACAAAACCCCGTCTCAACTAAAAGTACAAATATTAGCCAGGTGTGGTGGTGGGCATCTGTAATCCCAGCTACTCAGGAGGCTGAGGCAGGAGAATTGCTTGAACCCGGGAGGTGGAGGTTGCAGTGAACAGAGATCATGCCACTGCACTCCAGCCTGGACAATAAGAGCAAGACTCCATCTTCAAACAAACAAACAAAAAACCAAACAAACAGACTCAAACTCTTTGGATTCAAGTTGCATTAAAAACTGCCACTTTCCCTGTGCATGGTAACAGTAGTCACATACAGATACCAGGTTTCACCCTGGAAAGAAAAGGTAAGATCATCTTTGCCTCCGAGTTCATGTAGAATTACCCATTCTTTTTTCTATAGAATTCCTTTCTCATGGTATGCTAACTTTTAATGCAAAGTGCCAGACTTTTAATTTTAAATTCAACATCAATTTGTTCTAGCAAAAAGCTAATGGCACACATGTAAGTGTATGACAGCAAGTCTCTGTGTTTAGGAAGATGTGGGAAGGGTACTGCACCTGCCAACTATAAAACCGAGTTCATAGAGAATAATAAATAAAATTGCCTGCCTTTATTTCTTGAAAAACTTATGTGCTCTTTGAGAACACACAAAACTGTTGAAAGAAAGAAAAGAACTCATTAGCACCACTGCTAAAAATATAAACCAGTACAAAAGGCAGCCATCTTTTGTTGCTGCATTCATTCAAGTTTCCAGGCAAATTGCAAAGTATACGATGATTCCCTTGGTACTTTTGTCTAAACTGGAGTTTGGAAATTCATTTTGGGGGAAACAGCTTCAAAATAAGGTGAGCACTAAACCAAGACTATGTAATTCAGGTTGGTAAAATAAGTATTCAGAAAGATACATTCAAAGGGAATAACTAAAAGCAAAAAGAAATGTAAAAAAACAGGGAAAAATGATTATGCCAGAAAATGGTCAGGAAACTAGGATTCTGCTTGCATGACAGTAAACATTGCCAGTTAAATTACACTGTGTGTTCAATTCCTGTATAAGAAGTGAAGCAGAATATGTCTACCTCAATAAAATGCAGTCAAGGTTAAAATATGTGTGTCCAAATCCTTGCAAAAAGCCCAGGTGAAAGGTACTGTATATAAACAAAACATTTGTATTGTTTAATCTAACTATGGCTAAAAGCCCAAGAGTATCACACAAAAGCATTTTCCCCAGGAAAGATCTTGAACTTCAAAGAGAGACAAGTACTTAGCATAACTGACACATCCCAAATTTTCCTCTTCTATAGGTTTCTCAATGTTCTTTTAACAACTTCTTGAATTCCTGAACAATTAGAAAATATTCTCTACTTTTAAAAAATGAGTTTGTTTTAAACACACAATAGGATTCAATGTTTTACTTTCAGTTCTCTGCAATGCAACATCACACTCCTTTGGAGCTGTTGAAGGAATTCCCTGTATTGCCCAGAGCCCCATTCTCAAGCATATCCAAGGCCATTCAGATTTTATGTGGGGATAATATAAAATGAAATATAACTCAGAGCTCAGGGCATCTAAGCGCAGGCCTAGATTATTAGTGCTATAGGGACCAAAAGTCCCAGCTTCTTAATTTGTAATTCGGCCAATTGTAGGAGTATAACGTGGAATCAAGGAGAGAGCTTTGCCACCTGGTACCTGGGCACAAAGTGATTTAATAGTAATAATCTTGAGCATTGCTGTGACCCTGTAATAATGTTCTGCAAGGGCAGTATTTGTGTTGAGTGATGTTCTTTGTAGAGTGTCCAACCAGGAAGGGAGGCTTCTTATAAGAGGAGTTTACACAGAAGAGTGGAGAAACCGAAGAGAGCATGCCACCAATGAGGGCACGGGTAGAAAACATTTAGGCTAGAGAGAGACAGAGAGCTGCAGTATCATATGAACATGCCCATTAACTAGTAAGGGTAGTGGCTAGCTTTTCTAGAATGGATTAGGGGAAAATAAAATCCTTTACAGATATTAATGATAAGCCCTCTGAATGTATGAAGTTGATGAACTGTGAGTGATGTTAAGGTCTCTGAGGGAAGAAGCAGATATCCCTACAAGATGACATGGAGACAAGAAGTGACAAGAGAGTTGAGGACAGCCAGAGAACAGGCTTTGCTGTTAGACAGAGAGGATATGGGGCATTACCAGATATTTAGGGGAAAGAAGAGTAAATTAATATAAAACTCCTTTATGTTTTTATGAATTGTTGTTTAAAAGTATGGATCTCGATACAGAGCGCTGTTGAGGGATTCTCACAAATCTGTTAAGACCTCATTTAAATACAAAGACTGAGTGTTCTATAACCCATTATTCAAAAGAGATTATGGTGGCCAGTGGGGACAGAACTAGTTAAAAACACCCTATGAATTTCTGTGTTAAGAAGGTATACTTATGAAGGAAAGAATTAAGTATTTTAGTCAAGTCCTTTTCTCTTTTCTCATCTGAAAAAAAAAAAAAAACTTGGAAAACAGTACTCACCTTGAATGAATACTGTAAAGATCAACAGATAATAACCATAAAGCTTAGCAAAGAGTGATCATTTAATAAATATTTGTTATGATTACTCACTGTCACTCTCCCACACATGTTGAGTGCATTATTTTGCATAGACACACAAACCATAACCCAGTTGTTTTAGAAAAAAGAGTGCTGGATAAGTAACTATGGATCACATGAAAGCAATGTGTAATGAGTTTTGAAAGAAATAGGGGTCAGTTTTCTTCTCCTAACATACAACAAATTGAATAACCTTATTTCAATGATGAATAAAGGCAATAAACTGTCCGTGGTATTTTCCATTTTGAAAAGTGAGTTCTGCCTTTGAATGGTATCTGATTAATTTATGGAAAAAGTGTTTTTATTCATTTTTCATTTACAGTGATTCTATCTCATACCAAACTAAAAAACATTAAATGGTCAACATTCCTGTCAGATAAGAGAGTTCAATTGTAAGATTCATATCCTAGTTATATTAGCAGTAATAAAACATTTTCCAGAGCCTGTTACTCACATTACACATAACCTTTAAAAGGCTATGCGCAGGTCAGGCGTGGTAGGTAGCTCATGCCTGTAATGCCAGCACTTTGGGAGGCTGAGGTAGGTGGATCACCTGAGGTCAAGAGTTCGCTACCAACCTGGCCAACGTGGTGAAACCCCATCTCTACTAAAAATATAAAAAATTTGCCAAGCATGGTGGCGGGCATCAGTAATCTCAGCTACTCAGGAGGCCGATCCAGGAGAATTGCTTGAACCCAGGAGGCAGAGGTTGCAGTGAGCCTCGTGCCATTGCACTCCAGCCTGGGGAACAAGAGCAAAACTCTGTCTCAAAAANAAAAAAAAAAAGAAGAAGAAGGCTATGCCCATTTTGTAGCAAGAAAACTTGGTAGCAATTTGTGCTGGAATTAGCATGGACATGTTTTGTGTTCCTCAGGCTATCTCCTGACATTTTCCACTATTCTTTACTGAGTAAAAAATTTTCTTTGTGCTGTAATAATTTAGAAGGAAATTGTTACAGCACAATTGAGTCTTCCCTAGTTAGTTTTCACTGAGACATAGCTATATTTTCATCTTCTTCTCTGACTTGTGGCCAAAATATAAAGTCAGTTTACATTAGAAATTTAGAAACAATTACAATCCATAGGCTTTTCACTACAGATGTTGGTAAAGGGCTTTGGGGGAGAGGGTGGCTGCTTTGTCCTAACAAATAACTACTCTATTCACTTTAATAGCAAGAACTGGTTAGCAGCTGCTCAAGGCATTTTAAGTTAATGGCATTAGGATTATTAATTGACAGCACAATATTTCTACTCAGCATATTCCACCTGTCTTGTAAAAATATTTTCTGGCAATGCAGAGTTTGAAAAGGTTGCTGGCAGCAGCTGCCATGTGTGATTCAAAGAACAACCCCAAGTTGCTATTCAGGGAAAATGATTTGCAATGGGACCCAGTAAAAAAGCTAAAGCAATTTGAAGGTGGCATACAATAGCAGTTTCATGTGTACATAATTGCATAGCCAATACATCTAGCATTCAACTTGTATGGAAGGCAACAGGGAATGTCTTAGTTCATGGCCTTTGCCTGATTTTTCAGCTGGGTAAGAAAATTGTCCAGCTATGTAGTTTAAAGGTACAGCAGGTGGTAGAAAGAGGTTTAAATGTACCTTACAAAATCAGTGTCACTAACAGCGATATTTAGTCATCCTACAAACAGCCTGTTTGGTTATTGTTTCTCACTGTGAGTTTCACATCATTTTCTGAATTTCTTTCAAGATATCTACAGATTTTCCAGTGTTTAATTAATAGAGCTTCAAATGGGCCAGGCGTAGTGGCTTACGCCTGTAATCCCAGCACTGTGGGAGGCCAAGGCAGGCAAATCACCAGGTCAGGAGTTTGAGACCAGCCTGGCCAATATGGTGAAACCCTGTCTCTACTAAAAACACAAAAAAACTATCTGGGCATGGTGGTTTGCACCTGTAGTCCCAGCTACTCAGGAGGCTGAGGAAGGAGAATCACTTGAACCCGGGAGGCAAAGGTTGCAGTGAGCCAAGATCGTGTCACTGACTCTAGCCTGGATAACAGAGTGAGACTCTGTCTCAAAGGAAAAAAAAAGAGCTTCACATTTCTATGGTGTACATATTCACAGGTGCCTGGGCATAAAGAGGGTTTGAAATAGCCTAGTGGAACAAAAAATTAATTTGATTCTTGTGCCAAACCCTACAGAGCCTTGCCTCAGCAAAAGTAAATGGAAGTAAACACTACAACAAGCTGCTTTGACTTTCAAGGAGAGACATTCTTTCTCTGTTGTTAAAGATAAAGCATTCTGGGGACACGCTGTCATAACATCACAAAATAATGATGACAATGGACACTTGTTGATTTCTCACTAAGATTCAAAATGAGTACACCTTAATGCTCTGACTTATTTAAGCCTTATGGGACGTCTATGATGAGAATACTTTTATTATCCCCATTTTATGTATAAGGAAACTGAGAAAGAAAGGCAAAGTTAAGCTGTCCTAGCATTGGCACCTATACGTTTAGTCATTTTTGATCTCAGTTTCTGTTACATTGGACTGCAGAATAGAACATGACTACTCATGATTGCATTTTTGCTTGGCAGCAGAGATTACATGAGCTGCCTTCCACTTCCTATTTGTAGAAATTTGGGGACATTAAAATTTAGTCAGCTTAACCTATGAAGTTTGTCTAGTTCTGCTGATAGCACATTAAAGATTCTTAAGGGCATTTCTATAGCTGTTTGGTAGCATATACAGGTGGTCTTTTTTAGCAATGCTTTTGGATAATGACAAATCAATTGTGAGGTCAGAGGTCAGTAGAGAATGTGTGAAACGATGGTTCTATTTGATAACAGAAAGTGCATGGCAGTGACCCCGAGGAGGTGAGCTCTGCAATTGTCCCAGCCTGCTCGCTAGAGTTTCCAAGTCATAGGGCTGGACCCAAACAGAGTTCAGAAGCCTCCTTAAGTTGAGGAGAACAAGTTGTGAATTTGGGGATATCAAGATGGCTAGAATTTTCAGGTACAGTACCAGAGTGGAGAGCTTCAAGGATAGGAAGAGACTGAGAGAAAGAGAAAGAGAGAGAAACGCAGAGGGAGCTATTCTGGATATGTGCAGAGTGCTACCCTCAAATCTTTAGTTGAGTATTAATGCATGCAAGTGAGAAAACTAGCAAGAACAGGAAAAGGAGAAGGAAGAATAATTGCTGCAGCTTCTGACACGTATGAGAACACATGTCATTGGCTTTAGGGCCCAGCCATATAACCTAGGAAAATCTCATCTTGTGATCTGTGGCTTACTCACATCCATACAGACCCTTTTAAAAAATGAGGTCACATTCGCAGGTCCTAGGAATTAAAGCATCAACATTTCTTTTGTGGGGCACCACTCTACCAACTACAACTGTCTACTGTATGATTCTGCTTATATTAAAGTCTAGATCAGGTACAACTGTAATGATAGAAAGCCAGCTTGTGGTTTGTGGGAACCAGGGAGTTAGGGGAAGAGATTGACTACAAAGGGACATGGGGGACATTTTTAAGGTGGTAGCAATGTTCTATATCTTGATTGTTTTTGTTGTTGCATGTCTGTTTATAGTCGTCAAACTCATTGAATTGTATGCTTAAAATTAGTAAATTTTATATATATGTGTGTGTGTGTATATATATACATGTTCTACTTTAATAAGGTTGAACAATACAATGAAAATATAAACAAGCATCATCTCATCATCGTAAATATCATTCACAAATCAGTAGGAATTGATTTGAGAGTGTGACAAGTTGGGGGACTGACTCTAGGAAAGTCAGGGAAGCTCTTAGAAATCAGAAGTATTTGGTCTGCTGTCCAAAGCAAAGCAGGTGAAGAAGAAGTTGTAGTAGAACCTTCAGCAATAGACGCACCTCTCCCTGAGGGGAGATTATTCCACTCTTCCCATTTTATAAACTGTAAATTTTTGTAGCTACATAGTAGGTCTATATATGCAGGTGGTACATAAGATATTTTGATGCAGGTATGCAATACCTAATAATCATATCAGGATAGATAGGATAGCCATCTCCTCAGGCATTTATTCTTTGTGTTGCAAATACGTCAATTATACTTTTAGTTATTTTTAAATGTACAGTTACTAATAATAAATGTACAGTTATTTTGACTATTAAGTAATAAATGTACAGTTATTTTGACTATAGCCACTCTGTTGTGCTATCAAATGCAAGGTCTTATTCATTCTAAAAATTTGGTTTTGTACCCATGAACCATCCTCACCTTTCCCCACCACCCCCCACTACACTTCCCAGCCTCCCGTAATCATCCTTTTATTCTCTGTCTCCAAGAGTTCAATTTTTTTATTTTTAGATCCCACAAATAAGTGAGAACATATGATGTCTGTCTTTCTGTGCCTGGCTTATTTCACTTAATGTAGTGACCTCTTGTTCCATCCACGTTGCTGCAAACGACAGGATCTCACTGTTTTTCATGGTTGCATAGTACTCCATAGGTACTACTTTTTTTTTTAAATTTTCATTTTATTTTACTTTAGGTTCTGGGGTACACGTGCAGGTCATGCAGGGTTGTTGCATAGGTGCATATTATATCCGGCATTTCTCACCATGTTATCCCTTCCCACCCTTCCCATCCCCTGCTGTCCCTCCTCTACCCTCCCTCACAATTACCTCCAATGTGTGATGCTCCTCTCCCTGAGTCCACATGTTCTCATTGTTCAACACCCACCTATGAGTGAGAACATGCAGTGTTTGCTTTTCTGTTCTGTGTCAGTTTGCTGAGAATGATGATTTCCACATTCATCCAAGTTCCTAAAAGGACAGGAACTCATAATTTTTTATGGTTGCATAGTATTCCATGGTGTATATGTACCACATTTTCTTTGTCCAGTCTATCATTGATGGGCATTTGGGTTGGTTCCTTTGCTGTTGTACACAGGGCTGCAATGAACATACGTGTGCATGTGTCTTTATAGTAGAATGATTTATAGTTCTTTGGGTATATACCCAGTAATGGGATTGCTGGGTCAAATGGAATTTCTATTTCTAGATCCTTGAGAAATCACCACACTGTCGTCTACAATGGTTGAACTAATGTACACTCCCACCAGCTATGTAACAGTGTTCCTATTTCTCCACACCCTCTCTAGCATCTATCTCCAGATTTTTTAATGATCGCCATTCTAACTGGCATGAGATGGTATCTCAATAAGGTTTTGATTTGCATTTCTCTAATGATCAGTGATGATGAGCATTTTTTCATATGTTTGTGGCCTCATATATGTCTTCTTTTGTAAAGTGTCTGTTCATATCCTTCACCCACTTTTGAATGGGCTTGTTTGTTTTTTTCTTGTAAATCTGTTTTCCTTCTTTGTAGATTGTGGATGTTAGCCCTTTGTGAGATGAGTAGACTGCAAAAATATTTTCCCATTCTGCTGGTTGCCGGTTTGCTCTAATGATGGTTTATTTTGCTGTACAGAAGCTCTGAATTTTAATTAGATCTGATTTGTCTATCTTGGCTTTTGTTGCCATTGCTTTTGGTGTTTTAGTCATGAAGTCCTTCCCTATGCCTATGTCCTGGATGGTTTTGCCTACGTTTTCTTCTAGTGTTTTTATGATGCTAGCTTTTATGTTTAAATCTTTGATCCATCTGGAGTTAATTTGAGTGTAAGGTGACAGGGAGGGGTCCAGTTTCTGCTTTCTGCACATTGCTAGCCAGTTTTCCTAACATCACTTATTAAACATGAAGTTCTTTCCCCATTGCTTATTTTTGTCAGGTTTGTCAAAGATCAGATGGTTGTAGATGTGTGGTGTTGCTTCTGAGGCCTCTGTCCTATTCCATTGGTCTATGTCTCTGTTTTGGTACCAATACCATGCTGTTTTGATTACTGTAGCCTTGTAGTATAGTTTGAAGTCCAGCAGTGTGATACCTCCAGCTTTGTTCTTTTTGCTTAGGATCATCTTGGCTATGCGGCTTCTCTTGTGATTCCATGTGAAGTTTAAAGGTTTTTTTTTTCCAGTTCTGTGAAGAAGGTCGTTGGTAGCTTGATGGAAATAACATTGAATCTATAAATTACATTGGGCAGTATGGCCATTTTCACGATATTGATGCTTCCCAACCTTGAGCATGGAATGTTTTCACATCTATTTGTGTCCTCTCTTATTTTGTTGAGCAGTGGTTTGTAGTTCTCCTTGAAGAGGTCCTTTACATTCTTTGTTAGTTGTATTCCTAGGTATTTTATTCTCTTTGTAGCCATTGTAAATCTTCTTTGGAAAAATATCTGTTCAAATCCTTAGCCCATTTTCAAATTGGGTTGTTAGTTTTTTTACTATTCAGTTGCAAAATTTGCTAATATATTTTGGACATTAACCCTTTATTGGATATATGGTTTGCAAATATTTTCCCCCATTCTGTAAGTTCCCTTTTCATTTTGTGGATTGTTTTCTTTATTGTACAGAAGATTTTAGTTCAATGTAGTCCCACTTGTCTAATTTTGCTTTTGTTGCCTGTGTTTTTGGGGTCATGTCCAAAAAAAATCATTGACAGGACCAATGTCATAAAGCTTTTCCTCTTTATGTTCTTCTAGGGGTTTTATAGTTTCAGATCTTATATTTAAATATTTAATCCACTTTGAGTTGATTTTTGCGTATGGCATGAAAGAAAGGTTCAATTTCATTCTTTGGCATGTGGACATCCAGTTTTCTAAACACCATTTGTTGAAGAGATTGTCCTTTCTCCATTGTATATTCTTGGCACCCTTGTTGAAGATCAGTTGACTATATGTGTGTGAATTTATTTCTGGGCTCTCTATTCTGTTCCATGGGTTTATATGTGTATTTTTATGCCAGTACCACATGTATATACACCAGGAGCTTTGTTCTCCTTTTTCAAGATTATTTTAGCTTAAATTAGAAGTGTTTTGTTATTCCATATACATTTTAGGATTTTTTTTTTTCTATTTCTGTAAAAAGGGTCATTGGGATTTTGATAGGAATTGCATTGACTCTGCACTCTGTAGATCACTTTGGGTAGTATGGATATTTCAATTTTAGTCTTCTAATCCATGAACATGGGTATTTTTCCATTTGCTTACACCTTCTTTAATTTATTTCATCAATGCTTTTCAGTATATACATCTTTGATCTCCTTGATGCAGTTTATTCCTCAGTATTTTCTCAGTGCTGTTTTCCAAATACCTTTTTAGAGAGTTTCTTAACAGTGTATAGAAACACCACCGATTTTTGCATGTTGACTTTTTATCCTGCAACTTTCTTGAGTTCGTTGATTAGTTCTAATGGTTTTTTGTTTTAATGAAGTCTTTAGGGTTTTCTGTATGTAAGATCATGTTGCCTGCAAACAGGGTCAGTTTTATTTCCTGCTTTCCAATTTTGATGCCCTTTATTTATTTATTTTTCTTGCTTAATTGCTCTGGTTAAGACCTCTAGTACTATGTTAGATAACAGTGGCAAGAGTCGGCAACCTTGCCTTGTGTCTCATCTTAGTGGTAAAGCTTTCAGTTTTTCACCCCTGAGTACGATATTAGCTATTGTTTCTCATATGTGACCTTTATTATGTTGAGGTATATTCCTTCTGTTTGTAATTTGTTGAGAGTTTTTATATGAAAGTGTTGAATTTTGCCAAAAGCCTTTTTCCTCATCTATTGAGATGATCATGTGAGTTTTATCCTTCAGTCTGTTAATTGATTTGTATTTGTTGAGCTATTTCTGCATCTTGAGGATAAATTCCATTTGGTCTTTGTTGTGTGATCCTTTTAAGGTGCTATTAGATTCAGCTTGTTTTAGTATTTTGTTGAAGATATTTTGTGTCTATATTCATCAGGGACATTGGCCTGTAGTTTTCTGTTCTCATGGCTTTATTTGGCTTTGGTATCAGGATAATGCTGGCCTCATAAAATGAGTGTAAAAATGTTTCCTATTCTGCAATGTTTGGATGAATTTAAAAAGAATTGGTGTTACTTCTTCTTTTAGTGTTTGGTAGAACTCACCAGTGAAGCCGTCTGATCCTGGGCTTTTCTTTTTTGGAGGTTTTCAATTACCAGTTCAACCTCTATCCTAGTTACAGTTCTGCTCAGATTTTCTTTTTCTTTGTAATTTAGTCTTGGTAGGTTGTATATCTCTAGGATTAATCCATTTTTTTTCCCAAAATTTTTATTTTTTAATGCCTATTTCTTCATAGTATCTAAAGATCCTTTTCATTTCTGAAGCATAGGGTATAATGTCTTCACTTTTATTTCTGATCTTATTTGAATCTTTTTTTAAAGTCTAGCTAAGGGTCTGTCAATTTTGTTTATCTTTTCACAAAAAGAAACCAACTTAGTTTTTTGATTTTTTTTTTCTTTTTTATAATCTATTTTGTTTACTNAAAGTCTTGGTCTGTCTCCCAGGCTGAAGTGCAGTGGCATGACCTCAGCTCACTGCAACGTCCACCTCCTGGTTGCTCCTGTTCAAGCAGTCCTCCCACCTCAGCCTCCCCAGTAGCTAAAATTATGGCATGTACCACCACCACGCCTGGCTAATTTTTTTGTATTTTTAGTAGAGACGATGTTTCACCGTGTTGGTCAAGCTGGTCTTGAGCTCCTTACCTCAAGTGATCCATCTGCCACAGCCTCCCAAGGTGCTGAGATTACAGACATAAGCCACTGTGCCCAGCTCTCTACTCTAATTTTTGTAATTTCTCTCCTTTTGCTAACTTTGGGGTTTGGGTTCTTTTTTTCCTAGTTCCTTGAGGTCATTTGTGAAACCTCATAATTCAGCAAATGTTCTAGGGGTTTCTGTGGTTCAGGGTGATCATGGCATCTATCTTGATCTTCATTTTTACAACATTCAAACTATGAAATAATTATTTAAATGAGTTTTCAACTTAAACATAAAATATAGAGGCTGGGCACAGTGGTTCACACTTGTAATCCCAGCATTTTGGAAGGCTGAGACAGGAGGATCACTTGAGGCCAGGAGTTTGAGACCAGCCTGGCCAACATAGTGAGACCCTATCTCTACAAATAAAATTTAAAAATTAGCTGGGTGTGGTGGTGTGTGCCTGTTGTCTCGGATACTTGGGAGACTGAGGTGGGAGGATCACTTGAGCCCAGGAAGTTGAGGCTTCAGTGAGCTGTGATCATGCCATTGCACTACATCCTGGGTGACAGAACAAGGCCTCATCTCAAAAAAAAAAAAAAGGATACATAGTGATTAATAAAGAGTGGATGATTACACTAATCAGTTTATAACCCAACTGAACATCTCTGGTCATCATGGTGATTTTAACAACTCTATATTTATTTTGAAAAAAGGAAATATACTATTATCTTTGTTTTTGTGTTGTAATAAAGGAATACTGAATGCTAGGTAATTTGTAAAGAAAAAAGATTTATTTGGGTTGTAGTTCTGATGGTTGAAAAGTTTGTGATTGGACATCTGCATCCTCAGTCTGCCTTCAATCATAGCGGAAGAGGAATGGGAGCTGTGTGTAGAGATCACATGGTAAGAGAGGAAACAAGAGGTGGGGAGGTGCCAGCTCTTTTTAACAACCAGCTCTCAAGCGAACTAATAGAGAGAGAACATACTCCCAGGGAGCAAATTAATCTACTCAGGAGGGAATCTGCCCCCAGGACCCAAACAGATCCCATTAGGCGACCTCCAACATTGAGGATCAAATTTCCACGTGAAGCTTGGAGGAAACAAATATCCAAACCATAGAAATGAGTATATAAAAGCCATTATTGTTTACTTTCAAATAATGGCAAATGAACACAAAAGTACTTTCCACCAAAGTTATAAAATAGAATGGTAGCATTTTTAATAGAACATTAGTATTTTTTAAGACACAAGTATGCCTCCCTCCAATCACATCTCCTTTCCTATCTGTCTTATCAGAGGATAATCACTATTCTAAGTTTTGAGTAGATTATTCCTTGTAATTAAAAATAAGTTAAATAATTTAACATACATATGTATATGTCTATATTTATATGCACATATACACATTTATGTACATATATACATACTTAAACATATACATACTTCTACATGTGCATATATATTCTTAAATATTGTTCAGTTTACCTATTTTTAAATTCTCCAGAAATAGAACCAAGCTTCACATATTTTTCTATGCTTGCTTTTTTCTTTTACATAATGTGATATTTCTGAGATTCAATCATGTTTACGCTGAAAAAGCTCATTTGTTTTCACTGGTGTTCTACTAGATGAATTATAACATATTTGTATACTATATTACTGATGGATATTTGTATATACAGTTTTCTTTCTTTGTAAACATTCTTGTGCCTGGCTTCTAGTGTTTATGTATAGGTATTTTCCTTTTATTTGGGAGTGAAGTAGCCAGTTCTAGGATAAGTGCATATACAACTCTTTAGGGTAGTGCAATGCTGTTTTCCAGAATGTTTGTAGTATTTTTACTATCAATGCTATGGATGAGAGGTCACATTATTACATAAATTCACCTATACTTGTTATTGACCAACTTTCTAATTTTTACAAGTCAAGTATAAAACATTATCTGATAGTCGTTTGTGCTTCTTATATGTGGGGATACCATTTGCATTTTTTTTGGTGAGAAGAGGCCGTGTTAACTGCTTTTTTCTTATTGATTCATGAAAGTCATTAATATTAGTCTTATTTTGTTTGTATAACTTTGAAAAAATATTATCCAGTGTTTGGCTTGTGTTTTTGCTTTTTTTGGTTATCTTTTGAAGATTTAAAGTTTTAAATTTTAATATAGTCAAATTTATTAATATTTTTCTGTGTGGTTTAGGCTTTTTGTTTCTTAATAAATCCTTATGTACTCTAAAGTAAATATATATTCCCCTTTTTTAAATTTTAACACAGTGTAGTTTGGAGGGTTTTTTCATGTTAAATCTTAAATCCACGTGGCATTGATTTCAGGTATTTTTTCCAACTGTTCCAGCACTGTCTGCTGTTATAAATTATTATTTTCTCCTTGATCTGTAAATCAAATTATTTTTTCATAAATCATTTACATTTTTACATAGGCTCGTTTCTGGCTTTTGTGATGTATTGTATTCTATTGATGATTCTATTTGTTAAACCTTGTGTTGGCACCCACTATCTTAACTGTAGATTTATAATATGACTTCACGGCTGGCAGAAGTGTATTGGCTAATTTGGGTCTTACCTGTTTCATATTAATTTTAGGGTCAGGTTGGCAATTTTCAAGAAACAATCTACCAGGATTGATAACAACTGCTATGAATTTATTTAGAGAGTGCTGATAATTTTATGATATTGAATCCTCCTATCAAGGTCATGGTATGTATATCTTTTCATTTGTCTACTGTCTTACAAAATTTTATATATTTTAATAAAGCTTTGCATATTTTTGTTAGAATTATTCCTAAGTACACCATATTATTGTTATTGGGATTAATGCCTAACACTAAAAGTTATTTTTTTAAAAATGATTATTGCTGGAATATAAATATGATTAGTTTTGGTACATTGGTTTTGTATTAAGCAAACTAAACTCTCTTATTGATTCTACTAATTTATCCTTAGATTTTTGAGTTGTGTATGTAGACAGTTGCACGATCTGCAAATAATGATAGCTTTGTTTTTATATTTCTAATCCTTCTTCTTGCCTTACTGTCTAGACTCCTCAGGACCTCCAGTCTAATATGGAATAGAATTAGTGATACATAGAATTCACACATTGTTGCCAGTCTTAAAGGAAATGCTGTTAATATTTAATCATTAATAATTATGTTTGCTAGTGTTTTTTATTTTTTGCTTGTTTGTCTTTTTGTAGCTGTCTTGTAATGAGTTGTCTCAATTTGCTAGTGCTGCCATAACAAAATATCACAGGCTAGATGACTTAAACAACAGAAATTTGTTTTCTGATTGTTCTGGAGCTGATATGTTCAAGAACAAGGTGCTGACAGGGTTATCTTTATTCTGTGGCCTCTCTCCTTGGCTTGCAGATGACTGCCTTCCTGCTAACCTCCTCACAGTCTTTACTCTGTATGTGTCTATGTCTTTTTCTCTTCTTATAAAGACACCAGTCATATTGGATTAGGGCCTGTCCTAAAGACCACATTTTAACTTCACTACTTCTTTAAATTATTTATTTTCAAATATAGTTACATTCTGAGGTTCTGGAGGTTAGGACTTCAACATACAAATTCAAGGGGGAATACAAGTCAACCTGTAAGAAATGTTGATAGCATATGAGCTGGGATTCTGAAGAGTATTAAATGAAAAAAATTATATAGGCATGGACAGAGCTAGGGCAATGAATAGGGCACGGTAAAGCACACAATAGGAAGCTGTTTATCTTTTCTAGACCTGCTGTTACTATGCCCAGTGAGAGCTGAACTTGGAACAAGGGATTGTCTAGTAGGAGCTGTAGTTATACAGCCTGAGCTGTAGCATCCATCAGGGAAGGGAGGAAATACCCTGGCCTTCTCATTTCTTTCCACCCTTGAATTTCTTGCTCACATTGACTAAACTCAACATTTGGCTAGGGGTAAAGCACCTAAGTGAGGCAGCCCATAGGGGTTGGACTCCCAGATGCCAGATCAAGGTAGAGATAGGCAGAGAATAGATCTGCAAGGCAAAAAGGAAATAATGAGCACCTCTCCGATTCCTAATGTGCTGAGAGATTTTATTGCAAATGAGTTTTCATTTTATTGAATGCTTTTTAGCGTATCTTTGAAAATATAACCATTTAATGCAGTGAATTACAAATAACTTAATACAGTGAATTACAGATAATTCCTTTCCTGTTTTCCTAGGACAAATCCAACATGGTTACGAAAAAATTATCTTTTATATTATTGCTGGTTTTGGGGTACTGGTATTTTATGCAGAATTTTCCCATCTGTACTCATAAGTGAGATGGCCCTTGTAATTTTCTTTCTTGTACTACTCTTTGAATTTGATGACAAGGTTAGGTTGGCCTCATAACATGATTTGGGGGATTTCTATTTTATTGTTAGGAAGATTTTCTGTAAGCCTGGAATTACCTGTCTCTTGAATGATAGGATTTGGCAGTAGACCTATGTGGACCTAGTAATTTTGTGTATGTGAGAAAGAGGTTACCTACCAATCAATTTTTTTTTTTTTACACATTGTAGAAATACTTCTTTTTAAATGAATTTCAATAAGCAGTTTTTTTTCAATGATTTTATCCATTTCAGCTAAAGTTTTCTGATATACTGACAGAAAGTCTTTCACTGTGTTCTTTTATTTTCTTTTTTTTTTTTTTTTTTTTTTTTTTTATTTTTTTTTTTTTTTTTTTTTTTTTTTACTGGGCTTTTCAAAGATTCAGTTTCTGACATTGCTGACATCTTTGTTGTATCTGTGTTTTCAATTTCACTAATTTCTGGTCTTATCTCTAATTTTTATTTTCCTTTTGCTTTGGATATATTCTCCTGTGTTTGTTTATCTCTAAACTATTTAATGAGATGTTTGTAACTAATTAATTTTTAGAATTCATTTCTGATGTAAACATATAGGCTATAAGTTTCTCTCTCCAAGTGCTTCAGCTTTAATGAACACATTTTCCTCTGTTTGCAATTTGTAAAATTATTTTTAAATGTTACTAGGACTTCTTTTTTTCTATCAGTTAAATAGAACTATGTGTGTGTTTTTTAAATTTTCAAATAAAGGCTAATTTTTTCTTGGTTATTTTTTAATTGATTTTTAATTCAGTTGCCTTGTAGTCAGAAAATGTGATCTGTGAAACAGCCAATTTTTAAAATTTGTTAACATTACCTTTATGGTCTAACGTATGGCTAATTTTTGTAAGTATTCAATTGCTTAAGAAAAATGTGTATTCTCAAATTGTTGGGCACAACAAATCTATTAGTTGAGATTTAAACTTTTTCTGTTAAAAAAATCTATGTTTTTTTGATTTTTTGTCTGCTTGATCTTTCAATTACTAATATAAATATTTTCAAATCTCTTGTTATATTTGTGAATTCGTCAATATCTCTAGCTGAGGAACATGTCGCTCTACATATTTTGAGTTTATTCTTATGTACACACAAATTTAGGAATTTTACATCATGTTTTAGTGAATGTCTTTATTTCTAGCAATGCTTTTTTTGCCTTGAGCTCTGTTTTGTCTAATTATTCAATTAATTATACCTGGCAATTTTTTTCATCCTTGAACTTTTAATATTTCTATTTCCTTAAACAATAGTTGTGTCTCTTATTAATAACATGCAACTGAATTTCCAAAACCATTTACTTTAGATCTTTGGGGAATCGTCACACTGTCTTTCACAATGGCTGATTTAATATACACCCCCACCAACAGTGCATAAGCATCTTTTTTTCCTCCACAACCTCACCAGCATCTGTTATTTTTGGCCTTGCTGGTAATAATCATTCTGACTGGTGTGAGGTGGTATCTAATTGTGGTTTTGATTTGCATTTCTCTAATGATCAGTGATGTGTTGAGCTTTTATTCATATGATTGTTGTCCACATGTATGTCTTCTTTTGAAAAGTGTCTGTTCATGTCCTTTGCCCCCTTTTTATGGGATGGTTTGTTTTTTCTTGTAAATTTGTTTAAGTTCCTTATAGATGCTGGTTATTAGACCTTTGTCAGATGTATAGTTTGTGAAAATTTTCTCTTGCCTTGTAGGTTGTCTGTTTACTCTGTTGATAGTTTCTTTTGCTGTGCAGAAGCAGCACCATGCACAATAGCAAAGACATGGAATCAACCTAAATGTCCATCAACGGTAGACTGGATGAAGAAAATGTGGTACATATACATTGTGGAAAACTATGCATCCATAAAAAAGAACAAGATCATATCCTTTATGGATAGAGCTAGAGGCCATT
Organism: Cebus imitator; assembly: GCF_001604975.1. Taxonomy (NCBI): domain Eukaryota; kingdom Metazoa; phylum Chordata; class Mammalia; order Primates; family Cebidae; genus Cebus; species Cebus imitator. Next base: position 2,614,890 of record NW_016107520.1, on the reverse strand, counting down.
AACCTTAGCAAACTAACACAGGAACAGAAAATCAAATAGTGCATGTTCTAACTTATAAGTGGGAGCTAAATGATGAGAACACATGGACACATAGAGGGAAACAACACACCAGGGCTTTTTGGAGAATGGAGGTTGGGAGGAGGGAGAGAATCAAGAAAAACAACTAACAGACACTGGGCTTAATGCTTGGGTGATAAAATAGTCTATACAACAAATACCCACGACACAAATTTACCTATGTAACTAACCTGCATTTGTACCCCTGAACTTAAAAGTAAACAAACAAACAACAAAAAAAACCCATTTACTGAAATTTAATCTACAAACAGTAATATGCATAAATCATAGGTATGTCACTTAATGAATCTTTACCAATTGGACTCAGTTGTGTCACCAAAATATGGACGGGGGAAAAAAACCTCACTACTTCCCCAGATTCCTGTACTAGTTTCTACATTTTCTTCCTCCCTCCCTCTCTATTTCCTCTTTTTTCTTCCTCCCTGCACCATCTTTACCTGTAACTTATGGATATGTTTGGCCTGTTTGTGTGCTTTATGTAAATGGAATCATACACTAGGTTCTCTTTTGTGTCTACCTTCTTTCACACAACATGATGTTTAAGAGACTCACCCATATTGTTGCATGTAGTTGTAGATTTTTCATTCTCATTGCTGTATAGAATTTTCTTGTGTAAAATATACCATAATTTATTTTTCCATTCTACTGTGGAATAGGCGTTTGAGAAGTTTTCAGTTTTTGGCAATTTTGCATACACTACTCAGAACACTTGAGTACATGACTTTCTATCAAGTAGAATTTCTGTTGGGTATATACGAGGAGTTAACTCATTATTTCTTCTGGGTATTTATATAATGGGGCTCCTTTCTATCAGCTTACTAGGTGTCTCCTATTTGTATCACTTTATCTTTTTCTAATTTTTCCCCCACTTCTTTCTTGCCTTGTTTTCAATTGAGTCCCCCATCACCCCTGCCCCCCATCCCCAAATTTTCTTTCCTCTGCTTGTTTGGAATTTATATGTTCTATATTTACCCTTTGTTTGGTCACTCTGGCTACTTTAACCAGGGTTAATAAATATTTAATACAATAAAGTTTGTCTTTACCTTCCTTTTGAATAATATAAGTACAAACTCCCATTATCTCCCTATGCAATTTACAAGCTCTTGATGTGAAGTATTTTCATTCTGGCCTGTGTTTTATGTACTGTGTATTGGATATTTTTATTGGTTTGTGTGCTGTCAATAATTGTTTGGTATTATCCATATATCTTTGCTTATTGTTTTTTTTTTCTTTCCTTTTGTATCACCAACTTTCCTTCCAGCATAATTTCTTTGAGCTTAAAATGCATTCCTTAAAATTTCTGTAAAGAGGTCTTTGTGTAGTGAACTCCTTAGCTTAACGACTGTGTGAAATGCCATTATTTCCCCCCTGTTTCTGAAAGTTAAATTTGCTGGGTGTCTGGTTCTTGTTTGGCAAACATTTGGTCTCAGCAGAATAAATATGTATTTCCACTCTCTTCTGGCTTTTATTATTCCTTTGGAGAGCCAGATGACATTGTTATTCATTGTCACTGAGCTATTGATTATGTCCGGCTACTTTGAAGATCTTTTTTTTTCCTTGTTATTCTGTAGTTTCATTCTGATGTGTTCAAGAATAGATTTGTATGTACTTTTTATCTTATTTGAGCATCAACTGACTTCTACATTCTGAGGATTGGTGAATTTCAGCAACCCTTGAATGCTCTGTAATTCTTTGAAGATTGCTTTTTTGCAGATTCTATTATCCTTCTAAAACTCTGATTAGATCTACATTAGATCTTTTCTCTATTTTGTGTGCCTCTTAGCCTCCCTTTCATAAGTTTCCTGAGCTGCATTTTGATAATTACCAGAATCGATTATTACTTAGATTTATTTTCATTTTTACTGATTATTTCTTCAGCTGCTTCTAACCTGTTGTTTAATCCATTGAGTATTTTATTTCAATTGTTTTATTTTTAGTAGCTTTATTTCATTTGTTTTTAATCTTCATAGTTTCTTATTTCAAACCATTCTTTTGTCTCTTTAAACATAATATTATGTTTTATGTGAAATATTTACAATATTTGAAGTTTTTGAGGTCTGTTATTATTAACATTTATTTCATCTAGATTTCAGCCATTGTGAGTTTTTTGCATTTTGTTGATTTTGGCTGGCTGTGGGCTGCTCACGTTCCTTGGATTTTTATCTGTGGTATTTCTTTGAGTATTGGTGTGAATTGGATCTTTCTAAGATTCTTTGTATTTGCCCAGTCAATTACCCGCACAGTGTATTCCATCATGTTACGCTAACATGATCTAAATTTCAGTTGCTTAACACAATAAATACCTATTTCCCATTTATGTCAAGTCTGTTATAAAATCAGTGAACTCTTCTGGGCACATGATTTCCATCCAGGCCCTTTGAATTTCCGACATTGGAGCTGCTTCATGTGGAACACATGTCCCCTCAGTCAACATTGCTGGGGAAGAGAGAGTTGGGACGTTTCACCATGTTTCTGCTATTCTTCTACCAGAAGTAACTTGTGTTTCTTCTACCCATAGCCAATTTATCAGAATTAGTCTTCTGACCCTGCACAATTACAAGGGAGCTGGGAAATTTGAGCAAGCCGTTGGGATATTGGGTGAACACCATTGTCTGTGCCACATCTAAATCTAACAGCACTTACATTTCTCACTTGAAACTGTTGGATCATGTTATAGAAGCAAACTGGAGTCTGCTCACTGAGCCCACTAAAGCCAATGACTGACATTGGGATGGCAGTGAGATAAAGTGAGGCATTTATTGCAGGGCACCAAGCACAAAGAATCAGAGCAGTTCATGCTTATAACCCAAACTCCTCAAAGGCTTGCATGCAAGGGATTTTAAAGGCAGAGATAAGTTTCAGAAAAGCAGAAGTTACAGGCAAAACTGGAAATCAATACATGGAAATTACAAAATTACATGTTGGTTTAGGTTTACAAGTAGATATATTAAAGTGGGGGCTTACAGGTCATAGGTAGGTTTAAAGATTTTTCTGAGTTATAATTGTCTAAAAATTTGGGATCAGCAGAAAAGAATGTTAGCTTTGGTTCATGGATCTGACCTTTTGTAGGCCCCTCAGGAAGAAATTTAGAGCAAAGAACAGTGGTGAGAATTTGGTCCTCAGCTCCTTTTTATCTGAGATCTGTTTCCAGTGGATCTGTTTGATAGAAGTCTGAGTTTCTGAAAGACAACTCTGGGACATATGTTACAATATTATCATTAGTTTTTATAGGGAGAGCAAATTGCTTTGGGCTTCAACTTTCTCAGCTACTGTTTTAGGCTGTTACTTTCTTGCTTAACAAGTTACTTATTTACCTTTTAGGGCTACCTGGGTGTCTGGAATTTTTTTTGAAGAAACTCAGGATTTCCTTTTTTTTCTATAGATCCCTAAAGAGGGATGTTTCTGCTCCATCTTAATCATAAAATACAAATGTAAAATGAAATTTATGTGAAAGCCATCTTGAAAAAATAAATTCTTGTTGGAGATTTCTTCTTCATCTGGAACCTAATTTGAGACAAGCAAGTTCCCACAGTGTCCTCTTTTGAATGTCTATGTTTATTTCTTGTTTCACCCAATACTGACAGTGTCACCCTTTCAGGTTTCAGATTTATGTGAAAATTTTTTCTTAGATTCATTAAAGTTCTCCCATCTTCATGTGCACTGTGCAGGTAATCAAGCCCAAGGAGAAGCCCAAAGTCTCTGTGGTGTGAATTGGTTTTCTCTGTGCAGCAGGCAGGAGGAAACTGTTTGGCAAGTAAATTAGGGTAGCATTTTTTCTCAATATCAATGCAATGAAATGACTGAGTTTAAACCTGTACTTTAATATCCGATACCAAAACCAAATATCCATATATTCTTTGAAATGAACTTGTCAACAAATGATACATTTATCTTAATTGTTTTAAAGCACATTAATGCATCTGCATCTCTAACTATCTATGGAAAGTGATTTTTAATGTCCTTATATATATTATATAGGTCAATTACTTAATCTTTTAAAAACTGGAATATTTTTGTATAGTCACACTGAATAATTTTCATTGCAAAAAGGCATGATTAAAACAATTTGTTATGTGGTTCACAGGATTATGTTGAGCAATGAAACGTGTCTGAGAACAGGATGGAACATTGCTGTACTTGACAGTCCCCAGCTGCACCAGTTAGATCTTTTCTCTGACAGGCAAAAATTGAGAAGCAGGGCCAGGCCTATGACCTGTCAGAAGCAGCAGGAGGAGTGGGGCGAGTCACAGAGTTATCCCAAAGGTGGAAAATGAAGCTGCCTCTGTGCATGTGCGCAATGAGAGAACTCAGTCCATGAGAGAACTCAATTGCTAGAACTGCATGGATTGCACTATATCTTGATAAATTCTCCCATTCCCCAAAGACTGTTTTCCATGTGGGTAAGCGGTGGCCATGGGGAACTAGTTAAGCATCTGCCATTCCTATCTTCCTTATTTCTGTTCTTTACAATAGACCACCATTACTTTAATTTAACACAAACATGTCTTTCTTTTTTTGTAAATCTAAGAATAGCTTAGCAGAGGTTAAAAGAATGAGATTTATGCAGAAACTTCAAAAGAATCCAGAGAAAAGAAAAACCATGAGAAAACAGGCTTTCTGGCAGCCAGTATTGTTTAATGCATTACTTAATATATTGCTTAGCCAAAAAGGACTTTTCTTTGGGAATATCAGGCACTTGACACGAAAATAGAGGCTGTTGTTGATTTGGACAAGAGAGTTGTTTTCTTAAGCCAAAACGATGTCTAATGAGACCCAAAAGAAGGAGAAAGACCTATTAAATCTTCCACCCCAACAGCACCATGCAGTAGCAATTGCTTCTGGCTTTCGGTATACGATACAGATTTACTAAAACTTTGCTTATTTGTCAGGTACGCATAGTCTGGTAAAACTGGCTGCCTGAACTATTTTTTCACCTCTTTTCCAAATCCTCTGTGAACTATTCAGTTGTTTGCCAATGTGGAGATCAGTTATGGCTTTGTTGACGCTCAGAAAGTAATACCCCAAAGACAGAGACTTTGACATCCTGAGAGGTCTTAGGAGCTGCCTCAGAATCAAGGTCGCTGTAACCTTTCCTTGCCTCCCCAACTTCTCCCTTAAGCACTGAGATGGATTTTCTGGAATTTCCTTATGTGAAATTTCCTTATCCTTATTTCCAAAAGAAATGCAATTGTCTTAAGACCCTCTCCCTAGGGATCTTATCAAATAACCAGTAAAGATCAACCACCAGGGAAGAGAAAAGACTGGGAGTCACTACCACACCCAGATCAAATTTTCATCTGTTCTCCAAGAGATTACCTGACACATTTTATCAGCACAATAAGACAACCTTTGTTCCTGTGTAAGTCCTTCCCTTGCTTTTCTGTAACGTCTGCCTCCCACCTCTGGGATCCATACATCTGTCCTTCTTTGAAGAGGGTACTTAAGCATCAGCTAACTCACTCTGACCCTTCTTTGTGTTCATATTTTATATAACTTCCGCATCCAGGTAGGCACATGTTCATAATACATTTGTTATATGTTTCCCTTGTTAATCGGTTTTTCTTTTCCTTTTTTTTTTTTTTTTTTTTTTTTTGCTATATAGGTGTCAGTCATGACCCTTTGCGATGTGGAGAAAAGAGATCATTCCCTTTCCACTCCGTTCTCATTAGAGGTTGCCAATACATTTGTAAAAGGTTTGGTTTGTGCTTTCACATACAATAGGCGGGACAAAGAGAATTTCCTTCTTCACAAAAGCCTTGCTGTTTATACTTTTTTTCTATATTCCTTACTCTACTACATGAACTATAAGAACAGGTTTTCCTTTGTGCTAATGGAAGATACAGTTTTGGAACAAGACTGCAATGAATTTAGTTAGAACAATAAGTTCTAACTTTAGTTAGAATAATAAGAAAAGCCAGTAAGAAAAGTGTCTCTCTCTCTTTTTTTTAAATGGTCTGTCTAAATAGAATTTTCAATATTTAATGGCTGGAACTACCTTTTAGTAGTTGCTGGAGATCAAGAATTCAGTCAGCAATCATTTCCCCTTGGGCAATGGCACACAGAATGTCATCCCCAGAACTGGGTGTTTGCATGAACCTCAAAGACGTGGGCTCATCACTCAAAAAAAGGAAGGAAACATTGTGAGTCAAGTTGGCTGTATGTCGCTTTTGTGATGGATTGGGACTCAGGTGTCAGGGTGTTTGCAGTTAAACTTTTCTCACTTGAGAAAACAGAGTTCCTTCCAAATGTTAGAAACTCAGCTTGTTAGACAAGTGCTGTTCAATAGAAATATAATGTGATCTACATATGTAGCCTCATATTTTCTGAAAGCCACAAATAAAGCTAAAAAAAGGATAAATTAATTTTTAATAATACCTTTTATTTACTATAATATATATTAAATATCATTTCTTTTTTTAAATTTTATTTTTGAGATGTAGTCTGTCTCTGCTTTCCAGGCTGGAGTACAGTGGCACAATCTCTGCTCACTGCAACCTCTGCCTCCCAGGTTCAAGAGATTCTCCTGCCTTATCCTCCCAAATAGCTGGGATTACAGGTGTGCACCACCACACCTGGCTAATTTTTGTATTTTTAATAGAGACAGGGTTTCACCATGTTGGCCAGGCTAGTCTTGAACTCAGGTAATCCTCCTGCCTTGGCATCCCAAGGTGCTGAGATTACAGGCATGTGCCACAGTTCCTGTCCTCATTTCAACATGTAATTAATACAAAAACCTGAATGAGATAATTTATACTCTTTGTTTGTTCTAAGTCTTCAAAATCCAGGGTGTATTTTACACTTGTCTCCATTCTGCCTAGCCACATCACAGGTGTTCAGCAGGCACATGTGGCCGGTGTTGACCAGGTTAGACAGTGCTTTTTAAACCCTGAACTAAAGACCTTTTCTCCTACTGGTTCCAGAGGAATCCTGATGGTCTAGGTTTCCTTCCCCAGTGAGATCTCCAGTTCACTGCAAGAATACAGCCTACCCCTCTGATACCAATAATGAGTTTCCTAGTCAGATGGAGGCAAAGGACTAAGGCTAGAGAACTGTGGGGTGCAGCCAGGCTAGTAAGCTTGGATGACATCAGTATGAAACGTGTCATAAGGTCATAGCCAGTGGGCAGAATACATGTTTCACTTTGGAGCCGTGTTCTTTTCAGCTTTTGGAATTCCTCTGCCCAGCTTCTGACAACCTGTCTGGGCTACTGTGCTAGACTTCCCATATATATGAAAACACACATGTATTCTCCTTGGGCTCTCTACTGTGTGTGAATCTGTCAGATCTCACCTGCGTCAGCTTGATTTTTGGATTTTTTTGGGGGGAGGGGTGTATCCCTACTGTCTTATATTACAACTTCAACTCTTTCTGAATCTTGGCTTCTTTGGTCAGATTCCTAATAACCTGAGACAGTCTCTGGTCAATTCTCATAAAGCCTATATTAGTGCAGCCCACCCATTTGCTGGTCAGGTTGATACAACACAGGAGACAAGTATAGACAATTATGCTTATTAGGTTAAACAATCTGAAAGGCTTTACGTTGAAATAGTACGGCTTAAACAAGATAGAAGTATCTTGTGTGATATGAGAGGTAGGTGGTACAGGGCTGGAATAATGGCTGTACTCCACGAGGTTGTCAGCAATTTATCTGTGGCTCTGCCAACCCTGGGATGTTGTCTTTGCCCACTTGATCTAATGTGATTTAGCACCAGGATTATTTTCAAGAGCAACATAAAGACAGGGAGAGAAAAAGGGCAAGACTTGCCCTTCAAGGACACAACTTGAAAGTTGTTTCCATAACTTCTGCTCCTATTCCTTTGGCCAGAATTTAGTAATATGGCTTCCTAGCTGTATAGGAAGATGGGCTAAGTGGTCTTTATTTCAGATGGCCTTGTGCCCAGTTAAAAATTAGGAGTTCTATTACTTTGAGAGACATTGGAAGAATGGATGTCAAGGGACAAAAAGCAGCTCTGTTTTATATAAGGATATGTATTCTGCTATAGGTTTGTTGCTGATGCAGCCTGTATGATGTTTTTCAATACTTACAGACCATCAATCTTATCGTACAGATGGGGAAATTAATGAAAAGATGCAAGATGTAGATATCAGCAGTGATACCTTGGAGTTTGAATGGGTGAGATAGAGAAGGACTAAAATTAAGACGAAAGAGACGTTATTTTGACATAAGAAAAACTCTTATTGATCATGAAGTGACATTGCAGTGGATGAAGCGAAGGTTTTCTATACTTTATCTCTCTGATTCACATTTGTTTTTGCCCTTTTGACCTACTTGAGTTAAACTCTCTTTCATGGTGTCATCCAATTATTGTATTCGATTATATTCAGAAGTATTTATATATCAATGTCATTACCATAAACTTGGTGAGAGGAAGGTAGGTTTCAAGGAAAAGTAAAAAGCTCCAGCAGCCTTTTCTTGAATCAGGATGTTAATACTTTGGATGAGTGAGTACTCCAATTGAATGTTCCTGGATCACTGTCCCGTATTGCATTAATGTCTCACAGCACTTGACGCTCCATCTCTGATCTCATCTCAGGGTGACCTGTCACGTTGCAGGGCAGGAGTGAGAGCTGCTCTTCATGAAAAAGGAACACCAAATGCACTCACCTGCCCTCTTACCCTGGGTTCTGTGTACCTGTGGCTCCATTTATGACTTGTTTTACTCTCTTCCCTAATGGAAGTTACTCTCAGGGGAAAGTGACCTCCCTGAGGGCTGGTACCAGAGGTAGGTCCCCAAGGCTGCCTTCACCAGAGTGTGCCCTCCCAGTCACCATCAGGCCTGCCATCAGGCTCTCCTCCCTCCGTCCTGCAGCAGCCTGTGGTTGCCATGGTGTTCCTGGACTGTCTCCACTTCCTGTTAGATTAATTCTGCTGCGGTGCCAGAAGTAACGACAGCCTTTGTGGCTGTCTTGCCAAAGCCAAGACCCTTAAAAGCAGCCCTTCTTCTTTTCTAGGTATAATGAGTTGGAATGATGCCCAGAGGCCTCTTTCCTGGGTGGTTTTCTTTTCTTTTTTTTCCTACATTGACTTTGGTGGGTTTGGGTGCCTTTGGTATGCTGTCTGCCCATCTGCCGATCATTTTGCCATAAACTAATTTGGCCTCCTGAAATGAAATGAAAGACAAAGATAACAGTTGTGAAGCAGGGGGTTTTAATGTTTACTTGTATACTGCAATAGACTACAGATTAAATGTAGTCCAGCATAAAGTGTCTTCTTCAGATTTCTTAAACACCCACTTGGAAAGGAAAAGCTATTGTCATGCTGTCCTTCCATCCCTGCTGTTCAATGTAGCTGTGGAACTGAGAAAGGCTCAACACATATTTTACTGTGAAATGCATTTGGGACACCAGACTTCCCTAAATATATTTGGAAGTTTTCCTAGTATTATCTGTTAACCTGGAAAACACTTTTAAAATATTTTTCACCCATTATTTAGATGCTAGTGAGATGAGTCACCTTTGCTCAATACTATTTAGATATTTCTAATGAATGCATGAACTCATTTAGAGTATTCTCTGGTTTATGTTATGCATTTTTCCAGTCTTAATGTTATAACTATTTTCAGCACAACTTCATTAAGAGAGACTTAAAGATTCAAGGCACACTCCTGGAATCGATTCTCTTGTGTATGTGGCTTGGCAGTTTAGGCAAAAGACAGTGTAGTTTCCAGATTCATAAATTCAAATATCCACAGAAAGAGTGGTAGAATTTTAAAATAATCTACTTACCTTTCCAAGGGACATAAGTCATCAGGTTTGACTCATTTTTAAAGAGCAAGTTGTCCTGGGAATGTCAAGGCTGAAATATACCAGTTAAGTTAATAATAAATTCCAATGACGCAGCCACATGACATTGATTCTTGTTTGGTAAAAAAAAAAAAATTACTCAGTCATCGCATATCTTGCAATTAAATCATTAGATCATCAGAAGCTGAAATGAAACTCTTTCTTCAGTTATAAAAGTATTTTATGTGTTAGCAATGTCTGGAATTTCCCCTTGGTATAGCTATGTTATTATTTAATAAAACATAAATCAGTGTCGAGGTTTTGTGAGGCCCAAGGGTCTTTAATTCCAAACTAGTTCTTTTATTATATTCTGTGGATTTTAGGTAGGATTTTGGGTTGATAGTTTTCTGTTTTTCTACATTTTGTGACTTTACTCAAGGGAGAGGAGAATGGAAAGCTTGGGCTGCCGGTTGGGAGAACTGGTCTTCCCCATTATCAGTGCTGGGTGTGGCTTCTTAGAGGCAGACAGCATGGGGAAAGGTAGATGGGGCTGAAAACCCAATGATCTGCCCTTTTCTCCCTGTGTGACCTTGGTAAAGTCACTTCATGTCTGTGAACCTCATTTTGCTTTTAAGTTTTCTACGTCTAGAAAACAAAGACAAATAAGGCAGGTGAGCAAGTGTAGAAACACAAATAAAGATGGAAAAAGAGTCACATTCATGCAATTCAACCACGGCAAGAAGGAACCTGTAGAAAAAAACAATCTAAGCAAGAAAATGTTACATCTGATAAGATGATGTGCCAGAACTTGGGAAACTAAAGCAAAAATGTGTTGGAATCCAGACCAGCAATCTCAGCCAGAAATGAAATGAAGCCAAAAAATATAGAAACAAAGCCAGAGTCTAGGCAAAGGTCTGGATATTAGCCTGGAGGCAGCCTCAGACCAAGCTGCTGTAAGACATGGGCTTCTTATTTCCTTGAAGGGATCTTGGTGCACCTGTGGCCTGAGATTAAGTAAGAAAGGGTGGAAAGGAGTGGGACACGGGCTGTTCCTGACCATCAGGGAAGAAAGAATAGCTTCCAGATGCCATGCTCCCTTTGTAGAAACCAAATCCACTTCTGAAGCAGGGGTGGCGATGGGTATTCGTGGCAAAATATTGTGTTGAAAACATATTCTTCCAGCAAAATATTTGGTAAAATCAAGAATTTGTCATTTTACATAAAGTCAGAGTACTTCATTTCTGTGTGAATTTCTGTGATTCTAATCACAGTATTTTCATAAATGCAGTATAATTTGGGGACTGCTTTTTCTCTCCTTTGTATTGCTCTTAGTAGGCAAATGCAACAATTAATAAAGTTTTCACTTATCCAGACCCTTAGAGCACGGAACAAGTAAATTAGTTTTGGTATGCATTTATATGTACCTTTTATATATACTTCTATTTAGAGGAGTGAATACAGATCCCTTCTAAATCAAGAAATCCTTTTATAAAGGGACAAGAAGCTCAGTAACATTTAATTTGTAAATTTGGATGCTTACATATCTGGTGAAATATTACTTATCAATGTGTCCTCACTCAGAACATTTAGTCTTATGGGCATAATTTAAAATATTAAGCTGTGCTAAAAATCAGAGTACGGAAATATGCAGGCAGACATCTCTGATCTTTACAAGAAATCTCTTACCACTGGGAGAATTCAAAAATTGTGTTTGTTCTTGCCACTGACAGCTTTCAGTCTTGCTTTCTGGTACCCTTCTGAGCAACTCCAGCAGAAGTAAAAAACATGCAACATAATTTCCTAGTGGTTGAGAAAGTGAGACATTTTTAGATCAAAAAATCAAATTGTGTTTATTTATGTATTTATTTATTTTTGCAATGGAGGGCTAAATGTTTTGAGCATCTATTTCATAATTGGTAAAGGGAGGGAAACAAAGTCATAGTTCTAGGCGGAAAGTAATTTTGATAAGAGCCAGTTTAGGCAACATCAAAGAATGCATGATTCTGCTCTAGCCCAGATCTCTAACTTTCCAGCACTCCACAGAACCTATCACATACAGAAACCCATCCTTCAAAAGGCATGCGACAGCCACACTGCTGACACCCAATTGTGGATTTCTTAATTTACATAGGTATTGATCATATGGATTTCTCAATTTATATAGATATTGAGACAGTTTCTTCCCGGTTTATAGTCTCAAAACTACAGATTGCTAGGTGAAACCTTATTTTACTTAGTCCCCTAGGGCACCATTTTTACCTTTGAAACAACTCTACTTCAAAAGGCAAAATATGCTAGTTCATGAGACTCCATTTATGGCATCCATTATCATAGCCATGTTTAAATTAGTTAAAATAAAATAAAATTAGAAATTCAGTTCTTCAGTTGCAGTAGTCACATTTCAAGTGTTCAAAAGCCCCAGGTGGTTAATGGCTACTGTACTGAATACTGCAGAAACAGAACATTTCCATCTTTGTAGACCATTCTATTGGACAGTGCTGAGAATCTAATTTTATGATCACATTATATGTGAGTATACTTTAGAACTAAAGTTTCATCATTATAAATGTATGGACTTTGGTAAGATCTTCATCATTCATACTCGCATTTTAGAAGACTGAGTCTTCTTTGAAAATGGGTTAGTGAAACTTGTAAGAGCAGTTAACTCTGAGGATCAAGTTATCAAAAAACTGAATAATATCACCTATGCCTATAAAGTAAATGCAAAGTGAATAGATAATTTCTACAGAACATTTTGTAAGAAATGACTAACATATAATTATGATCAAACTTTGAAACAACCTAAATTTTAAATAGTTCAAGCCCTTCAGGATAAATCCACTGATGGCTGTTGCCTTGAGTTAGAGATCTTAGAGATTGTTAAAGGAAAGTAATGAGCACGTTTTCTTTCTTTGGTCACAGTATTTCAGTACTGCATGTGGAAATCATTAGTGCATATTGGACATGTAATTTTTTGTCCTAGATGCTAATGGTTTAGCTCAGATATGTTGTCACCCTCTTTTCCTTCTCATTGACTGGTTCATTTGTGAAGAATAAACTGTGGGTAAATAACTCTTATGGAGCACAGATTACTTCAACTATTATAGTTATTGGTATCTTTTTATTTTAATTTTTGAGGCAGGATCTTGCTCTGTCACCCAGGCTGGAGTGCAGTGATGCAATGCAACTCTCTGCAGACTTGATCTCCTGGGCTCAAGCAATCCTCCCCCCTCAGCTTCCCAAGTAGCTGGGACTGTAGGCATGCACCACCATGCTCGGGTAATTTTAATTTTGTGTAAATATGGGGTCTTACTATGTTGCCCAGGTTTGTCTCGAACTCCTGACCTCAGGTGATCTGCCTGCCTTGGCCTCCCGAACTGCTGGGATTATAGGCGTGAACCACCGTGCCCGGCCAATTTTTAAATTTTTAAATTGACAAATAAAAATTGGTTTATTTGTGGTATACAACATGTTTTTAAGTGTGTATATAATGTAGAATGGCTAAATCAAGCTAGTTAACATAGGTATTAGCTCAGATGCTTATTGATTAAAACGTATGTATTAGCTCACATGCTTATTGATTAAAACATATGTATTAGCTCACATGCATGTTGATTAAAAATGCTGACATTTTTAATCAACAGCAACAAAAAAGGATGGAAATAAGTTTTTCTTCTCTTCTTCTTAGTATCTGAAAACAGATACAGCCATCTGTTTTCATTAGAGAATTATTTCACAAAGTTACCGGGAATTTAGCAATGATGATTTAAGTATACTCAATTTTCTTTTCAGTAAATAAGTAGAATCTAAAAAGATTTCACTAGGTGACTCTCAAGTCATTGACCTCTGATTAAAAACTGCTTTGACTGAAGAGGAGGTAAATTTGAGCTGGTTGAATAGAGGATTTCAAGCTAACACACAGCTCAGGGGATTAAATATTTGAGGCCCAGGGCCATGCTTCTCCCGTGGGATATCTGAAGTTAGTCAAAATTTGGCGTTGCCTGAATGTCAGGAATATATTGCAAAATTGAGGAGCAGATTTGTAACCACAAAGCTCTTCCTGAGTGTCAGTTTATTTATCCACAATGAGGATTTATCAGTGAGAAATGACAGTGAATGAGTTATGCTTAGTGTTTGCCTCTCAAATAGAGAGAAAAGCGGCATGGAAGGATGGTTCAGACACTTAATTTTTTAGGTTCTAACACTCTCTGTGGGGGCAGATATAGATGTTTTTCTACTTTAAATAATTAAAGCATTAAGAGGGATGTTTTGAGATGAATTCATTTTAGCAGATTATAAATTTAAAATGACTTCCACTGTCATTTATTTTTGTCTCAGCTTCAGTTTAGGATTTTGATAAGATTTGTGTCAACAAATCAATGAATTATGGTCATGTGTGCATGTTTGTGAGTCTGTGTGACCCAATGCTTAAAGAAAAGCCTTGTGAACCAATCTCTATAGCTAACAGGACTGCGAAGTCTTTTCCCGCATATATTCTCGGATAAAATCTTACATGTAATTTGAGTAGATTAAAAAAATTTCTGACCTTGCACTTTTAGAAGACAAAAACAGTTACTTTGGAGCATATAGAATCAATGATACAGCATGAACTTAAAATAATTTAAGAACAGGAAAGAGAGTATATTAGTTTATCTACTGCCAGATAACAAATTCCCCAAAACATAATAGCTGAAAGCAACACATATTTATCTTATAGTTTCTGAGTCAGGCACTATTGAGCAGCTCAGGTGGGTGTTTGTGGCTCAAAGTCTCTCATGAGGTTGTGATTGAGATACTGGGCAAGATTTCATTCAAGGCTCGACTGGGCTAGAAGATCTACATCTAAGCTCACTCATGCAGCCATTGGCACAACTCTTCAGTTCTTCACTGGCTCCTAGCCTCAGTTGCTCTTCACACATAGGCCTCTCCATAAGGAAATTTAACTGTCCTCATAATATGGTAGCTAGTGTCTTCCAGCATAAGCAATTAAAGAGAAAAGGCATGAGGCAGAAGTCACAGGTCTTTCATGACCTATCTTCACAAGTAATATGCCATCACTTTTTCCATCTATTATTGGTAGTATAGATCAAATGTGGTAAAATGTGCGAGGAAAAATGCACAATGCACAAGTCCGTGAATCCCAGGATTTAAGAATGAGTGAGGCCATGTTGCAGGTTGGCCACCACAGAGCCAGGGATCTGGAGAAGTGGCCAATTTGATTTTAGTACATGTGAACTGTTCAGATTATTTGGCTATAGGGTTCTGAGTTAAGAAATTGAAAGTCAAATTTTATTTTATTTTATATATTTCCAGTGAACACATTCATGGATTGAAAATTTCATGTTTACCTAAATCAATAGATTTGTAAATATCATCATTCTTTTCCCCTACCTCATAGGAATAATGTAAGAAATAGTTATGCTAGTGTGTGTCGGCATTATGTGGAAAGGAGATATTTTACTATCTTTTAAAGGCTATGTATAAAGAAAGTTCGGAGTCCCCCAATGACTTGGTGTGTACTAGCTATCAGCAATACCTGCATGCTGGTTGGTTATTTGCTTCATTTAGGATGACCTTTTCTTTATAGGTCTCTTGAGGTTTAATGATTGTACTGCAGTAACCTTGTGAGTTGAGTGGATTAACTGATTATGTAGTCCTTAGATTTCTTTCTGGAGATTTACTCAGCGTAGGGTGACAGTGAACTAAAAAACATCAGAAGATGTGGTCTTTATTTTTTTTTTTTTGAGACAGAGGCTCACTCTGTCGCTCAGGCTGGAGTCCAGTGGCACAGTCATAGCTCATTGCAGCCTCAACCACCAGGGTCCAAGCTATTCTCCCACCACATTTTCCTAAGTAGCTGGGACTAGAGGCCTTCACCACCATGCCCAGCTAATGCTTAAAAGTCTTTTGTGAAAGAGAGTGGGGGGACCCCCTATGTTACCCAGGCTGGTCTTGAACTCCTGGGCTGAAGTGAACCTCCTGCCTTGGTCTCCTAAAGTGCTGGGATTACAGGCATGAGCCAGTGGGCCTGGCCAGAAGATGTGGTCTTGATCTAATTGAAGAATCATGTCAGTTTATATTGTAGTTCCCAGAACCATTCTCATAATTCCCAGTGTTGGAACATTAAGTAGACACAAATTTCAAACAATTATATATCAAAAAACACAATAAAGGTAAATAATACAAAAGTAGGCAAGAAAGACCAACCCAGGGTAGTTTATTTCATATTTTCACCTTTCACTAGTGCATGGAAACACACTTCCTGAACTGCTACCTTATTCCACATTGTCTTGGATGTATCCAGCAAAAGTCTCAGAGATCTACATCTGCTCATCTTCAGGGTGTCTTTCTGTCTCAACATGACAGATTTTTCAGGGCAGAGTCCAGAGATCACCTACTGTGGATTACAAGGTATCAGATCATATCTGAGGCCTCCTCTATCCCCCAGCCCCAAGCACCCTCCTTTTTCCTTTGTTTAGGCCAGGCTTGCTGCAGATTTGCAGTGGCCCTCTGTAGTTTCCTTAGTCTTCATAGGCTTTCTGGGAAATGCCCCTCTACATGGCAGTGGAAGGCTTTCCCTGGGAACATAGTCAATACCCCAAATTTAGTGTCTGTGTCAAATTTGAGGACCAAAATGATTCTCTCATCAGGTGAAAGAGTGAGGAACCAAGGCAAAAGAAGCTGGCAGAGCCAGTCCACTTCAGTTCCATGGAAACACCAGGAGGAAGGGATTCAGCTGAGCCACTGAATTGCTCTTTGGGAGACAGTGACTTGATTTTCTTATTTACCACAGAATCAGCTTCAAGTTGAAACTTTTATAAGGACAGCTCAAAGCAATGAATACCTTAGAAAACTTACAAAGGTCAAGAGGTCAAGACAGACTGACAAGAAAAACTAAGAATTCATCTGACAAGGCTTTCTCTCTAGGCCATTTTTGAAAAGCCCAGGGATAGTGCTACTTTATATTCAGAATCTTAAGCACCAAACCGTGGTAGGAAGGGGATAATTTTCTATTTTGAGGGAGCAACAAATGTGTCAGAAATAACTGAGATTGGGAAACGGGTAGGTAGGAAAACACCACCAAATGCCTACAAAGTAAGAGAAAGGCCTGTAGAGCGGAAAAAAGAATTTAGAAGTAATTGGGGATGTTTGGATTACATCTGTTTTTATGTGGTTTGAATATTTTCTATACATTCTTTAGCTGTTGTGATGAATAAAACAAAACTTGCTTTTCTTTTTTTGTTTACTACCAACTGTAGAAAAAACTCTTAACACCTGATATTCTTGAGAGCTCCCTTGAGAGAAGAGTTGTTCCATCAAAGACCCTTGGCAGGGTGTTATTCCAGATGAGTCCATTAGCTATTGCAGAAGCCAACACATATGTGAAGGAATAATTTTTCATATGTTGCAAGTCCTGCCTATTAAAGCTTCCTGTAAGGACAAGATGGTATCGCTGAACGACTGTTTAACTGTTTTTCCCAAGCAAATGCCAATGTTTAATTAGGCTTCAGCTAACAGGCTTTAAGTTAATTTAAGACAAATGGCTCTGGTGTGGCTAATTGTTGGAGTATGGTGATCTGGGAGCATCTGACTCAAGGGTGAGTCTGTGTACTACAGATATGTGGTGGGTGGCTAAATGATCCAGACATGCCTGACTTCCCCTGCTGGGAAACACCCAAACCACCTGCCTGGGATGAGTAATCTCCCTGACACACTACCTAAATTCACACCTGCATAGTTCGAGCTAAACCAGTATGGATTAAAAACATCAAATTTTATTCTTAAATGAATCAATCATAGCTTTTATGTGTAAATTTTATTATCAAATGAATCAATAATAGATTTTATGTGTGAAAAGCAAGCTTGTATCTATTATATCAGACTGCCTTAGAAAACATTCATTAGTGCTGGAACAGGCTTCAAAGAAGATTGACTTCAATGCCAACATTTAAATAGGAACTAATAAGGGACCAGAGAGGTGGAATGACTTGCCCAAAGTCACCCAGATTTTAGGACTGGGACTAAAGCCTCAGCCTTCTCATTCTAAATCTTCTGCTTATTTCCTCTTTCTGCCCACTCTGCCCCCTCCACCCTCACCCCAAATTGCATTAAATTCACCAGTTAACTCCAACTCTTTCAGGACTGGAAGTGAAGGTACAAAGATTAAGCAGGGAGGTGGGAATGAACATTTTTGATGGGCTGATACTTATGGCTTCTGCTGCAGACAATGGACAGGACATGGCAGGTGCAGAATGCCTTTGATATGGTTTGGCTCTGTGTCCCTGCCTAAATCTCATCTTGAATTGTCACCGTGTGTTGAGGGAGGGACCTAGTGAGAGGTTATCAGATCATGGGGGCGATTTTCCCCATCCTCTTCTCCATGAGAGTGAGTTCTCACCTGAGCTGACGGTTTTAATGTGTGGCACTACCTCGCTCTCGCCCTCTCCTGTCCATGTAAGACGTGCCTTGCTTCCCCTTTACCTTCCGCCATGATTGCAAGTTTCCTGATGCCTCACCAGCCATGCAGAACTGTGAGTCACTTAAATCTCTTTTCTTTATAAATTACCCAGTCTCAGGTAATTCTTTATAACAGCATGAAAATTGACTCATACAGCCTTGTAGCATAATTCCACAAAGTTGAAGGACACTCACACCCTAAGTCAAGCTTCCACGGCTTTGGTCCTCTTGAGGCTTCCATCTCCTTGAGTATGAGCTGTTTGGTTTTATTTTTTTCAGTCATTCCATGACACCAAGAGCCTTGCTGTCACCCTCCCACTCTGCGCTCAGTCCACTTTTGCACGGTCTTTTGCCTTTGCTTAGTCTTAGTTGTGTCTCCATTTAGTTCTCATGTCTTTTCTGTGTTTCAGCAACTTCTCTATTTGTAGCTTAAACCAAGTGGTTTTCTGATCTCCCCAGTTCTGTTATGGTGCTTAAGTGAGTTAAAATATTGCAACATTTGAGAGGAATGTCTGACACATAATCATAAGATAAGCACTCCCTAAAGAATGGTAATAGTGTTCCTTATTATTATTCCACTTGCTTTCTTATCTTTCTCTTGTTCTGCTAAGTTCTAGTTTTATATTGTACTCACTCAAGAAACTCTCACTGTGTCCTGCTGAGTTGAGTTCTCCCTGCCACTTAGGACACCCCATCCCATGTCTCCCCTCCCTTGTAGACCTGACAAGGGAGGGGAGACATGGGATGGGGTGTCCTAAGTGGCAGGGGCAAGCTGAGTTTTTCCAGAGTTTCCTCAACTCTCTTCAGAAGAAGTCAAAGCAGAGGACTTTAAGATATTATTTCAAAAATTATCTTATAGATCAAAGAAAAAGCTGTATTTTAATATAGTTGCTTTGAAATGATATACTTTATTCAGCACTGTTTTGATTATAAAAATAATTTTAGCCCTCTTTTGAAACTTTAAGAGTTTACAGAGTATTTATTTCTAAAAATCCATAAAAGCGTACAACTTGAAAAAAAAAACAAAACCAAAAAGTATAAATCTTTGGGGGAAAAAAGACGTTCAGAGAAAATTTTGATAAAAAGGAAATGAAGTGAATACGTTTTTTAAGATAAAAATCTTTACATGTAAATTACTTACAGAGAGTCATTTCAAATATTCATTATAATTGGGAAGATAGGCTTATTGCCAGTTACCCTAATGACATATGAGATAACAAACATTTAAACAATTCACGAAAATTAAGTATGTCTTTAATGTACAGTTAAGATAGGCATAAAAAGAAGAAATTTCTGATTTGAGACATTTGTGAGAAACACAGAATACAAAAAGCGAAAGCACATGCTGAATAAATTTAGTTAAATAATATTTTCTAGTTCACAGTCATTTTATTTCCACTAGCCCTAGTTTGCCAATGTATTTGTCATTGAAAATGGGATGTATGTTTTATGTATATTGCTTGAGGGTGATTTAGACAGGACTTTGTGTGCATTGCTGACCACAAAGAGTTTCAACTGAAGCCCAGAATAAAAATGGCACGGCTTATAATTTCACCAAATTTGTTTTCAAAAGCAATGTGATATCCTTTTCTAAATTGCAAAGCAAAACCAAACAAAATGGGCTAGTTATTGTTAAAACACTTTGGCCAGCCTTAATTCCCAATTGCTAGCAATATTTCAGATTCCTAATTAGTGTCCAAAAGAAAAAACATAGGGCACCAAAGAATAAAGAATAAATGGTTTTATTTGATTAAAAAGCATTATAAGCAAGGTAAATGGAAAGTTTGTAGAATGTGTCCAGATGGAAGTTTAAAAAAATTGTGAAAAATGAAACTCAAGAGAAGCTTGAAAGAAATGAGGAAATATATCACTCTGTGTGTCATAACAAGCTTGGCGCTGGGCCAGTCTGCAAAAGGGGAAGTTTTAAGATGAAGCTTAACTGTTTCTTAAGTAGCAAGACACAAAAGCTGCATCTATTAAGTACTCTGTGGTTATAATGATGTCATTTGGTGATTTCCACTATCTGGACTGATTTATAGAAGACTAAAAATGTTTCTTTAGTCCAATCCAGATAGTTACCAAATTCTTAGATTCAACTGGTGAACCAATTGGAAAATTAAAGTACTTCTGTGCCCTGAACACATTTCATTAAGCTTCTTGTGGGATTTATTTCAGTTTTATGAAATTGTTTGTTTAGAAATTGTAATAGATTCCATTTCAAGCCAATCATTAATCTATTCCTTTCTGTCATACTAGACAGAACTGTGGGTTAGTTTAGTAAGAAAAACATTTTAATATTCTCTCTGAGAAGGCTGTAATTGACCTAGGTGGAAGGCTAGTCAGTGTAGACTTGAACCATACTGACTGGTTGAATTTGGGCTCCACCTTTCTTTTTTGGTGACTGGGAGAGTCAGTTAATCTCCTAAGAGTCTCCTCAATTTTCTCATCCATGACTTGACTGAATAAGCCTGAGTGAGTATTAAATATGATGATACAAAGCAATGACAAAACCTGGCATGCAGCTACCACTCCATAAATGTCATTTAGGTGGAGGATAATGTGAGAACCTTCTATAGCCTCTCAGTAGTGCCCTGTACTTTTCTTATGAAAGCATTTATCATGCAATTTTGCCAGTGCTTGCTTAATTGTCTCCTTTCATAGACTTTAGAGTTTATGAGTGTGAGGTGTGAGGGAAAGTATGTCTTATTTCATAATTGATCATCAGTTAGTCCCAGCCCCTACCATAATGCCTGGCATGTAGTAGGCTTTAATAAATAGTTTTCAATGAATGAATACTAGTTAGTGATAGCTTAGGGAAGAAGACTTCGATTTGAATTTTAAACTGGTAAGTTGGCATTTAGATTTTATAAAGATTTCTCATTCTCCAAATATAGTTTTTTTCAATAACCTACACATTCACAGCAGAAAGGAGAAGGAGGCAACATTGATGTGAAGCTGCAGCTGGGCTAGATATCAGGATAGGTGGGTGGGAGGTCCAGTTTGGGCACTTACTCATTGTGGAGCTCTGAGAAAGTCATCCCGTCTCTTTGAGATGTAGAACAGGCATAAGAAACTGGAGTTAACTAATGTGAAAGTGCTTTTTAAAGTGTGTGTGTGTGTCTGTGTGTGTGTGTGTGTGTGTGTGTGTGTGTGCTTGCATGTATTTTTTTTTTTTAACTAAGATAGGCAATAGCTAATAAAAGGAAGCATGGCAAAATGAGGCAGCAAGTAAGAATTTACTTCTAGCTTAGATTCATTCTCTCTGTCACATTCAGATACATCTATCAAATGTAGATTAGGTTTTTTTTTCACATAATCACATATTTCTTGGAGGCTTTGTTCATTTCTTTTTACTCTTTTTTCTCTAATCTTGCCTTCTCGTTTATTTCATTGAGTTGATCTTCAATCTCTGATATCCTTTCTTCTGCTTGATCAATTCGGCTATTAAAACTTGTGTTTGCTTCACGTAGTTCTCGTGCTATGTTTTTCAACTTCATCAAGTCATTTATGTTCTTCTCTAAGCTTGTTATTCTAGTTAGCATTTCGTCTAACCTTTTTTCAAGGTTTTTGGTTTCTTTGCATTGAGTTGGAACGTGTTCCTTTAGCTCAGAAAAGATTGTTATTATCCACCTTCTGAAGCCTGTTTCTGTCAATTTTCTACAATCATCTGATCTTTGACAAACCTGACAAAAACAAGCAATGGGGAAAGGATTCCCTGTTTAATAAATGGTGTTGGGAAAACTGGCTAGCCATGTGCAGAAAGCAGAAACTGGACCCCTTCCTGACACTTTACACTAAAATTAACTCCAGATGGATTAAAGACTTAAACATAAGACCTAACATGATAAAGCCCTAGAAGAAAACCTAGGCAAAGCCATTCGGGACATAGGCATAGGCAAGGACTTCATGACTAAAACACCAAAAGCATTGGCAACAAAAGCCAAAATAGACAAATGGGATTTAATTAAACTTCAGAGCTTCTGCACAGCAAAAGAAACAATCATTAGACTGAACTGGCAACTAACAGAATGGGAAAATTTTTTTGCAATCTACCCATCTGACAAAGGGCTAATATCCAGAATCTACAAAGAACTAAAACAAATCTACAAGAAAAAAACAAACAAACCCATTCAAAAGTGGGTGAAGGATATGAACAGACACTTTTCAAAAGAAGACATATATGAGGCCAACAAACATATGAAAAAATGCTCATCATCACTCGTCATTAGAGAAATGCAAGTCAAAACCTCATTGAGATACCATCTCATGCCAGTTAGAATGGCGATCATTAAAAAATCTGGAGACAGTTGCTGGAGAGGATGTGGAGAAATAGGAACACTTTCACATGGTTGGTGGGAGTGTAAATTAGCTCAACCACTGTGTTAGACAGTGTGGCGATTCCTCAAGGACCTAGAAATAGAAATTCCATTTGACCCAGCAATCTCATTACTGGGTGTATATCCAAAGGATTATAAATTGATCTATTATAAGGACACATGCACACGTATGTTCATTGCGGCCCTGTTTACAATAGCAAAGACTTGGAACCAACCCAAATGCCCATCGATGATAGACTGGGCATAGAAAATGTGGCACATATACACCATGGAATACTATGCAGCCATCAAAAATGATGAGTTTGTGTCCTTTGTAGGGACATGGATGAACCTGGAAACCATCATTCTCAGCAAACTGACATAAGAAGAGAAAATCAAACACCGCATGTTCTCACTCATAGGTGGGTGTTGAACAATGAGAACACATGAACACAGGGAGGGGAGCATCACACACTGAGGTTTGTAGGCGGGGGAAGTAGGGGAGGGTCAGTAGTGGGGGTGTGGAGAGTTGGGGAAGGATAACATGGGGAGAAATGCCAGATATAGGTGATGCAGAGGAAGGCAGCAATCCACATTGCCATGTATGTACCTATGCAACAGTCCTGCATGTTCTTCATGTGTACCCCAAAACCTAAAATGCAATAAAAAATATATTTAAAAAAAAAAAAGAATTTACTTCTAAGAATGAGATGTAATGCTCTAGATGTAATCCGTGCCTGTTTAGTTCTAAAGCTTAGCTTTGTTATGGCCCTAATGCACAGTCATCTTTCAAAAGACTTGCAAACCTAGAAAAAAAAAAAACAAAAACAAAAACAAAAAAACAACTCTCTAAGCCTGAAAAAACTCTAGATATTCTAGATATTCCCAAATTGGGGAATATTCCAATTCGTGTTTCTCTGAAGGACAGTGCAAGGTCATCTACAGTATCCATCATCAATGTTTAACAACCTGTTGTTGGTGGACAGGTTACTTGAGGTTCTCATATGATAGAAGTGGGTCAGGCCTATCAGCAGATGTGTTCATGTAATAGGTTCACTTGATAGATGTCACCTCATCCTCCTAGACATTCCCTCTGCTGGAGAGATCCATGTTCATCTTGCAAGAGCCAAAAGTGGACAGGACTATTTTTTCCCACTCCCAGCAAGACAGACAGATGCTTCACCTCCTTGGTTCTGCTTCTCTCTGGTGCTGTGTAGGAAAAAAGCAGCTACTGGTTATTGTAAAGTCACTATTAGAAAATATTAAGGTCTTTAGGCCTTAATACTAAATTAAATTAAACACACTTAATATTAAACTTAATATTAAACTTAAACTCAACACAAGGAGATTAAAAAGGAAAATCTTAATTAGAATTAAAAGTCACAGTTAAAACCAGAAATGTTAGTTCTTCTAGACAAAAAATTTTGAATACTGTTCTCCTCGACAATTGCATAGAATTTGTTCTTTGCGTGATATGCAAGTAGAGGTACAGACTGCATACATTGCTAATAGTATACAATGGTCATGCAGGAAGCAGCAGATAGTTGTAAAACAGGTGTTTTGTAAAAACAAAAAAAGTAGTTATTTAACAATTGACAGCAACCCACTTAAATGCCCAGTGGAAGCAGTGACACTACATTGATACAATAATGCATTTAAGGAAAATAATTAAAATGATAAATATCTTGAAATGCTAAGGAAACTACAGAAATAACAAAATTCTCTATTGCATTATGGTACTTTTTATAAAATCTGACGAGAGCACTTTGCTTTAAACAAGTAAAGAAGGAAGACTCACATTCTGGTAAGAAATTTCTTAGAGACAGAATTTAAAATAAAAATCACAATCCCCTTACTGGATAAAGCATATAATTTTCCTTCTTAGGTGTGTGAATTGAAAACAGCTGCCAAACCTACTTAATTATGGGCCCTCAGAGTCAAACTAGAAATGACATATTTTCATTTTGCTAGCAATCACATCGAGTGTTTACTTAGCAAGTGCGGATAATTATTCCAGTTCTTATTTGAAATATTTTTCTGGAACTGGTTCCATGTTGTTA
Source organism: Cebus imitator (assembly GCF_001604975.1). Classification (NCBI taxonomy): domain Eukaryota; kingdom Metazoa; phylum Chordata; class Mammalia; order Primates; family Cebidae; genus Cebus; species Cebus imitator. Next base: position 2,590,235 of record NW_016107520.1, on the reverse strand, counting down.
ATAAAGACTGTTATCTCAAATCTCAGCATTTCAGAGCCTCTCTTTTCTCACCATTTGTGTGTGTGTGTGTGTGTATGTGTGTGTGTGTTGAGACTTTTCTCTGAGTTTAAAAAGTGATTTCTCTACAACTGGCTCACAAACACTAATTCTATCTCCAGAGAAATAGATGTATTGAAGTGTTGATGAAAAAATATTATGTTTGAGGCAGAGTTCTGAAAGTAAATGTCCTGGTCATCAACTCAGGGGATCCCTTTGATGACCAACATGTCTCATTCTAGTTGTTTAGTCTTTATTGTGAAGCACTGAATCCACAGCAGTGGTTCTAGAAGGAGACTGTTAATTTAGGAAAGGTGAGGGATGCAGATGTCACAGGCAATCTGCTGATCTGTGGGACTGGCTTTCAGAACAAAGAAGAGGGCAGACCATCAAGCTCCTAAATGCACATATATGTAAATAACAACTTTCTATTATGGGAAGCAATCTCATTTTATTGATCTTGCTTGGACTTCACAACAATAATTACTGAGGTAGGAAAGAAATTCTTATTTCTATTTTAACAGATGAAGAGGTGAAGTCCCAGAGATGGTAAGGGTTTTGGTTAAATCAAATACCTATCACACATTGGGTGCTAGATCTGAAGATCAGAACTCCAAGTGCAGGATTCTTTGCAGTGTGACTACCACTTCTGGTGTCTCACTGGGGTGGCACAGTGCCTTGGAGCTACCACATAAAGGGAGAATTAGGAGGATGTGTTTTACAGTTTTCAGATAAAATATAAGACATTCAGTTAAATGCGAGCTTCAGATAAGAAACATTTTTCTAAATGTAAATATGTCCACGCCATATTTACTTGGGACATACACTAAAATTATTCACTGTTTATCTAAGTTCAGATGTACCTGGTCATTTTATAGTTTTATTTACTGAATCTGACAATCCCAACCCGTTTTCCCTTCTGATTGGGCAACCCAAGTTAAAAAGTTAAAAATACCTTAGGGCAAGATGGCCAACTGGATGCAGCCAGGTGGAAGATCTGCCACCAAGGGACCAAGATAGCTGGGACACTTCCAGCAGATCTTCAGAGGGAAGGCGTTGCGAGTGGGCAGAGGGAAGACTTAGAAGTGGGCTGAATGGGGAACAAGGTGAGAACCTTGCATGAAGCTAGAAGCTATTGTGAACTGGTGCTCATGGCTGGTCCCCAGTGGCTCCAGGGGAATGGGTGAGTTGAGCTGGCAAGGAGCAAGCTCCTCTCACCAAGGCCTCTCTGGGACCCCAGCATAGGGAGACCCCTCAACCACCGTGGACACTGAAGTTGTCAGGGAGAGCTGCTTAGAGAAATGGTAGGGGTAGTAAGCCAGCAGTTGACATAGAGCCCAGAGTATCTGTAGTGAAGCATGCTCAGGGATTGCCAAACTCCCTTGGCTCAACTTGCTCCCAGAGGAGACTTTAGCAGGGGAGTTGCGGGTCCTGAACTCTGCAGGGTAGTCTTGCCTATCAGATGGGGCTAGTGTGACTTGAGCACCCCTTGGTCTGCTGGCCTGTTCTGAGGCCCCAGTCTGGCCATGCCTACTTGTAGGGCAGCCTCGGGTGCCCCAGGGTCTCACATCACAGCTCCTGCCTTGGCAAACTGTGCTTGACAGGTGAAGAGCTCCAGTGCGGCAGCCTTTGCACCAACACATGCACCAGTTCATCTGTTCCCACCGCACAATGAGGCTTCCTTGGGGCCCACAGCAACTCACCACATCACTTTGCCAACATGTGTGTGCATAGGTAGCTTCTGCCTTCCTTGCCCCACCAAATTGCATGTATGTGTACACACTGCCCTGACAGTGATGAGTGGCAAGAGTGCAGTCCCCCTGTGCCTCTGCTGACCACTACTGCAGTTGGAGCCTTGGTGGGCAAAAAGCCTGCCAGCCAGGCCCCTGCCAGCGCCCCACCCTTGTGCCAACACTGCTGTAGGAGCGATACTAGGTACAGGGAGCAGTGGACCCCTTCCCATCCACCCTGAGCAACAGCCTCTGCCTGTGGCACACAAAGAATGCACACAGACCTGTGCCTGCCGGCACTGTGCCCCTGTGCCAACACCATCACCAGCATGACTGCCTGCAGTCACCACCAGGGGAACCCCATCTCCCCTGTATCGCTCCTGACTGTGTTGCCTCTGCCATTGTGGTGAACGCTAGCATGGAAGCTGGCACCCCAGCACCCACTAGCACCCTGCTGCAGCTGATGAACATGCATGCCACTACACTGTACTGCTGTCACTGCTGCTGCTGCTGGCGTGTCCAAATGAGGATGGTTACCACTGTCACTGCACTTAGGAAATGTTTGGCTGAAACCACCCACTGGAGTGTAATGACCAGTGGTCCAGGAGTTCCTCAGCTCCTCCAGGGCAGTGAATTCCTAACCTTTAGCCAGAGAAAAAGTCAGGGCCCAATACAAGTTCCCCAGAGTTAAAGCATGCAGTACAGGAGTTGGGAGTTGAGCATTGGCCCCCTAAAATCTTCCAGAAACGAAGCCAGTTGGCTGAATCCATCTTCCATGATTAAACACTAGAGGTCATCAAATAACATAAAAGAAAAAAAAAAAACAGCGAAGGTCAGCAACTTCAAAGATTGGAAGGAACCAACTCTTCTTTGTACGTATGGTAGAATTCGGCTGTGAACCCGTCTGGATCTGAACTTTTTTTTGTTGGTAGGCTATTGATTGCTGCCTCTACTTTGGCTTTTGTTATTGGTCTATTCAGGGTTTCAACTTCCTTCTGGTTTAGTCTTGATAGAACACAAGTGTCTAGGAATTTATCCATTTAATCCTGTTATACTGGTTTATGTGAATAGAGCTGTTTGTAGTAATCTCTGACGGTATTTTCTATTTCTGTGGGATCAGTGGCGATAACCCCTTTATCATTTTTTATTGCATCTATTTGATTCTTCTCTGTTTTCTTCTTCTTCTTCTTCTCCTTCTTCTTCTTCTTCTTCTTCTTCTTCTTCTTCTTCTTCTTCTTCTTCTTCTTCTTCTTCTTCTTCTTCTTCTTCGAATGTTTTCTCCCTTTTGTCCTATTGAGTTGTACAAGCACTTTTTTTTTGGGAAAAAAGAAAGAAAAAGAAAAAGAAAGAAAGAAAGAGAAAGAAAGGAAGGAAGGAAGGAAGGAAAGAAGGAAGGAAGAAAGAAAGAAGAAAGAAAGAAAAGAAAGAAAGAAAGAAAAAAGAGAAAGAAAGAAAAAAAGAATGAAAGAGAGAAAGAAAGAGGAAGAGAAAGAGGGAGAGAGAACAGGAGTCTTGCTTTATTGCCCAGGTTAGAGTGCAGTCTAAAAATGGGTATTAAAAACCTCTTTTATGCCAATAATTGTGCTTAACAATGGAGACAGGAAGGAATAAGGGAGGAAAATAATGAACAAGCAGCCAACCAATATTTCATTTAAACCTGTGAAATGCTATTCAATTACTGAGGAGTGATTACTTCCAATTATGTAGTCACTTTTAGAGTCGGTGTGATGTGGTACTGAGAAGAATGTATGTTTTGTGGATTTGGGGTGGAGAGTTCTGTAAATGTTTATTAAGTTTACTTGTTCCAGGTCTGAGTTCAAATCCTGGATATCTTGTTAATTTTCTGTCTTGTTGATCTGTCTAATATTGACAATGTGATGTTAAAGTCTCCCACTATTATTGTGTGGGAGTCTAAGTCTCTTTATAAGTCTTTGAGAACTTTCCTTATGTATCTGGGTGCTCCTGTATTGGGTACATATATATTTAGGATCATTAGCTCTTCTTGTTGCATTGATCCTTTTACCATTATGTAATGTCCTTCTTTGCCTCTTTTGATCTTTGTTGCTTTAAAGTCTATTTTATCAGAGGCAAGAATTGCAACTCCTGCTTTTTATTTATATATTTATTTATTTTGCTCTTCATTTGGTTGGTAAATCTTCCTCCATCCCTTTATTTTGAGCCTTTGTGTATCCTTGCATGTGTGTTGGGTCTGGATGCAGCATACTGATGGGTTTTGGCTTTTATCCAATTTGCCTGTCTGTGTCTTTTGATTGGGGCATTTAGTCAATTATTAATATATATATGAGTTTAATACTGCCATTTAATGCTAGCTGGCTGTTTTGCCCATTAGTTGATGTAGATTCTTCATTATGTTGATGCTCTTTACCTTTTGGTATATTTTTGGAATGGCAGATACTGGTTGTTCCTTTCTATGTGTAGTGCTTCTTTCAGAAGCTCTTGTAAAGCAGGCCTGGTGGTGATGAAATCTCTGAGTACTTGCTCATTCACAGAAGATTTTATTTTTCCTTCACTTAGGAAGCTTAGTTTGGCTGGATATGAAATTCTGGGTTGAAAGTTCTTTTCTTTAAGGATGTTGTATATTGGCCCCCACTCTCTTCTGGCTTGTAGGGTTTCTGCTGAGATATCTGCTGTAAGTCTGATAAACTTCCCTTTGTGGGTAACCTGACCTTTATCTCTGGCTGCCCTTAGTATTTTCTCCTTCATTTCAACCCTGGTGAATCTGACGATTATGTGCCTTGGGGTTGCTCTTCTTGAGGAATATCTTTGTGGTGTTCTCTGTATTTCCTGGACTTGAATATTGGCCTGCCTTGCTAGGTTGGGAAAGTTTTCCTGAATAATATCCTGAAGAATATTTTCCAGCTTGGATTCATTCTCTTCGTCACACTCAGGTACACCTATCAAACATAGATTAGGTCTTTTCACGTAGCCGCATATTTCTTGGAGACTTTGCTCATTCCTTTTTACCCTTTTTTCTCTAATCTTGTCTTCTCGTTTTATTTCATTGAGTTGGTCTTTGACCACTGATATCCTTTATTCTGCTTGGTCAATTCGACTGTTAAAACTTGTGCATACTTTGAGAATTTCTCGTATTGTGTTTTTCAGCTCCATTAATTCACTTGTATTCCTCTCTAAATTGTCTATTCTCATTAGCATTTCATCAAACCTTTTTTCAAGGTTCTTAGTTTCTTTGCATTGGGTTAGAACATGTTCTTTTAGCTCACAGAAGTTTCTTATTATCCAGCTTCTGAAGCCTGATTCTGACAATTCATCGCACTCGTTCTCCATCAGGCCTTGTTCCCTTGCTGATGAGGAGCTGTGATCCCCTGAAGGAGGAGAAGCATTCTGATTTCAGATGTTTTCAGCCTTTTTGCACTGGTTTCTTCCCATCTTTGTGGATTTATCCACCTGTTGTCTAATTGCTGCCTTTCAGATTGGGTCTCTGAGTAGACGTCCAGGTTATTGGTGATGATGTTATTTCTGTTTCTTTGTTTTCCTTCAGTGGACACCCCTCCCCAACAGAGCTGGACCTTCCTGGGTTCAGCTGTGCTTGCTGTGAAACTCTCAACTATCAGCATTTCCAATGGCTGTTTTTTTGTGGGGGTGGTACCAGCTGAGCCCAATCACCTGACTCCCCACCTCAGAGGCCCCTTTTTTTCTCTTTTCCTAATTGAACAGTAGATTGTCTCCCAGGTGCCCCAGCTGACAGCCAAAAAGGCACCAGTATCTATCCAATTTCCCATGTGGGGACCGCACAGGCTGAAACAGCGGCGTTGAGATTCATGGCGCTTTTCTGCCGGGGAATCTCTTGGTCTGGCTCCTCGCTTCAGTCCCCTCTTCAATCAGCTGAATGGGCGACTCTGCCTTCCCGTAGCTCCAAACACCAACCAAAAGGGCACCCAATCCTGCATAATCCGCACTGAGAACCGCTGCTCAGGGACGCCGGCAAAACAGCCATGCCAGCCAAAAGAGTCGTGCTAGCAACCCATAGGGCTCCTCCGCTGGGAATCTCCTGGTCCGTGGGCAACAAAAATTCGTCTGGAAGTCTGGCGTCCACCCACTCCCTGCACCTTCACTGGGAGCTGCAATCCTGAGCTGCTGCTAGTCAGCCATCTTGGATCTCTCTCCTGTTTTCTTTTTCATTAATCTGGCTAGTGGTCTATTTTGTTGATCTTTTCAAAAAACAGCTCCTGGATTTATTGATTTTTTGGAGGGTTTTTTGTGTCTCTGTCTCCTTCAGTTCTGCTATGATCTTAGTTATTTCTTGTCTTTTGCTAGCTTTTAAGTTTTTTTTGATCTTCCTCCTCTAGCTCTTTCAATTTTGATGATAGGGTGTCGATTTTAGATCTTTCCTTGTTTCTCTTGTGGGCATTTATTGCTATAAATTTCCCTCTCAACACTGCTTTAAAGGTGTCCCAGAGATTCTGGTAAGTTGTGTCTTCATTCTGATTAGTTTTGAAGAACATCTTTATTTCTGCCTTCATTTCATTGTTTATCCAGTGCACACTCAGAAGCAAGTTGTTCAGTTTCTGAGTGGTTGTGTGAGTTTGAGTGTGTTTCTTAATCTTGAGTTCTAACCTGATTGTGCTGTGGTCTGATAGACTGTTTGTTATGATTTCTGTTCTTTTGCATTTGCTGAGGAGTGATTTGTTTCCAATGATGTGGTCATTTTAGAGTAAGTGCAATGTGGTGCTGAGAAAAATGTATATTCTGTGGATTTGGGGTGGAGCATTCTTTATATGTCTATTAGGTCTGTTTGGTCCAGCTCTGCATTCAAGTCCTGGATATACTTGTTAATTTTCTGTCTCATTGATCTGTCTGATATTGACAGTGGAGTGTTGAAGTCTCCCACTATTATTGAGTGGGAGTCTAAATCTCATTTTAGGTCACAAGAACAGAAAGCCAAACACCGCATTTTCTCACTCATAGGTAGGTGTTGAACAATGAGAACACATGGACACAGGGAGGGGAGCATCACACACTGGGGGCTGTTGCAGGAGGTAGGGGAGAGAGAGTGGGGGGTGGGGAAGGGAGGGACGGTGGGGTGGAATAACATGGGGAGAAATGCCAGATATAGTATGCACCTAAAGTAAAATAAATAAATTTTTTTAAAAAAGACAAAAATTAGCCAGGCATGGTGGTGCATGCCTGTAATCCCAGATGCTGGGGAGGCTGATGCAGGAGAATTGCTTGAACCCAGGAGGCAGAGGTTGCTGTGAGCTGAAATTGCATGACTGAATTCCAGCCTGGGTGACAGCTTAAGACTCTGTCTCAAAANAAAAAAAAAAAGACAGAAAGAAAAGATAATAGAAAAAAAAAGAAAAGAAAAAAATTAGCTCAAAAACCATGCAACTACATGGAAATTGCATAATCTGCTCCTGAATGACTTTTGGATAAATAATGAAATTAAGGCAGAAGTCAAGAAGTTCTTTGAATCTAATGAGAACAAAGACACAGCATACCAGAATCTCTGGTACATGGTTAAAGCAGTGTTAAGAGGGAAATTTATAGCACTAAATGGCCACATCAAAAAGTTAGAAAGATCTCAATTTAACAATTTAACATCACAACTGCAAAACTAGAGAACCAAGAGCAAGCCAATCCCAAAGCTAGCAGAAGATTAGAAATAACCAAAATCAGAGCTGAGCTGAAGAAGATTGAGATATGAAAAGCCATTCAAAAGATCAACAAATCCAGGAGCTGGTTCTTTGAAAAAATTAATAGGTAGACAGTGAGTTAGACTAAGGAAGGAGAGAGAAGACCCAAATAAACATAATTAGAAATGACAAAGGGGATTTTACCACTGACCCCCGAAGAAATACAAATCACCATCAGAGAATACTATGAACAACTCTATGCACATAAAATAGAAAATCTAGAAGAAATTGATAAATTCCTTGACACATATACCCCCCAATACTGAGCCAGGAAGAAACTGAATTTCTGAGAAGACCAATAATGAACTCCAAAACTCAATCAGTGATAAACTGATTACTAACAACAACAAAAAGCCCAGGAGAAGATGGAATTACAGTCAAATTGTACCAGATGTACCAATAAGAAGTGGTATCATTCCTGCTGAAACTATCCCAAAAAAATTGAGGAGGAGGGACTCCTCCCTAGCTCATTCTATGAGGCCAGCATCATCCTGATACCAAAACCTGGCAGAGACACAATAAAATATAACTTGAAGCCAATATCCTTGATGAATATTCATGCAAAAGTCCTCAACAAAATACTGGCAAACCAAATCCAGCAGCACATCAAAAAGCATATCCACCATGATCAAGTAGGTTCTATGCCTGGGATGCAAGGTTGGTTCAACATTCTCAAATTGATAAATGTGATTCATCATCTAAACAGAACTAAAGACAAAAACTACATGATTATCTCAATAGATGCAGAAAAGGCTTTCAATAAAATTCTACAAACTGTCATGTTAAAAATTCTCAATAAACTAGGTATTGAAAAACCATACCTCAAAATAATAAGAGCCATCTATATGACAAACCCATAGTCAACATCATAATGAATGGGCAAAACCCTGAAGCATTTTCCTTGAATAATGGCCCAAGATAAGGCTGCCTTCTCTCACCATTCCTATTCAAAATAGTATTAGAAGTCCTGGCCAGGGCAATTGTCAAGAGAAATAAATAAAGGGCATTCAAATAGGAAGACAGGAAGTCAAACTATCTCTGTTTGCAGATGACACAATCCTTTATGTAAAAATACTCTTAGTCTCAGCCCAAAAACTTCTTAAGCTGATAAACAACTTCAGCAAAATCTCAGGATACAAAAATCAATGTGCAAAAATTACTAATATTCATATACAGCAACAACAGTGAAGGTGAGAGTTAAGTTAGGAATGCAGGGCTATTCACAATTGCCACAAAAAGTAAAAATGCCTAGGAAAACAGCTAACCATTGAGGTGAAAGATCTCTACAAGGAGAACTACAAAACACTGCTCAAAGAAATCAGGGATGACAAACAAAATTAAAAAAAAATGGAAAAACAAATGAAGAAACATTCCATATTTATGTATAGGAAGAAACAATACCAATAAAATGGCCACACTGCTGAAGGCAATTTCTAGATACCTATAGTTTATTCCTATTAAACTACCAATGACATTCTTCATAGAACAGAAAAAATGGTTTTGAAATTCACATGGAACAAAAAACCAGCCTGGATAGTCAAGGCAATCCTAAGTAAACAGTAGAAAGCTGGAGGCATCATCCTATCCAACTTTATACTACAGAGCTACAGCAACCAAAAGAGCATGGTACTGGTATAAAAACAGACACATAGACCAATGGAACAGGATAGAGATCCCAGAAATAAGGCCACACACCTACAACTATCTGATCTTCGACAAAACTGACAAAAACAAGCAATGGGGAAAGAAATCCCTGTTCAAAAAATGGTACTGGGATAACTGGCTAGCTATATGCAGAAGATTGAAACTGGGCCTCTTTTTTACATTATATACAAAATTTAACTCATGATGGATTAAAGAATTAAACGTAAAACCCAGAACTATAGAAATCCTGAATGACAATGTAGACAATATCATTCTGGACATAGGAATGGTCAGAGATTACAAGATAAAGACACTAAAAGCAATTGCAACAAAAGCAAAAGTTGACAAATGGGATCTACTTAAAGAGCTTTTGAACTATCAACAGAGTAAACAGACAACCTACAGAATGGGAGGAAGATTTTGCAAACTATGCATCTGAAAAAGATCTAATATCCAGCATCTTTAAGGAATTTAAATTTATAAGAATAAAACAACCCCATTAAATAGTGGGCAAAGGACATGAACAGACACTTTTCAAAAAAAGACACAGATGCAGCCAACAAGCATATGAATAAAAGCTCAGCATCACTGATCATTAGAGAAATGTAAATGAAAACCACAGTCAGATACCACCTCACACCAGTCAGAATGGCTGTTACTAAAAGTAGTACTTAAATACCACTTCCATTTTACAACAGGAGAACCAAGGTTCAGAGAGGTGAATAAATTTGCCAAAGGCCACAGAACTGGCAAATGGTACAGCCAGCGTTTGAGCCAAGGCTTCCAGATTTCACAGCTCTTAAGCTATTTTTCCAAATTGCTGACAAGATACAGAAACAACTTGAGAAATCACAAGGATATTCAAGTCTGGATTCTGTTTCTTCTATTCCGGCCCCTTTCTAATCTAAGTCTTGTTTTTAGTAGAAAAGCTCTGAGGACAGGAGAAAATGAGAACAAATCCCAGAACCTGGAATCAGTGCATTTATGAGGAAAGGGGAAAAGAGAAAACAGCAAGATGTATTTTATGAAACAAATTTCTATAGGCTAATATTTAAAGATACCTTTTGGAATTTTGCAAAACCTGCCATATTTGAATGAGTTAGAGAAAGGAAGTAGATAAAAAGAAAAAGTATTATGCATCGTGGGGAGATGTGAAGCCTATAAGTCAGTGACATAAGACCACATGAGCTAGTATTTGAGAGGTAGTAAGAAATAAGTCCAAGTGACTTTCTCCTACTTATTTCTAACGATCAAAACACATTTAGCAATGTAAGTCACTCAGTGTTTCTGAATAAAGTCAGATGATGATGATGAGGATGATGGGATAGCTCAGCAGTCACATGTGCGTACAAACATATACACAGACATATATAGATACATTTGTTTCTTCAAGTAAAACTTGTTTATTTTTACTTTTCCCCTTCTTTCATGATATATATGCTCTTCCTGTATTCTCAAAATAGATCGTAGAAACAGAATAACACTACCTTTTGATGTCTATCTAAAATCAAACATTTGCTGAAGATTCTTATTCTTGGCAAAGCACCTTTGTCAGGATTTTAAAGGGCTGATTTGGAGAGCTAATATACATTCTCCAACAACTTTCATTACATTAATTTTAATATTTCTGTATAAAGAAATGGAGAACAATGGATTAACTTTTCTCTACAATAAGCTGCCAAAAAATTAGAAAGAAGAAGTTAGTCCAAAGACAATAAAATTAAGGGCTTTCTTATTTTAAAAAATTAGCTTCTGGTGAGTTTTAGAGAGAAAAATTAAACTCAATAAATATGTGGTACCAATATTTTATGAACTGTAATGGAAGGTGCACATTGGACTTTATTCATCCATTCATTCATTCACATTCTGTCAATCTTTGTACTCTTATGTGTTCCAAAAAGGTGTGTTGAAGTGTGTCAAACCCATATAATGAGCCATTTCTTCAATATTTATGGCAAGGAAAAGTGTGCCTCTCTCGTGATTCACACTGGTCTCCTTGCTGTTTCTTGAACATTGACAGGCATGCTCCCACCTCAGGAAATTTGCCCTTGGAAAATTCACATCCGCTTCCCATATATCCATATGGCTCACTCACTTTCCTGTGGGTCTTTGAGACATTCCTTGACTGAGCAATTTAAAAAATGTTCATGCTGCCTCAAGTCATGCTATATTTTCATAATTTCCCAACCCCCCTTCTGCTTTCTTTATTCCATAGTACTTCACATCACTTAACATATTCAATATTCCACTTCTTTTTAAAAACTGCTTATTTAAATTCCAGGAGGGCAAGGGTTTTTGTCTGGTTTGCTGCTTTTTTTTTTTTGGTCTTCACTGCTGCTTTCCTTTGGAAATATTTGTGTCTAACACATAAATACTTGTCCAATGCATGAGTGAATGCATATGTAAAATATATTCTCTATTATTATGAAATTATCAGTGATATTGGCAGAGTGGGATTGGCGGCTTTTAATAGGAAACATCTTGGAGAACAAATTTCGGCACTATAAGGCATTCATTTTTAGCTTTTCAAGCAAGTGAGACTCTGCCTGTGAGTAGGGGCCTAAAGTCTGCTCCTTTTGTCATTGTACACAGAGGGACTCTCATCCAAGACAGAACACTGAGCTCAGACAGAGAGGAATATGGCATTGTGTGGCCATTTCCGGAGTTGCTGATCAAACAGCAAGACCTTTAAGTGATCAGTTGAAAAAAAAGGGACCAACATTGTGTACCTGCCAACCAGGCTGCCCAAGGCCAGAGCCACAAAAGATACCCCTAGGAAGTCCTGGGCCCTGCCAGATCTGTTTCCTTAGCTGCGCTGATCAACAACTCTTCCTTAGTAAAGGGAAATTAAAGGCTGATGTCCCATTCTTTGAAGGCTTCTAATTCTATGTGTTTTACGGCCTTGATCACCTATTTTGTAGAGCTATATGATAAATAATATAAGTAAAAATGTTATCATGGTGCCAAGAAGTGATTGTGGCTATTATTTTATTATATATAACCTTGTATATAATATGTCAGAAAGAGTCATGGAAAAAGCTTGAAATGGAAAAAATGAAAACTGAAACGTTGCTGGGTGTTTTATCTAATGCACCTTTCCAGATAATCTGAATTTCAGTGTACTTAAGCCATTTTACAACTCTGTAAGTTTTACAAAACTGTAGTAATGCAAATTATTCTTGTCCACAAAAATGCAAATGAGCTTTCCCCAGTAGAGATACAACTGATTCATATCCTGTGGATATTGATCGGTTCTGCATCTGTTAACAAATTCATCTCAGCATTTTTAATTGCCCATAAATGTATCTGTTCTTTGGATTCCCCTCTGAACAGGTTGTGACTTATCACTAATTCTCTTATTAATTAATAGTTTAAACAAAATATTTGATGTGTTCATTTTATATTTTTTATGAAGATGATGATTTTATACTTTCAAATATATCCTTTAACAAATATCTAGCTACTATTATAGACTGTGGATTCAGTCATAAGCAGCAAGTCATTTTATTATTTTCATCCACTTTCTAGGTATGTGTGTTTCTTTCAGTAAATATGCAGAGTGTATATTCAGGTTTTAATTTGTGTTCATAAAAATTGCTTAATACTCTATTTAAAAATTTTTTTAATGATGGGAGATGAAGCGAAATAGATACAGTGGTGGGGAGTATCAAAGGAAGGAAGAATGTAAAAAACTAAGATTGTGAAAGACCTGCTGTGCTAGACTCGAGAGTCTAGCATTTGGTTCTGAAACCTCCAAATTCCATCTGAGGTTTTAGGGCAGGCTAACCATAAGGACACTGTTGCAGAACTTTTTATCAATTTAAGGATATCACAGCTCTGTCGAGTGCTATCCTATTACATTTTTCTTTCCAAGATGATCAGGTCACAAGGATGTGGTAGGTTATTTAGAATGTAAAGCCTGTTACAAGTTGCCCCCTGGCAAGAGCAAAGCTCACAAGTACTTTTCCCCCCTGAGTTCATGTCAGTGGCTGATATCCTATTATTAAGGAGAATAGATTTTTCTTGGGATTAAAAAAAAGACAGTTGAATTGTGAAAACTGGACAGCCTTGATGGGGTTAAGATTCAGGTGCCCAGAGTGGGCAACCAGACTGGTCTATTCCAGAACTATTTCATTAGCTGCTCTGATCAAAAACTGTTCCTTTGTTGAGAGAAACTAAAGACTGATATAACCCTTTGAAGATTTATAATTTTTGTATTTTAAGGTCTTAACACTGTCAATGAAAAGGAGTCCAGCTCTGTAATATATTTAAACAGGTTTATTCTGAAGGAAATATCAGTGACCAAGGCTCAAGGCATAGTCTCAAGAGGTCCTGAGAACATATGCCCAAGGTGGTTGGGTGGATCAATTCCAAAGAGGAGGGTAAAATGAGGCAACTTCTCCTTCAATCATGGCCTGAACTAGTTTTTCAGGTTTACTTTGGAATTCCTTGAGAGAGGAATCCATTTAATCAGTTTAGGAGCTTAGAATTGTATTTTTGGTTTACAACTGCTTTATAGAGTTCTACAATAAATAAAATAAGATAATTTGAGTCACTGTAGTAGCTAGCTCCTATTGTGCCTCCCTCCTTAGAGAATTCTGTCCTTACAAGATTTATCTCTATTTGAGTATATTACGTTACACAAACAAGGTAAAAACACAGGATTTATAAAGAAAGACAAAGATCTTGAAGCACTTGCCATAAATTAGTTTTATAAACTTCCACCAGAGTCAGGGTACTCCATTAAATTCCTAGAGCCCACAGTGCAGGGAAGTCCCTAGGCCCAGGATAAAACCTATCCTGATTTTGAGGGCATGGATCCAAACACATGGCCTGCTGAAAATAAATGCATTTTAATCTCAGTGACTCTCTGAGATTAAGGCTTTGAAATGTCTTTACTATTCTTAAAATCGTAGCATTTTCCCTCCCTGCACTAGGCTGACAGATGGCCCTTCTGACTCTGCTGGCCCTGGGCAGTCCCTCCTTAACTGGTTACAGACTTGGCTTATGATCATGGTGACCCCTCACCATCAGGAGGCCAGCCCAGAGCTCAATGCTCCCACCAGTTCTGGACTTCTCCCTGAGCAAGGCAGAATAATGTGGTTGGCAGAATAGTGGCCCCCAGAGACATCCACTTCCTCATCCCTAGAACCTGTGAATGTTACCTTACATGGAAAAAGAAACTTGGCAGATGTAAGAAAGTTAAGGATCTTAAAATGGGGAGATTATTCTGGATTATCTGGGTGGGATGTAAATGCAATTACAAGTACCCTTTAAAAGGGAGGCAGAGTCAGAGAAAGAGATGTGATGGTGGAGGCAGAGATTGGAGTGATGCAACCACAATCCAAGGAATGCCGGCAGCCACCAGAAGGTGGAAGAAACAAGAAACAGCTTCTCCCTTAGAGACTCCAAAAGGAGTATGGCCCTGCTAACACTTTGAGTTTGGACTTCTAGCTTCCTGCAACTTTGAGGCAATAAATTTCTGTTGTTTTAAGCCAAAATAAATAAAACACATTACATAAATAACAAACAGGTGATGATTATGAAATGGGTAGATGTGTTTTTTGGTTATTAATAAAAGCATCCACATGTTTTAGTTCAATAGAAGTGGTTTAAATGGAATCTGAAATGGAAGGCAGATGATAAACTCCATATGATATAAAGTCACCGGGGGCTTCTGCAGTGGTAATCCCTTGTATGTGTTAGGCCTGGGGCATCTAACTGTCAAATAATTCTAAACTCCCAGTTTCAACACACCAAGATTCAGTCACTACAGCTGTCATGCACTTTGCTTACTTTATGGTAGAACTCAAGAAACATTCCTAACATGAACATCTGCCTTTTCAGAAGTTGGCAAAGTAAACGACACACTATGTAGAAACATGAAAAGGTACCAAGATGATCCATTGGCAAGTAAAATCAAGGAAGACACAGAATGCCTGGCATCTTATTGAAGTAATGAGACTAAAAGAATCTTCTAGCAGGAGGAGAAGAATGTGAGCTTGTCCATTCAAGTTTCTTTCTGCTCATAGGCACCTTTCCCAGTGGAGATAGCTCACCAATGGGCAGTACGATGAGATAAGCAGCCAGAAACTGGGTCATAGTGCCTTGACTTAAACACATAGTTCAGTCTTTAAACTTGTACCCTAATTCCACCATGTGAACAACTTGAAAGCTAGCTCTGTAGATTCTAGTGTAAATCAATCCAACAATAACAGTAACTAACAATTACTTAACACTTTCATCTCTTCTCCTGTAGATTCCTCAACAACCCCGTGAGATAAATACGTATTATCTCCAATTTGTAGCTGAGGTTACTGATGTTTTGAGAGATTAAGCAATTTTTCCAAAGCAGTCACAACACTTAGGAAGTAATAGAATTGGGATTTAAACCCAGGCAGCCCAATTTCAGACCCCATAGCTTGATCACTATTGCCTACTTACACTGATTTTGGGGAAATGTAACCACTGATGTTGTAAAAACAGACCTAAATACAAAAAACAGTGCTCACTGGGGTTGGGTGTGATGGCTCATGCCTGTAATCCCAGCAATTTGGGAGGCCCACGGGGCAGATGGCTTGAGCCCAAGAGTTTGATACCAGCCTGTACAATATGGTGAAATCCTGTCTCTACCAAAACAAATACAAAAATTAGCTGGGCACGGTGGCAAACACCTGCAGTCTCAAAGGGAGGCTGAGGTGGGAAGACTGCTTGAGCCAAAGAGGCTGAGGTTGCAGTGAACTGCAATGGTGATATTGTACTCCAGCATGGGTAACAGAGACAGGCTCTGTCTAAATATAAATAAAGGAAAAAAAGGAAAAATCCTTATTGGGATAAATCACACACATTAAATATGAGAAAAAAAAACACACAATACATCCTTGAAAATTTCTTCCCCCCCTAATTCATTTAAGGGCTATAGTTTAATAGAAAATGCACAGTAAGAAAGAATCCAGTTTCCATGTTTCAACCAAAATTATCCTAGTAAGTGCTCGGAATTCTCACCAGAAGCATTTAAGTATAGTAGTTTGATACTAACAGTTAACTTACTGAACATATACTGAAAATAAGCCACCGTCCCAAGCACTTTACATGCGTTAATACATTAAATATTCATGAAGTCCCTGTGAAGCAGGCATTCTTAGTATTCCCATTTTACAGATGAGGCACTTGAGGTACATAACTCATACAAGCAGTGAGGCACATGGCTTGGATTTGAGACTCCTAGGCTGACTCTAAAGTCTATATACTAGAGTATTCCACTCTACTCCCTTTTAAGAATATGGAGTACTGTCTGTTTTACCCTATACATGCTGTTAGCAATAGTTTTTCACAGCCAATGGCATGCTCAATATTTATGTCCGTGTGTATAGCTCTTCTGAGTATTTGCAAAGAAGTTTCAGGTACAATATGTTATTTGATATAATATTTCTGGAAGGAAGTCAGTGCTGTTGCCAGTGTCCCTGTTTCACAGATGAGAAAAACAGAAAGCCAGAGGGACCAAGTCATTTGCCAGAGGTTACGCAGGTGAGAAAGGCAAGAATGAGAATGAGAAACCAAGTCTTTTTGCTCCTTGTTGACAGCATCATATTATTTCAATGTGGTTAACAACAATATAGCAGTGTTTTTGAGTTCACATATGTATAGTTTTTATAGCGGGCTTCCAGCTCCCATATTTCTAAATCAGGGGTGCTGCCTCATTGCCAAAAGCTGGAGAAAGAAATCTGTATACAGGATTGATTGTAGAGATCCATTATACACCCAAAATGCCGTGGGCCTAAGTCAAAAGCATACTCTACGGTGACTAACAGATGCATATATTTTAAAAAGTAGGTCTTTTTACTGGTTTAGTGTCTAGTTCTTTTATGAATAGGAAAATGTTTCCCAAATTCCAGTCATTCACCCACCCGCCTTTGTGACTTTGTCTTATCAATGTATCACCTGTGCAAGTTTATGCAATATACTTTTTCAATAGATTTGATAATTTCGTTTAGCTTAAGCATGACATATAAAACTACAGGTTTGATATGTGAGTTATGTTTTTTCATACATGCAATAAAATAAATACAAAATGATAACCTAAAGCCATGTCTTAAGGAAAAGGAGAAGTCTGAGGTGGGCTTTGTCAAGGGGAGCTTGGCAGTAGAAGACTGTACCAGTGAATTTAAGGGTTCTGGCAACCTGCTATGCTATTAATGTTGATTTGCCCAGATATTAATAAAGAAAACTTCTTTTCTTCTTGAGAAAGTTTATTGAGATGGAGGGAAAGTTTCAATTGTGCATGGCTTAATATAGAAATATGAAGGGAATTCATTACAACAATCAGAAGCAAACAGTTCAATGGTGGTAAAATAGTACATAGGCACAAATTTTGTTCTTAGATAAAGGGCAAGAGACTCTAAGATTTTGCCAATCCTTTTGTCTTTTGTGCAGTGGGGAGAGAATGCTGGTTGCTGGATTTCCAGAGACATTTTGGATTTTTCCATGAGTATTTAAGGGCCATAATATAACCCTCTCCTACGCTTCCCTTACAATTTCCATCTCGTATTATAGTTAAGCATGATTCTCATTTGAATCACAGACACAGAAACTACATCAGATGTACAAGTGGAGGATTCCCAAAATGTCACTTCTGAAACTAGCATTCTGTTTCTATTCAGCTATTATATTCATACATTAGTTGTCCCTATATTCACCCTTTACATGTGCATATATTCTCTCTACAGGTGTACATGTATATCATGTAATTTTTAAGGACAGAGAAAGCATTATTTAATTTAACCAATGCAATAACCTCCTATAATTGACACCATCATCTGCATTTTGAAAATGGAAACATAGGCTAGCAAAGTTTGTAACTTGCTCTTCGCTAGAAAATAGTAGAGTTGCAATTTAAATCTGTATTTCTGGGATTGATTTAAAGATGGCCACAAAATCTTTTCTACTCCTTCCATCAAAGGATGGAGTCCAATTTTCTTTTTTTGAATTAAGCCAGACTTAGTAACTTTCTGATGAATAGAATCCAGTGGAAGTTATATTCTGGAATTTCTGAGACTGGGTCATACAAAAGTATTGCAAAAGTATTGCAGCTTCTGCTTGGGATTCTGGAAAAACTTGCTCTCTGGACATGTCCTCACAGGATATTCCCTGGTTGAAGTCAGCCACCATGCTTTGAGGATGCCCATGTGGCCCCATGGAGAGGTTCATAGGGAGACTGATTGAGGTCCCCAGTGGGCAGTCCTGGCTGAACTTCCAACAACCAGCAACAACTTGCCAGTAATGTCATTGAGTCATCCTCAACATCTAGCCCAGTTGAGCCTTCAGATGTCTGTAGCCCTAGCTGATATCTGACTGCAATTACACAAGAGGCTTTAAATATAAAAATGTTTATTCTTTATCTTTGTTTTCTGTAATTTCTTGGGGCCACTCCAAAAATGCAGACTGGTTTTTTGCATGGAGTATGAAAATACATTCTGAACCACAGAAAGAAATAACTAAATTGGTATCAGTCACCTACATGCTACCAGTCTTGCCAGAAGATAGATTTCTTTGGCATGTATGTGTACACGTGCACTGCATTACAATCAACAGCACAGTCATTATGTTAGCAGTGTGTTCTCTATTATAGTCTAATTAACTAAGGCAGAGGTGGAGAATTAGCCCACTAGATATACCTGTCTTAGACTTGATATATTCAATGGGCTGATCTACAATCCAATCCAAGGGATTAATATTATCATGCTCATTGTTTTTTGACATAATAAACAATTTCCCATACCTAATGATTAAATCATTAAGAACAGAGTATTTAAAGAGTAAGTGCTAAAAAGGAACTAGAGAACTGAGAACAATGATGTATTAGTCCGTTCTCAGGCTGCTGATAATGACATACCTGAGTGTTGGCAATTTACAAAACAAAGAGGTTTATTTGGACTTACAGTTCCATATACCTGGGGATGCCTCACAATTATGGCAGAAGGCATGGAGGAGTAAGTCACATCTTTCATGAATGACAGCAGGCCAAAAGACAGCTTATGCAGAGAAACTCCCATTTTTAACACCATCACATCTCCTGAGACCCATTCACTACCATGAGAACAGCACGGAAAGACCCGCCCCATGATTCAATCATCTCCTACCAGGTCCTCCCCACAACAGATGGGAATTACTTGAGCCACAGGATGAGATTTGGGTAGGGACACAGAGCCAAACCATATCAAATGATTAAACTGCTCATTTCAAATGACAAAAAATAATAGGCAAAACTTTTCTTTACTTTTCTTTTTTTTTTTGATGTGGAGTCTTGCTCTGTCACCAGACTGGAGTGTAGTGATGCGATCTTGGCTCACTGCTACCTCTGCCTCCCAGGTTCAAGCAATTCTCCTGCCTCAGCCTCCTGAGTAGCTGGGACTACAGGCATACGCCACCATACCCAGCTAATTTTGTGTATTTTAGTAGATACTGGGTTTTACTATGTTGGCCAGAATGGTCCCGATCTCCTGACCTTGTGACCCATCCGCCTTGGCCTCCCAAAGTGCTGGGATTACAGGTGTAAGCCATCACACGAGGCCAAGGGTAAACATTTTCTAAAGCCACAGCCCAAATGAAGAGCAGGGTATGATGAATGAAATCGCTCAATCATCTCCCTCTTGTCCAACTTCTTTTTAATATCCTTTGTATGTCTCCTTTTCCTTTCAATGCTTTTTATGATATCTCATCCTTGGTCTGTTAACTTTCTCCGGTGTCTTTTGTCCTTTCCATTTTTCATCATAACCCAATGGCAATTTACAAGCAATTGCAGTATTTAAAAAAATTATATAGTATTTACTGAGTAATTGTTTTTTCTAGTTCTTAATTATGTAATAGTTATCTCAAAAGGAAATATAAAATCACCTAGCTAAATTATAGTATTATTTACTTCTCTGCATCTGATAATTGTGACTATTTTTGCCTCAGGCCTACTATTGGTATAATGCTTTAGATTATATGCTTAATTATGGTTTATTTATTTATTTAGAGACATGGTCTAACTCTCACTAAGACTGGAGCACATTGGTGTGATCAGAGTTCACTGTTACTTTGAACTCCTGGAATCAAGTGATCCTCCTCCTGCCTCAGCCTTCTGACTGGCTAGAACCACACTACACATACCTCACCATACTCAGTTGATTTTGTTATTTAAAAAACTTTTTTTCAGTACAAAGTACATTGAGTATCACATT
The DNA here is from genome assembly GCF_001604975.1 of Cebus imitator. NCBI lineage: Eukaryota > Metazoa > Chordata > Mammalia > Primates > Cebidae > Cebus > Cebus imitator. The sequence continues at coordinate 2,569,928 of NW_016107520.1, read as the reverse complement.
CTTTTTAAAAAGAGAACAAACTTCATTAATTGTTATTAACTTGAAAAGACTCATTTTGAATTAGTGAAGATCCTCAATTACATTTGCATGTGTATTTTTTCATAAAGTTTTAAATAGCTTTATCTTAAGAAGAGAAAATTTTAAGCACTGTGTACCTAGTAGAGGTTTTCGGAGACCTAATACACAGACATGATAATGTGTGTGAGAGTTTGTAATAAAGTTAAACAAATAAAAATTTACTCACCAGAAACTTTCCTCAAATATTTATCAAGAGAAAAGCATTTGAAATGAAGGAACTATGCTTTCCAGTGTAGACTTAATGTGCTGGGGAATTGGGAGGAAAGCTAGGTATCATGAGTGTCTGGGTGTCCTTCAGCTGTCCTAGAGTGACCCCGTATGGCCTTCAAGTGTGAGCAGAGTGTCACTGCCCCACGGGTTCTTCCTTCCTGCTACACAGACAAAACCAGTTCACTGAGACCATGGTATTGCAGCAAAGAAAGAGTTTAACTGAGGCTAGGCTAGCCACACAGAAGATGGGGCTATTACTCAAATAAGTCTCCCTGATGGCTTGGAGGTTAGGCTTTTTCAAGGATAGTTTGGGGAGCAGGGGATTAGGGACTAGGTGATACTAATTGGTTGGGAATGCAATTGTGGGGGTGTGGAAAATAGTCCTGGTGTGCTGAGTTTGCTTCTGAGTGGGAGCCCCAGGACTGGTCGACTCACCAGTCCCAAATCAGGATGGGGTCAGTCAGTGGCCAGAATGCAAAAGTCTGAAAGATATCTCCCAAAAAACCAATCTTAGCTTCTACAATAGTGATGTTATCTATAAGAGCAATTGGAGAAGTCAAAAATCCTGTTACCTCTGACCATATGACTCTAGAGCAGGAAGGAATTGTAGAAACTACGTCTAAATTTTAGCAGTATTCAGACCTCTGTCCTAATCCTAATCTTGTGGCCTTTCATTAGTCTTACAAAAGGAGTTTCAGCCCCTGAACATGGAGAAGATCAGACTTAGGAAAGTACTATTCTCATCCTTGCTTTTTGGTTAAATTATAAACTAAATTCCTCCCATGGTTAGATTGATCTACATCCAGGAATGAGCAAAGACAACCAGCCTATGAGGCTAGAAGCAAGAGGAGCCAGCCATGTTAGGCTTTTCTCACTTTCATAATTTTTGCAAATGCAGTTTCAAGAGCACACGGAGTTACTTGCAGCAGGGATGTGAGGTTGGTAGAGTTAAAGGTGTCTACCTCTATGGCATAAATGGGAAAACAAAAGACAAATCAGTAAAATAAAGCAATACCTAAAAAAACAAGCCTATAAAGGATGCCAAGGCAGATATACATGTGAGAAGATAACAGAAAGACACAATGTTCATCATGGGAGTTGAATATCATGTTTCATGGCCCAGCAAACTATCTGTAATGCCCCATATGTCCCAAAGGAGGAGAGCCTCTGGATATTCCTTCAAACAGATTCCTTTTCTCTCAGTATTAAAAATTCTGGTTTTAATGGGAATCTCATCTTGCATTTGAGCATTATTTTTATAAGAAAGAAATGCATTTTTCAGCCAGACCTCACTAATTTATACCACCAGTTCAGATAATTCCTGAGTTTAGGTTTATCTTTCCACTATGAACAAAGACACTTCAATGAATGATCATTACAAAGACAAAACTAGAAGGTTAACTAAATCACCAAATGAAAAATCTGGTCTCCTTGTTATTCTAAGAATTTCCATTTAAGCAAACAAAAACAATCTCAATCTGCACACCCTATATATGCTCAATAAATATTGGTTAAATTAAATTTGCTGAAATTCATAATCTATGTAACATGCACACTGAAATGGAGAAAAGCCCCATGGGTGCATTATTTCACATATAGCATGAGAACAACCCAGTCATACACTAAAATAGTCTCTCTGAATTTTCACAAACTTTGTTTTCTTTTGTGAGGATTTACGGTGTCATTTACAGCACATACAATAGATCACTTCCCTAATCCACAACTTAGAGTGTACCTCAGGGAAACTGTCATTAGAAAGTCAAACACAGAGTAACCAGCAGGGGGATACAACAAAGAAATCACAAATAATAGAAAGTGGCAAACTCAAAATGTCCAAAACTAAATTTGGCATGACTTCCTCACCCTTTCTTCCAAATTTGGCCCTTGCACTAAGCCCACCATTCTAACTGGCCAGAGAGCTCTGAGTCTTATAATGAGCTTCTTGACTTATACAGCATCAGTTAATCATGAAATCCCCTATTTCTTCAGCTTTATCTATTTCCATGTCCATGATTTATATTGTCAACCTCTTGTACCTGGATGCTTCAGACAGATTTCTTTAATCCAGCCTCATCTTCTGTCAATCAAATCTATCTCCTGTTATTTAAAATCTTAATTTCATTCTGTCATTCCCTTTACTTACTTTCAACCTTTAGTGGCTCCCTATTTCCCAGCACATTAAATCACTGTTCTCTGCATGGTTTCAGGAATCTTTATTCTAGTTATGCATACATGTCTGTTGCATCTATTACTTCTCCTCAGCTTGAATCCTATATCCTAGTAAGGCCAGTCACTGACTTTTTCTACAAATACATCACATTCTCTCTTACACTACATCTTACATCATTCTATTTTCAGAAAATTTCAACCCTTTCCACCTCCATTTAGCTCTCCTTCCAAGACAAACTCAAGTCCTCCCTGCTTTCTTGATTGCTCTAGCTCTTACATAACTCCTGTGGCCTCCCCTTTTGAATTATTTATTGTAGTCCAACTTAGAGGGCTTGCTGTAGCTTCAGATGTGCTCACTTTGTTTCTTCGAGTGAACTTAAGTTTCTTGAATGCCATTCCCAATCACACCTGTCATCTCCAATTAAGTGTAGGCCCCCAAGTAGTCTGCCCACATTGTACCTCGCACTTCTCCATCATGGCACTCACCAAATTTGCAATTCTTTGTGTTTCCCTGCTGGACCATGAACTTTTTCATGGCAACAGTCTCAACCATCTAGTCTGTACACCATTGTGTACCAAAGGCCATTGTGTCCTCCAGTGTGGGGCACACAGAAATTGCCACAGAAATAATCTTTTTTTATACTTTAAGTTCTGGGATACATATGCAGAATGTGCATGTCCATTACATAGGTATATATGTGCCATGGTGATTTGCTGCACCCATCAACCTGTCACCTACATTAGGTATTTCTCCTAATGCTATCATACCCTCCCTTATGTGCCCACTCCCCAACGGGTCCAGGTGTGTGATGTTTCCCTTCCTGTGTCCGTGTGTTCTCATTGTTCAACTCCCAATTATGAGTGAGAACATGTGGTGTTTGATTTTCTGTTCCTGTGTTAGTTTGCTGAGAATGATGGTTTCCAGCTTCATCCATGTACCTGCAAAGATCACAAACTCATTCTTTTTTATGGTTGCATAGTATTCCATGGTATATATGTTCTACATTTTATTTAACAAGTCTATAATTGATGAGCACTGGGTTGGTTCCAAGTCTTTGGTATTGTGAATAGTTCTGCAATAAACATATGTGTGCAATAGTGCTGCAATAAACATATTATAAAAAACATTTATGATCCTTTGAGTATATACCCAGTAATGGGATTGCTGGGTCAAATAGTATTTCTAGTTCTAGATCCTTGAGGAATTGCCACACTGTCTTCCACAATTTTTGAACTTATACTCCCACCAACAGTGTAAAAGCATTCTTATTTCTCCACATCTTCTCCAGCATCTGTTGTTTCCTGATCTTTAATGATCGCCCTTCTAACTGGCATGAGATGGTATCTCACTGTGGTTTTGATTTGCATTTCTCTAACGATCAGTGATGATGAGCATTTTTTCATGTTTGTTGGCTGAATAAATGTCTTCTTTTGAAAAGTGTTCGACCAACTTGATCAGGAGAAAGAAGGGGCGGGTGAAGGAGGAAGGCAAAATAAGGACACAAACTGCAGTAGGGTATTAGGCTGCGCCTGAGTGCCTGCTGAGCGGATGGAGCTCTTTGTCCGTGTTCCCTATGGCTTGTACCAGGGCTATGGGAACACAGTACCTTTAGGCCAGCCTGGACTCTCAGGGCACAAACAGCCTGACTAGAGACAAAATATGGGTTCCCCCATTTTCCTGGCTAGGCCAGGGCTGCTGGTGCTGGCGAATGCCTCTGACTACTACATGGACCCAAGAGGGTGCAGCTTAAGGCCATTCTCTCCCAGATGAACCCCAGCCTGAGCCCGCGGCTGTGTAAAGCCAACACCAAGGAGGTGGGCGTGCAGGTGAGCCTGCGGGTGGACAAGGCTGTGCAGTGCTCGCTGGGGTCTCGCACCCTGAGCAGCTGCTCCTCCTGGGACGTCAGAGACCCCCAGGACTCCCTGCCAGCCTGCGGGGTCACTTCGCCTGCCACCGGCCACAGGGGCTTGGTCCGCCTGCAGAGGGATGAGGATGAGAGGGAGAGCAAGGCACTCCCCAGCCCTGCGGAGGCCAGCCAGCCGCGGTCACCACCACCAAGATCAGAAGCTGAAAGGCAGCAGGAACCCGGGCAGCTGGAGGAATCGGGGGAGAAAGACGCCCCGCGCTCTCAGGAAACCAAGAGCAAGCAGGCGCCTGGAGACACCAACGCCAAGCCGCTCCGGAGGCCAAACTTCCAGCTTTTGGAACCAAAATACGGCTATTTTCACCGCAAAGATTGTAAGACCAGGTGGGAGAGTGCTTATGTGTGGTGCATTTCTGGAACTAACAAGGTTTATTTCAAACAACTCTGTTGTAAATGCCAAAAGGTTTTAACCCTTATCGAATAGAAGCAATCCAATGTGAGACCTGTCAAAGTCTCATTGTTCCTGTCCTCAAAAGACACATTGATCTAAGGAGGCCTCATCGACAAGAACTGTGTGGTCGCTGCAAAGACAAGAGATTCTCCTGTGGCAATATTTACAGCTTTAAATATGTCATGTGACTTGTACAGGACCCCTGAGCTCTTCTTGTAACTTACTGTGTTGTCTTCCTTTTCTGCAACTCGGTTCTGACCTGGCATTGGAAAATGGACTAGGCTTTCGTACTTTTTGTAGGTTGTGTAACAATTGTACAATGTGAATAGAATAAAAAAAATGCATGTCAACTAGAAAAAAAAAAAAAGAAAAGTGTTCATATCCTTCACTCACTTTTTGATGGGGTTGTTTTTTTCTTGTAAATTTGTTGGTTCCTTGTAGATTCTGGATATTAGCCCTCTGTCAGATAGACAGATTGCAAAAATTTTCTCCCATTCTGTGGGTTGCCTGTTCACTCTGATGATAGTTTCTTTTGCTGTGCAGAAATCCTTTAGTTTAATGAGATCCCATTTGTCAGTTTTGGCTTTTGTTGCCAATGCTTTTGTTGTTTTAGTCATAAAGCCTTTTCCCATGCCTATGTCTTGAATGGTATTGCCTAGGTTTTCTTCTAGGGTTTTTTATGATTTTAGGTCTTATTTTTAAGTCTTTAATTCATCTTGAGTTAATTTTTGTATAAGGTGTAAGGAAGGGGTCCAGTTTCAGATTTCTGCATGTGGCTAGCCAGTTTTCCCAACACATTTTATTAAATAGGGAATTATTTCCCCATTGCTTGCTTTTGTCAGGTTTGTCAAAGATAAGATGGTTGTCGATGTATGGCATTATTTCTGAAGCCTCTGTTTTGTTCCATTGGTCTATATATCTGTTTTGGTATCAGTATTGTGCTGTTTTGGTTACTATGGCCTTGTAGTACAGTTTGAAGTCAGGAAGTGTGATGCCTCCAGCTTTGTTCTTTTTGCTTAGGATTTTCTTGGCTGTGTGTCTCTTTTTTGGTTTCATATGAAATTCAAAGTAGTTTTTTCCAATTTTGTGAAGAAAGTCAATGGTATCTTGATGGGGATAGCATTGAATCTATAAATTACTTCTGATAGTATGGCCATTTTTATGATATTGGTTCTTCCTATCCATGAGCATGGAATGTTTTTCCATTTGTTTGTGTCCTCTCTTATTTCCTTGAGCAGTGGTTTGTAGTTCTCCTTGAAGAGGTCCTTCACATCCCTTGTATGCTATATTCCTAGGTATTTTATTGTCTTTGCAGCAGTTGTGAATGGGAGTTCACTCATGATTTGGCTCTCTGTTTGTCTATGATTAGTGTATAAAAATGCTTGTGATTTTTGCACATTGATTTTGTATCCTGAGACTTTGCTGAAGTTGCTTATCAGCTTAAGGAAATTTGGGGCTGAGATGATGGGATTTTCTAAATATACAATCATGTCATCTACAAACAGAAACAATTTGACGCCCTCTTCCTATTTGAATATCCTTTATTTCTTTCTCTCTCCTTATTGCCCTGGCTAGAATTTCCAATACTCTGTTGAATAGGAGTGGTGAGAGAGGGCATCCTTGTCTTGTGCTAGTTTCCAAAGGGAATATTTCCAGCTGTTGCCCATTCAGAATGATATTGGTTGTGGGATTGTCACAAATAGCTTATATTATTTTAAGACACATTCCATCAATACCTAGTTTATTGAGAGTTTTTAGCATGAAGCGGTGTTGAATTTTATCCAAGACCTTTTCTTTGATATTTCTATATTGAGATAATCATGTGGTTTTTGTCATTGGTTCTGTGTATGTGATGATAATATTTACTGATTTGTGTATGTTGAACCAGCCTTGCATCCTAGGGATGAGGCTGACTTGATCATGGTAGAGAAGCTTTTTGATGTGCTGCTGGATTCAGTTTGCCAGTATTTTATTGAGGATTTTGGCATCAATGTTCATCAGGGATATGGGCCTGAATTTTTTTTGTGTGTGTGTCTCTGCTGGGTTTTGTTATAAGTATGATGCTGACCTCATAAAATGAGTTAAAGAGGTGTTCCTCTTTTTCTATTATTTGGAATAGTTTCAGAAGGAATGGTACCAGCTCCTTTTTGTACCTCTGGTGGAATTCAGCTGTGAATCTGTCTGGTGCTGGGCTTTTTTTGGTTGGTAGGCTATTAATTACTGCCTCAATTTCATAACTTATTATTGGTCTATTCAGAGATTCTATTTTTTCCTGGTTCAGTCTTGGGAGGGTGTATGTGTCCAGGAATTTACCCATTTCTTCTAGATTTTCTAGTTCATTTGCATAGAGGTGTTTATGGTATTCTCTGATGGTCATTTGTATTTCTGTGGGATCAGTGGTGATACCCCCTTTATCATTTTTTATTTTGTCTATTTGATTCTTCTCTCTTTACTTCTTTATTAGTCTGGCTAACGGTCTATCTATTTTGTCAATATTTTCAAACAAACCAGCTCCTGGATTCGTTAATTTTTTGAAGGGTTTTTTGTGTCTCCATCTCCTTCATTTATGTTTTGATCTTAGTTATCTCTTGTCTTCTGCTAGCTTTTGAATTTGTTTGCTCTTGCTTCTCTAATTCTTTTAATTGTGATTTTAGGGTGTCAATTTTAGATTTTTCCCACTTTCTCCTGTGGGCACTTAGTGCTATAAATTTCCCTCTAAGCTCTGCTTTAGCTGTGTCCCAGAGATTCTGGTATGTTGTGTCTTTGTTCTCATTGGTTTCAAAAAACTTATTTATTTCTGCCTTAATTTGGTTATTTACCCAGAAGTCATTCAGGAGCAGGTTGTTCCGTTTCCATGTAGTTGTGCAGTTTTGAGTGAGTTTCTTAATCCTGAGTTCTAATTTGATTACACTGTGGTCTGAGAGATTGTTTGTTATGATTTTCATTCTTTTGTATTTGTTGAGGAGTGTTTTACTTCCAATTATGTGGTCAATTTTAGAATGCATGCAGTGTGTTGTTGAGAAGAATGTGTATTCTTCTGATTTGGTGTGGAGAATTCTGTAGATATCTATTAGGTCCACTTGGTCCAGAGCTGAGTTCAAATACTGAATATCCTTGATTAATATTCTGTCTTGTTGATCTGTCTAATATTGACAGTGGGGTGCTAAAGTCTCCCACTATTATTGTGTGGGAGTCTAAGTCTCTTTGTCAGTCTCTAAGAAGTTTCTTTATGAATCTGGCTGCTTCTGTTTTAGGTGCATACATATTTAAAATAGTACTTCTTTTTGCATCAATTCCTTTACCATTATGTAATGCCCTTTGTATTTTTTGGTCTTTGTTGGTTTAAAGTCTGTTTTATCAGAGAGTAGGATTGCAACCCCTGCTTTTTTTTTTTTTTGGTTTCCATTTGCTTGGTAAATCTTCCTCCACCCCTTTATTTTGAGCTTATGTGTGTCCTTGCACATGAGATGGGTTTCCTGAATACAACACAGTGATGGGTCAACTTTTTATCCAATTTGCCAGTCTGTCTTTTAATCGGCATACTTAGCCCATTTACATTTAAGGTTAATATAGTTACGTGTGAATTTGATCCTGTAATTATGATCCTAGCCGATTATTTTGCCCATTAGTGGATGCAGTTTATTCATAGTATCAATGGTCTTTACAATTTGGTGTGTTTTTGCAGTGGCTGGTACTGGTTTTTCCTTTATACATTTAGTGCTTTCTTCAGGAGCTCTTGTAAGGCAGGCCTGGTGGTGACAAAATCTCTCAGCATTTGCTTGTCTGTAAAGGATTTTATTTATCTTTCACTTATGAAGATTGATTTGGCTGGATATAAAATTTTGGGTCGAAAATTATTTTCTTTAACAATGTTGACTATTGGCCCCCACTCTCTTCTGATTTGTAGAGTTTCTGCAGAGGGATCCGCTATTAGTCTGATGGGCTTCCCTTTGTGGGTAACCTGATCTTTTTCTCTGGCTTCCCTTAACATTTTTTCTTGCATTTCAACCTTGGTGAATTTGGGGATTATGTGTCTTGGGATTGCTCATCTCAAAGAGTATCTTTGTGGTGTCCTCTGTATTTCTTGAATTCGAATGTTGGCATGTCTTGCTAGGTTGGGGAAATTCACCTGTATAATATCTTGAAGAGTGTTTTTCAACTTGGTTCTATTCTCCCTATCACTTTCAGGTACACCAGTCAAATGTAGATTTGGTCTTTTCACATCCCTTTGTTCATTCCTTTTCATTCTTTTTTCTCTAATCTTGTCTTCACACTTTATTTAATTAAGTTGATTTTCAATCTCTGATATCCTTTCTTCTGCTTGATTGATTTGGCTATTGATACTTGTGTACGCTTCACGAATTTCTTGTGCTGTGTTTTTCAGCTCTATCAGATCATTTACGTTCTTCTCTAAACTGGTTATTCTAGTTAGCAATTTCTCTAATCTTTTTTCAAGGTTCTTAGTTTCTTTGCATTGGGTTAGAACATTCTCATTTAGCTTGGAGGAGTTTGTTATTATCCACCTTCTGAAGCCTACTTCTTTTTTTTTTTTCTACTTCTGTCAATTTGTCAAACTTATTCTCCATTCAGGTTTGTTCCCTTGCTGGCAAGGAGTTGTGATTCTTTAGAGGAGAAGAGGCATTCTAGTTTTTGGAATTTTCAGCCTTTTTGTGCTAGTGTTTCCTCATCTTCATGGACTTATCTACATTTGGTCTTTGATGTTGGTGATCTTTATATGGGGTTTCTGTGTGGTTGTATTTTTTGTTGATGTTGATGTTGTTCCTTTCTGTTTGTTAGTTTTCCTTCTGATGGTCAGGCCCTTCTGTTGCAGGTCTGCTGGAGTTTGCTGGAGGTCTACTCCAGATGCTGTTTGCCTAGATATCACCAGTAGAGGCTGCAGAACTGCAGAGACTTTTGCCTGTTTCTTCCTCTGGAAGCTTCCTCCTAGGGGCACACCTACCAGATACTAGCCAGAACTCTCCTGTATGAGGTATTTGTCAGCCCCTACTGGGACGTGTCTTCCAGTCAGAATGCATGGGGGTCAGGGATCCACTTGAGGAGGCAGTCTATCCCTTATCAGAGCTTGAGAGGTGTGCTGAGAGACTTGCTGCTCTCTTCAGAGCTGGCAGACAGGAATCTTTAAGTCTGCTGAAGCTGCACACACAGCTTCTCCTTCCCCCAGGTGTCCTGTCTTAGGGAGATGGGAGTTTTATCTATAAGCTCTGACTGGGGCTGCTGCCTTTCTTTCAGAGATCCCCTGCCCAGAGAAGAGGAATATAGAGAGGCAGTCTGGCTACAGCAGCTTTGTGGTGCTGAGGTGGGCTCCACCTAGTCTGAACTTCTCGGCAGTTTTGTTTACACTGTGAGGGGAAAACTGCCTACTCAAGCCTCAATAATGGCAGACACCTTTCCCCTCACCAAGCTTGAGCATCCCAGGTTGACTTCAGAGTGCTGTGCTGGCAGGAAGAATTTCAAGCCAGTGGATCTTAGCTTGCTGGGCTCCATGGGGGTGGGATCTGCTGTGTGAGACCACGTGGCTCCCTGGCTTCAGCCCTTTAGTGAATGGATCTCTCTTGCTGGCATTCAAGGCATGACTAGGGTATAAACAAAAACTCCTGCAGCTACCTCCATGTCTGCCCAAATAGCCACCCAGTTTTGTGCTTGAAACCCAGGGCCCTGATGGCGTAGGCACCTGAGGCAATCTCCTGGTCCACAGGTTGTGAAGACCATAGGAAAAGTGTAATATCTGGTCCAGAATGCATCATACCTCATGGCACAGTCCTTCATGGGTTCCCTTGGCCAGGGGAGGGAATTCCCCAACGCCTTGCACTTCCTGGATGAGGCAATGCCCCACCCTGCTTTGGCTTACCCTCCATGGGCTGCACCTACAGTCTACCCAGTCCCAGTGAGATGAGCTGTGTGGAAATGCAGAAATCACCCACCTTCTGCATTGATCTTGCTGGGAGCTGACCGGAGCTCTTCTTATTTGACCATCTTGCCAGCCACCCAGAAACATCTTTTGACTTACTGTCAATCTGAAGACAAGGATCACGTCTTGATATTTTTTTTTCTTTTTTCATTCCTCCAAACAGTTGTTAATGTATAAATTAAACTTTATAAAAACTTACCTTTAAACATGGGAAAATTATCCAAAGCTATTGGGTTTATTCTTCACAAAACTGAAAGGGGGCAGTGTTCAAATCCACTTTAAGAAGGAAATTATAAGCATTAATTTAAAAAGCATATCCTCAGTAAACCACAATAAAAAACAAGCCAACAATCCCTGAGGGGACTTGACTCACTTGAGGTGTGGCCTGAGCCTGCCCAACCCTGGAAGGGTAAAGGCAGATACTGATAATCCCTTCCTCTCATAGTTACCAGTAAAGAACATGTTCTCCTGATCCTAGCTGAGCACACTGTCTTAGGGGAAGGGTGGGGGCTGTCTATGAACACTGTGATGAGGACTTAGGACGTCTAGCATTCATGACTCCAAAGTAACCCCGAGCCTTTCTGGGCCTGGAATCCGTCACTTGAAATACTAGCACAAGGAGCAGCGGTGCCTCATTTGTGGCTGGAATTCTTCAGGCATCCCTCAGTCCTGGGCAGTCATCCTAATAAAGCAGCATGGTCACAGGATGAGCCAGTCTGAATCTGTAGCTTCTTCATGCAAAACCTGAGTTTCTGTGTCTCTTTAATTAAAATGATTTGCAGCTCTTATTCCTTTTACAGTTTTTTTTTTTTTCCTGGACTCAAGGAATAGTCTTGTCTCGGGGGGCCCCCAAATAGCTGGGACTACAAGCAGGTACCACAATGCCCAGCTAATTTTTTGTAACTTTTTGTGGAAATGGGGTTTTACTATGTTGCTCACGCTGGTCTCAAACTTCTGAGCTCAAGCAGTCTGCCTGCCTTGTCCTCCAAAAGTGCTGGGATTACAGGCGTAATCCACAGTGACTGATCTCTCTCTCTTTTTAACCCAAATCTTATCCTAGGGTTCCTGGTTGTAGCTGTCTGCTTTAAACTGTGTGTGTGTGTGTGTGTGTGTGTGTGTGTGTGTGTGTGTGTGTATGTGTAGGGAAGTGGAGAGGCTACAACTTTTCGAGAACTTTCTACATGTTCGTCACTCCTTTCATTCACCTCATGCTTTCTAGATTCCTGAGCACAAGTTCTTAATATGGAGGTAATGGCTAGACTTGCAGATCTTTGGATATCTGTGTGTGCAACTATCTAAAATGTTATAGAAAAGCTGTCTACATCTTTCATTGGATTCTTAAAGAACCAATGACCCCAGAAGAATAGGAATTACTACTCTGCAGGTTTATATGCTATCTTCAGGCTCCATCACCTGCTAGCCTTCTTTTCTTGATGATCAAAGTATTCAGTCTTAGCAGCTAACCTATGCTTTGGTATCATGTAAGATAGGATCATTCATTCATTGGTTCAACAAATGAAGAGTAACTATTATGTGCTAGGCATTATTTTTGGTAATGGAGAGACAAAATGGATACAGATACTTTACTTACTAAATACTTACTCTATGCAGAGCACTTTAAGTGATCTTTTAATCTTCAAAACAAACTTAGGAAATAAGTACTATTATTATAGTAATTTTAAAGATGAGAAAATTGAGGCAGGAACTAAATCCAAGTTCTCGCAGTTCATAAGTAATGGCTCCAGGAGCTGAAGGCATCTCTTTAAATGACCTGTTCAAATTATTTGAGGGATACAATGTAAGTCTGAAGTCCAACAAGCCTGGCAGACCTGTTCCATGAGAATAATCAACTATTCACTCATATGACCAGTCACTGTCTTTTTTTTTTTTTTTTTACAAATACATTGTGCTTCTTCCTTTTCTTAGATCATTTTGCTTCCAGTTGAACTGTGGGGTTGGGAATAGAGAGCCTCATTTAGAAGTGTCCTGTATAGAAATTGTGGACATGCCATCTTTGTCCACATTTTGGCTCTACTCTCACATTCATGGATTCTCTGATCACTTATCAACTCTTATTTTCCCACATCTTCACATATGTTTCATCATTACTTAAAGGAGGATAACAAGTCCTGCCAGCATAACAACAGCTGGTTAAATCAACAGCAGTATTTTTAGCCAGGCTCCATTAAGGACTCAACACAAAACCAGACTCTGTTAGTCATAACATCTGAGCAATACGCAAATTCCCTTTTCATTCAGTTTAATCAAATGTATTTACATGTATTTACAATTGTCTCTGCTCACTCAGAAATGATCTCTTCTAGGTTTAGTCACCAAGCCATTTGGTTGCATGTCTGTGTATTCGATAAGCTTTAACTCTTACTTTCCTTTAAGCACCTATAATGGGATTTCTTCCTTTTCCCGTTCCTTTTTTTCCCCCCTCCTTCTTCTCCATTTTGTCACAGATATCTTCTATTTGTTTGTTTCTTCCGGCTTTTTCCAGAGGTTCGATCTTTTGTATATTTGTTTATTGATTAGATTTCTTTAGATCTATAAAAATATTTTACAATGAGCATCATTTTCTTTGACATCTCTTTACTAAAAATCATCTGAGAAGTCTGGAGATTTGAAAATTAAACAGAGACTTAGAATCTAGAAATGTGCTGCCTGATACGGTAGCCACTAGTCTTCCTGGGCTATTAAGGACTTCAAATGTGAATAGTGCCACATGTGAAATGATATTTTAATATGTGGGGCTACATTAAAATAAATTTTATCCATTTCTTTTCCTTTTTCAATACGGCAACCAAAACCATATACAATTATATATGTGGTTCACATTATATTTCTATTGAACAGCATTGGTCTGCATAGAACAATTTCCTTTTTATCACACTACACAGCAGAGCAAGAGAATGCCAATCTGATAAGAATGCTGAAGCTGGGCTATTTGCCCAGTGTTGATCTCCTCTTAAAATTGACGCATTTTTTAATATCAATCTCATGAGACAGAGCCATTGATAGAGAACCAATTCCAGACTGCTGAAAGGAGTTTTCAATTATTTATAAATTACAACCACATCACAAATCCATATTGGAAACCATGAGTGTACACAGAGTTAATATACCCTTGATGCTCTTTCCATGAACACATATCAGTAAAATACAAATCCACAAACAAATTCTCATGTACAGTTTCCTTGTGTTCTGGAAAAATTGAGTCCTTTGATTTTTTTCACTCATAGACAAGTTTGAACATATCAGATTCAATTAGATCTAATCTGATGCTGATGTGGTATATTATTCACAAACCGTATGTGGATATGCACACATACATTATGCACATACCACATCACATTAGCCAAAAAATTGGGCATTCCTGACTAACCGAGAGACATTAATGGATTCCCTATTGTATGGGCAGCATCTAAATTACACATGGACTCTACGTTTCATTAATGTCCAAGTGAAGGGTACTTTCTTGCCCCCTCCCTGCCCCTTACCTATACACTGCATGCTGCCTTGGCTCCCCTAGTGCCTCAGCTTGGAGAAAGAAGGACAAAACAATGGTCATTGAACAAACAAAAGAGGCTTTGGAAATTACAGTTTTGGGATCAACCATGGCACCACAGCTGGCAGCAAACTCATCCTGGAGTAACATTCCAGGAGCCATTAAAGATCAGTGTTCAAGAGGACAGGCTTGCAAGTCAGGTACTCTGGTTTGAATTCTGGTTCCAGTTTTTACTAGCTGGGTGGTCTTAAACACATTATTTATCTAATCTCAAATCTTGTTTTTTTCTTCGTAAGATAAGGATACTTATAATTCTTATCTTTTACACTTATTAAGATTAAATGAGATAGTACCTATTACTTCTTTTGTTCAGCACGGGTGGATTTATGAAAACAACAGAAATGCAGCTATATCACTGTTCTGCCCAGCTGCTGCTTCACCATGAGGCCCTCATCACCAAGTAATTACCTGAGATTTCACATTGCAGGGGCCACCATTGGAAAAGTTTTTTTTTTTAACCTATGAAGTTTGTGGCGCCTTACCTTCTAACTGTCTTCTCCCTCTCCTTTTAAAAAATCAATATGACTTACATAATTAATTTAGGTCTAGGTAATTGTCTTAATGACATTCTTAATTAAAAATTCATAGCTTACTTTACTTGATTTGAGCACTGATTTGAATATTATGATTTCTCTTTGAAAGCACAAATATAGCGTACCTATAACATTCTCAAAAAACAAGACCAAATACTCCATGGCTCCTTGTGACTATATGTGGATATGCAATACGCAATGAATAAACACACTAGGGTACTCACCGGCTTATACAATATTATGGCTTTGTTCTCAGTTCAGGTATATTTTCTATTACAACAAGGATTAAGCATTTTAAGATACCCAGAATATCCTCCCCTTTGCCCCGACCTATCACTCAATTTCTTCTTGCTTCCTTTATTTGATAGGGCCAATTATTAGAATACTTTTGTAGTAAGTTAAACAGTAAAAATGTACCAGTTACTAGTCCGTTTTTAAAATGAAACAAGAATTTACCAGATCCATCTGCTCTACAGCTACATTAGGATTTTCCAAGCCAATGTTTGCTGTAAGGGAACTTATGTCAATGTGTTTTACACTGTAAATATTTCAGCACACATACACACACACATACACACATAACATGAACAGCCATATTTATCCAATACTAATTTTATATGGATTACTTCCTTGCTGAATTCTTTGCTACCTTTTCTAGCAACAGAAGTGATCTTGTCTAAAAATGTTCAGAACAAAACTGTATGCTATCTGATGTTTTCTTCCCAGTTGAATATTTCACAGCCAGTATATTCTTTTTCACTCTAAGTGTGGTAAACAAAAAGATTACTCTAGAATCATCTAAATTTAGTTGGACAGTCAACTCTCTGACAGATGTTTCTACACTATCTTTCAGCTAACCAGCGTAACCCACTGAGACCTCATTAGACTGTTGTCACTAAATGCCATATGGTTGTGTTGGGTGGTTTTCAAATGAACCAGTAATGTCTAAACATCAAATTTAGTTCTCTCCTAACAACATTATGTCATAAGAGGGCTTAGAATAGTTTTGACAGTTACTACAACCAGTAGGGAATTGTTGAAAACTCTTTAGAATCTGGGGAGATTCTAAAAACTCATGAAAAGCATGAGCTTTTCAAGCTCAGGGGGTGAATTAGGAGCCTCTACTGTTTCCTAGGGCACTTGGATGCAGAATATCTTGAGGAAGGAGAGTGGAATGTGAGGAGGCAAACCCTTGACATTTGAAAAACAATTTGTCCTTGCTCTTTTCAGTCATTGTTTCTGTGTAATGTTGGAAATGTCAGGAAGGGGCCAATAACCTGGATTGTACAGCGAGGAGGTGGTTGCCACAGAAAGAGGGTTTGCCATGGTGTCAGCAGCAGAGACCTAACTTTTGCTACTTCCTAGTGCTGGTTTCAAGTGTCTGTTTTGGAGGCTATTTAGTAAAAGAGTGTGGCATAGTGGACTTCAAAGTGGACTATCAAACAAGTAGTCTTCAAGCCTGAAAATGAAAAAAGAATATTATACATTCTGGAATGAAAGACATGATATAACCTAGCTACCTAGAATGTATCTGGTTGCAAGGACTAGTCAGCAGGCTCAACAGAGAGAGGCAGGCTTTGGGGCTGCAGGCAAGAGGTACATATTAATCCCTGGCTGCATTTGGTGAGCAGCAGGCTGGCATTCACCTCAAGGAGATGGAACAAAACAACAGTGGATGGTATCAGCTGAGTAATTCTCAAATTACTGAATCAGTCTGATGTGACCTGGCTCTCCTGCCAGCCAGTGTCACACTACCCAAAAGAGCACAGAAACCCAGGACAGACAGGAAACCTGAGCTGAAAAGATTCCAACAGCATCATGTGAAGGAAAGGGAAGAGAGCCAAATATCAAAGTGATGATAATGGCATCCCATAGCAGATACCCACCCCCTTGCAGAGAAATCGGAAAATTGAATAAAAATACATGCTGAGAGTATGCAAATGACAAACTACCTGTAATAACAACAAAACTAAGTTAACAGAATCTTCAGTTGTTCAACCTTCACCAAGGTCTAATCTCTTTTCTGCTTGGCTCCAGGACCAACCACTTTCTTGGGTAGCTTTTAGGATTCAGAGATATAAACATTTCCCTCTCTTAGCTCCCTTTGCCTGGCTTGATTTCAGTTCATTTCTACATCTTTTTTGCTCTTTGAGATTTTTTTGGGACACCAACCTAGTTCATCTAATTAGACTTCACATGTGGCTTGCTATTTCTCCTTAGAATTTACCCACTAGATTTTACCCTCAGTGTGGCCTTTGAGATCCAGAGTACACTCATGCCTCCTTTTTCTAGAGGACATGGGTCTAGGTTGGCTGTCATGGCCATACACTGCACCATTATTCATTCTGCCTTCCTGACTTCCCCTGGTCCACTAATGCTCCCTGCAGAAGTTATATTCACTTGGGTCACTTCCTTTGATAATCTGCATTATTCCCATTAGCCCAGTGGAAGTTCCCAGAGGCATATCCTGGAAACAGGTTACAAGTGCAAGTAGTTTATTTGAGAGGTATTATCAGGAAAAATTAAAGTGAGATTACAGCAATGGGAAGCAATAGTGGAAACCAGCAAGCAAATTACCACTTTGGCAATTGGAGCTGAATATTTACCCAACAGTTTCTCTCTGACTTTGCTTGAGGGCTGTTCCTAAGGATAATTATTCTCCAGCACTCTAGTTTGCCTCATATACAGGTTGAACAGGCTCTGATGGGCAAAAGGTCTTCAAGAAAAGAGTTGCAAATATAGGCAGCTGAAAGTTGGTTATCTACATGGCAAGTACTAAGGAGGTTGGTAAATAGCTACCTGTCCCCAACCCTGGGTCCCACCCACCATCTGCTTCTTTCCCTCAGGATGGATCAAATCTCAAACTTCAGCCATACAAGCTCTGTTTCCAGCTTTGACTTTGTTTTGATCTCCAGTTGCACACTCATACTACTCATGTTCATGTTCTTGATTTTGTACTAAGTGCTAAGGATTCCAAGATGAATGAGACATGTTTCCTCCTTCAGGAAGTAAGCTGTTTAGAGTTTAAAATAATCTCCTCCCCTTTTTCTACCTGCCAAAAGAATTCCACTTCCCAAATTTCCTTTTTGCATAGTGTCCTCATTTCCCTCAGACACTCTGGTTGGCTACTATGCCTTCAGTATATACTTGCTGACACCGTTATCTTCAAGTAATCTCTCTTTCCAGTCTACCAATAAGCATCTTCTTTCTTAATGTTTCTACCTTTGTTTGTTCCTTTCCATCCCACTGCCATCATCCAGGCAGGTTTCCCATTATGTCTATGATGTAAGGTTTTTTTTTTTTTTTTTTTTTTTTTTTTTTTTTTTTTTTTTTTTTTTTTAAGTAGCCTCAGTTAACAATCCTACATCCATCCCCATCTCTTAAACCCCTATTCCAAAATGAAATTTGTCCTCCACACCATGATAATATGAAGAATGTTTCTAAAACGTGTCATTTTCTGCTGAGATGCCTTTCAGTTCCTTGATGTTTTATGGACTCAAGACTCTCCCAATTTTTCCCAACTCTACCTCTGCAACCTTCTGTATAAGCCAGATAATCTGCACCATGTCACCTAAACAAAACATTTCTAGTCAGTCTCCATAATCACCACTCACACTTTTCCAATTTGTATAACCTTCTTCTCTTCCCTGTCCCAAATCCTATCCAGACTGTAAGAGAATTCAGATCCTATCTTCCATGAAAGCTTCTGACCACCCGACCCATGCTAATCCTTCTTACCAGAACCAGTCATTGACTGTACTAATCATTTGACATTTTGTCATTCTCTGCAATTTGTGACATTTTTTGCATCTGCTTTATGATATCTGTTTTAATAATCATAATAGCTGTTATCAAACACATGCCAGGATCCTTTAAAATTTTATCTTTTCATATTCCATAACAATACAATGAAATAACTGTTATTTTTTCTTATTTTAAAATGAAGAAACTGAACATCAGAAAGCATAAGGAGTTAATTCAAGAAAAAAACAGAACTTTTCAGACTTAGAATTTGAAGCCAGATCTGCCTGGCTCTTAACAGCTATTGTATCTTCCCAATAAAACTATAAATTCATTAAGAATAAGGATCAATCTTATTTCTTCTTTATAAAAAATGCTTTATATACAGTAGGAGTTTAGTCAAGTCATATATTTAGATTTACAGGAAACTTCTTTAATAACTTTGAAAATCACTGGAAGAGACTTAGCTGTGGTTTGTTTCATTTTGCTTACTTAGTTTAAGAAAAAGCTAATAACTAAAAAATTGGCTCTGCCTATGTTTGGTGAATCTGGTAGTGTTTATATATTTTGAAATAATGGACACTGTGTACTTGTCCATCAGTGTATTTCTGTGCCTACTACAAAATTATTTGTGAGTCCATATGCCCATATAAAGACAGGCTTATGTTAAAAATTTTTAGAATATGAGCCATGTCATAAAGATATGATATGGTCTCAAAAGGATTATAAATAAATACTCTTAGAGCTGAACAACTTAAACTAGGGAAAACAGGATGTCCTTCTTGCCCTGAGAGCTTGGCTTGTCCTGGGCTGATGCTTTAGCAAAAAAAAATCCATGGTTACTTACTCCCAATATGTAAGCTTTGTGAGCAGAAAAACTCACTCTGCCTTACTTTGGGTGAAATAATCTAACATTCATTGCTCATTCCGTAGTGACAGTCGTATCAAAGCCTTCTCCTTGTTAATTTTCCTTCAAATCAACACTTAAACTGATGATACAAATAGGCCCATCACTGGACATAAGTGCCTCTTTATGTGAGAACTTTTTTAACCAGCATCCCTGGGTGATCTTCAAAATCCTGTGAACTCTTTAATATTGTCTTCATGATGTTAGATGCATTTGCATTTTGTTTTCAAAAGAGAAACTTTTATGACTTCAAAAGGTTCCCAAAAAGGCTCATGACCCTGAAACAGGTTGAGCATTATTGCTTAATGTAAAATAGTGAATTATCATCTGGCTTATTAATTACTTATTAGATGGAAGCTCTTATTTGTAAATACTTTTTATGTCTCACGTTCCTGGCACATTCCTGGCACAGGATAGTGAGAGATGCCCAAACTTGCAATACATTTTTTGAGTGTTTGATTAATAATATGATCATTTTGGGGTTTAGTCTCCTTCAGGTTAGCTGGTAATCACATTTCTGATCTTCTTGTCCAGCAATAACTAAGCCCAAGATCTCCTCATCACTATCCCTAATCCACAGAACTGGAGAAATCTCACGTCTTATGAGTCTCTGTTCTAGGGGTGTGAGCACATTGCCAAACCACAGTGCCAATTTTCTGATTATAGCTATCCTTCATGTACCATTACCTATCTAGTCTCATAAAGTCACCTGTGGATCGAGAGCATCCAAGAGCAAGTGACTACATGGGCTTAGAAGGAAGGTCTGTGGACAAGACCTAGAGGGAGATCAACTGATCCACAGGAAATGGAATTTATAGGCTTAGCCCACTACTACTATGTGCTAACCCAGACATTAAGATGACTGTGGTCTTTGATGTTCCTGCAGGTTTGCTAGATTACAGGAGGGATTTCACAAGCAGAGTTATACATTTGGCCTTTGGTAAAATTCCTAATTAAAAAAAAATAGATCTGAAGGACATAATTCTTTTTTTCCCAATGTTGCTGAATTATGCTTTCATCATTACTCAGTAATAGTGCATTTGTTAAGGTGTAATAACTACATTGCAGTACAGACATTACAAGTGTTACTTCCTATAGCAATCTTCTTTCTTTTGTTTATCTATGATAAGGATAGGACTGGAAAAAAAGATTTCTATCTCAATTTCAACAACCTCCCATCTCCAAATTTACCACCTTAATATCAAATCTTAATTTTGTATTATTCTTTTCTTCCTTGTTATTTCTTTCTCCTTTCTTTAGAATGCCTAAACAAACAAAAAAAACTTAAATATAAGCTAATATAAAAGAAATTTACTTTATTATTATCTTTCTTAAGAATGTCATTTTGTCATTTGATTAAAGTATATGAATTTTTAAATGTAACTATTTCCATGCTACAAAATAATAAAAACAAAAGAACTGACATGTTGCAGGTAATCTTTTATCATGAAATAATATCTCATTTTATCATGAAAAAATTCTCTCATTTCAGTATGTTCTAGCATTAAAATTGGGCAAAATAAGTAATTTGAACATGTAAGGAGGTACTTGTGTCTGCATTTCCAATGACACAAAAGGATATTAGCAAAGAAGTCTGAAGTTGGTTTATGCTTAAATAGCTCACTCCTGTGAAAAACATGTTGAACTGAGAAAAACAAGAATTCTGTGGCCTGTCTTCAAAAATATTCAAGATTCCAAATCAGTTCACCTTTTACCTTCTGGTGGGTTAGAAACTAGATAAACACATGCTAATTAGTGTTTTCCTGTTGATTTAAAAAAATTTTTTTATAGATCTGTCTAAAACTATCAGGGGTGTAAAATACTAAAATTCTGAAATGTTTTTATTACTAAAAAAAATAAAAATCTTTAAAAACATTTACCAAGTTAAAGAAACGACTCTTGAAAGAACTCATAACAGAAAATAAGTTCTTTTAATAGTTTCTTTAACTTGGTAAATATTTTTAAAGATTTTTAAATCTCTCTAGAAGAATTTTTGCCCACATATCAGTTAAGCCTCTCAATCTCCCATGGAGTAAAAATTCCAGGAAGAATGACCAATGTGTGTTGGAGCAAAGCTGACTGGCTATAAATCTCAACTGGAGCCCGAGTGGTATAGCAGAAAAACATGGCTTTGTAGCTATCAGGCGCGATCCAATCCCCAGTTTCACCACCTAGTAGTTACGTAATGTTAGAGAAGTTATTTATCCTCTCTAACCCCCAATTATTCAACAGAAAAATCTGAACAGTAAAATTAATGTCTTTTTTTTTTAATGGTTAAAACCAACACATCAAAATTGTTTAATACAGTGTGAAGTTATGTTATGGGCTGAACTGTACCCTCCTCCCTCTCCTCTCCCAATTCATATCTTTAAGATAGAGTTCAGGTCAAATCTGAACTAATTCAGGCATTCAGAATGTGACTGGATTTAGAGATAGGGCCTTTAAAGAGGTCATTAAAGTAAAATGAGGTCATATTGGGTGGCCCTGATCCAATCTGGTTCCTTATAAGAAGAGATTAGGACACAGACATGCATGCCTACAGAGGGGAAACCATGTGAAGACACAGTCAGAATGAGACCATCTACAGGCCACCAAGGGAGGCCTTAGAAGAAGTCAATGCTGCTGACATCTTGATCCAGGACTTCGTGCCTCCAGAACCATGAGAAAACACATTTCTGCTGTTTAAGCCACCAGTTTGTGATGTTTTGTTACGGGAGCCCTGGCAAACTAATATAGGCTCACAACAGGCCCTTGATAGATAAAGGTTGTTATTGTTAGTTTATCAATTGGGACACCCAGATATAAGTGTGTAAACTGGGTAAAAAGGGCTGGCTTATAGTTGATAGTGACTAACCATCCACTGAATAAATTGAAGAGCATAACAAAGGATGATTCCTTAAATGTCCCCAGCCAGCATGCCACAGCACTAGAAATTCCCAGCTCATTTATGTCAAAGCACTGACAGGTCCTTTTAAGCTTCATATTAAGCCATTATCCTCCATTAAAGTCTTTAGACAAATAATTTAGAATATTATAGGTCATCTTAGAGACAAGGCTCCTGAGAGCATAATATGCAGAGCAAATAAGATCCAAAGGGGTTAGGAAGAAGGAGAGTACTAGGACACAGGGCATAGTGGGTGAAGAAACTCCCCCAGTGAGTTGCCAAAGATATAACAAACAGACATGTCCACGTATGGTCCCTGAGTCCAAGGAGAGCAGGCACTCAGACAGAATGAAGGTATTGATAAACCACTACTGAAGACAAGTTTTCTTAAACCATAGATTTGCTTTCAGCTATGGATGAGATTTGTTTATCCCCAAGGGACACCATCTCTGTGTGTGTGTGTGTGTGTGTGTGTGCGTGTGCGTGTGTGTGTGTGTGTGCGCGCGCGCGCGTTCTCACACAAATTCACCCTACAGAATCAGAATGGCCACACAGGATTATGAATTCATATTCAGACATTGATGGTCAAATGATGTCTCAGCTTGGTTACCATTACGACACTCATGAAGAGAAGGGGGTGAGTTTACAGAAGGTTAAAAAGATAACCAAAGAAGGGAATGAGGAAATAAAATGAAAATATGAAGAAGGCATAATAGAGACTACCCACAAGATACTAGGGACAAGGAAAATCTTAAAGTCAGAAAAAAAATCAGACTGAGAAAACTGAAAATACTTTTTAAAACCCATTGTTAACAGTTATCTATTTCTTTCCAATGTTTAAGCCAATTTCCTGTCAGTGCAACTCACCTCAGTGAGGAATAATTAATGGCCTTCTCTTAATAACTCTTCATGAACTTTGATCATCCTTTGACTTAGAGGAGCCTAAAGCTAAGTGAACTGAAGAAGAAAAATAAATTAAAGCAATGGAATCAAATCCCACTAAAAGCAGACAACATTTACTTCACTGCAAGTCAACACTGATGCCAAACCAGTTAGTCAGATTGGTTGGGCTATCAAGAAATAATCAAATCTGAAATCTCAAGTTGGAAGAAAACTTCCAGACCTCAATTTCCCCCTGACAAAATTATAGAGTTGGACTTAGATGACTCTAATGTTCATTCCAGGAATATTATTTTTATGATTTTGTAATATTTCTGCTTATCAGATATTAGCAAAGATTGCAATGGCCTATTAAGAACAAAAGGAAATGACTAGAAGCTTATAATTCTAAAGGTTCTAGTATCAAAAAAATAAATGTTAAGTCAGATAATTTTCCAAATATTAAGTTCAATGTTCTCCATTTGGCTTTTATTTTTCATATGACCAACCCAAAATTTAAGTGTGAAGTCATTTCTTGGACAATGACTTCTTTTACGTTGAGTTTGCCAAAGCTGAATTTTATTTAAAATTCTCTCTTGGTTGCCCATTCTATGACAGTTCCAACATATTCACCAGCAACACCTTCTTTATCTGGTAGAAACCATGGAACCAAAATGCCATGAGACAAATGATCAAGATCCTTTTGACAAAAAAACTTTTCATTCCAGTCAAAATATCTAAGATAATATTTTATTTTGATTAAAGAATTTTTTTTAATGGTGGAGTTTTGCCTAGACAGGTCTCAAACTTGTGGCCTCAAGTAATCCTCCTGCCTTGACCTCCCAAAGTATTGGGATTACAGGCATGAGATACTGTATCTGGATAAGATGCTGTTTTATAAACTGGTAATTAAAAAAAAAAAAACCTCAGCAATAGCACATTCATGTTTGCAAAATACCTGTAGCAAAAGATGACTCAAACACTCCAATGGTATAGCTTGCTTTAAAAAAAACAAACAAAAACTTTAGATCTTAGAGCTAACAAAATAAAAACAAGGAAATACATGAACTTATTAAAGTCAATGGAAGGTAAACTTTCAGTTCTCCTTGGGTTTTGTTGGAAAAGAAAATAGGAAAGTTGGTGACTTTTAGTTATTGCTTAAGATGACTCCACAGCACTGAAAATGAAGAACCACTTTAATCAAACCTTCTTTGGGGGTTTCTGGAAAGCCACTTTTCGTTCATCTTTGTATCTTCCATGGCATTTAACATAATAACCTAATAGGCATTTTATATATATTAAATTGAATACATGAATGAAGGAAGTACTTTTCTGAATTTGAACAGATCAGAAGCGTTAGAAATTAATCTAACTTGAGCTGAGTTATGAAGCGTAATTTTCCTTGGCAGAAGGGTGGTTCTTGTCTTATACTGCCTGGGACTGGAAACAATAGTAGAACAGAATGAATTAAAAATAAACTTGAAGAAAAGGAATAAATACCATTCAAATAGCATTAAAAGCTTAATAATTTGTAGGCCACGTGTGGTGGCTCACACCTGTAATCCCAACACTGTGGGAGGCCAAGGTGAGCAGACCACTTGAGGTTAGGAGTTCGTAACCAGACTGGCCAACCAGTGAAACCCCATCTCTACTAAAAATACAAAAATTAACTGGACGTGGAAGCACATGCCCATAATCCCAGCTACTCAGGAGGCTGAGGCAGGAGAATCGCTTGAACCTGAGAGGTGGAAGTTGTAGTGAGCCAAGATCACGCCATTGCACTCCAGCCTGGGCAACAGAGAGAGACACCCTCTCCCCGCCCTCAGAAAAAAGGCTTAGTAATTTGAGCTTTTTTGGACATGAAATGTGAAGTGTGAAACGGTTCAAGTAAACAAGAGTTAAACAATATATGGTTGGAAAACCTATATGGTTTATTACACCTTTGCATATGAGATTAAATAATCATACATACTGTATCTATGAGCAAAGTAAAGCTTCACTGAAAGAGGAATTACTTTTGTCTTTTTTATGAATGGGCTGCTCAGCCCTGGCTCATTATTTCATGCTTTTGATCTTGAGAAAGTTAATAAGCAGTTTTCAGGGCTATAGTTTACTAGCCCAGTTTTAGGAAGGAAGTATGCAGGGAAAGTCATAAGCCTTTTCAAAGGCATTGCAGGCCAGAGTAGACTGGGTTCTGATTTGTTTACTGCTGCTGCAAACTTGGTGTAACATATTAATTTGAATGATGACACTGTTCTTTATTATCCTCTTGCATGAGAGTAAAAACAGCCAACAAAACATATGGAAATTATTTTCTGGGTCCCCTGAGGTTTCCAATCCATGTCATTGATTGGAAATCTACGTATTTTACTCCTTCGAAATGTTTAGTCTTCACAACATTTATACTATGCATGCTGTACACTCTGCTTTTGTAACAATGATCATGGGTAATTGAAATCAACAATCTACTTTAAGAAAACCATGACATCTAATCCATCAAACTAGAAGAAGGATTCAATTGTCTGAATAATCCAAGTTTGACATTTAAATCAGGTACATTATGCACATTTTCCCCTCCCTGCTGAGGGGCACGTGCAGGAAGAACAGAAAGATCTGTTGCTCCCTGATAAGGTCAGGGAAGTTTAGCTAGATTATTGTGATGCTTAAAGCTCATTGGTTTTGCCTATGAAGGGCAAAGCTGTTACCATGACTACAAAGCTGCTGTTGCTAAGGCATCCACAGGCTCATCTGATGTCAGGGCTTCCAGGTGGCCCAGCACAAAAGCTATTACTTTACGTTGTTGTCAAGAAGTCTTTGAATAGTAGTACATAGCTAAAATAATTCCAGGTAAACAAGGTTTCCTATACTTTTTCATGTAAACAGAGGCTACTCTTCAAAGTGGAAGTAAATGACTGGAAATGAATCTATTTCTCCTAATTAGCCCATCAGAGAAATACTAAAGTTGAAGGGAGAAAAGTATGCACAGCCTGTATTAAACTACTGCTTTAAAAATTTTTAAACAACCTCATAAACATTTGTAAAGCATTGATTGGCAAGTCAAAACAGCCAAGTCACTGATAAGAACTGGCAGTGTTACAAAGCTGGAAAACACAGGGTCACAAAATGCACCAGAAGGGACAATTCATCCACACTCCTGTCTCTGTAATAGCCAGCATCAGTTAATTATGCACCTATGCCAATACTAAACGCAGCCTTTTGGGTGTGAAGGTCATATAACGATATATGAATACTATTTCCCTAGTGAGGGAAAGAGAGGAGAGACAGAGAGAGAGGAGAGAGAGAGAGAGAGAGAGAGAGAGAAAGCACCCTTTTTGGGATCTTAACATTTAGGTCAGTTGAATTGCTATGCTACATTATCCCTTTATCTACCACCTTCCCCTCCCACGAAGCTCGTGTAGCAAGCCCTGACCAAGTCTGAGTGTAATGACACTTCCAAGTGGTCTTGAACGTGTGCTTTAGTTGCTAGAGGTAATAGGTGGTTCCAGCATCGGGGACTAGATTAGAAGATCTTTAAAAGTCCCTTCCGGGCCGGGCGCGGTAGCTCACGCCTGTAATCCCAGCACTTTGGGAGGCCGAGGCGGGTGGATCAAGAGGTCAAGAGATCGAGACCATCCTGGTCAACATGGTGAAACCCCGTCTCTGCTAAAAATACAAAAAATCAGCTGGGCATGGTGGTGCGTGCTTGTAATCCCAGTTACTCAGGAGGCTGAGGCAGGAGAATTGCCTGAACCCAGGAGGCGGAGGTTGCGGTGAGCCGAGATCGCGCCATTGCACTCCAGCCTGGGTAACATGAGTGAAAAAAAAAAAAAAAAAAAAAAAAAAAAAAAAAAAAAAAAAAAAAAAAAAAAAAAAAAAAAAAAAAGTCCCTTCCGGGGCCGGGCACGGTGGCTCACATCTGTAATCCCAGCACTTTGGGAGGCCGAGGCTGGTAGATTGACTGAGCTCAGGAGTTCGAGACCAGCCTGGGCAACACAGTGAAACTCCGTCTCTACTAAAATACAAAAAATTAGCCGGGCGTGGCAGTGTTCGCCTGTAGCCCCAGCTACTCGGGAAGCTGAGGCAGGAGAATCACAAGAACCCGGAAGGTGGAGGTTGCAGTTAGCCGAGATCGCGCCACTGCACTCCAGCCTGGGCGACAGAGTGATTTTCCGTCTCAAAAAAAAAAAAAGTCCCTTCTGGCTGCGTACGGTGACTCACGCCTGTAATCCCAGCATTTTGGGAGGCCGACGTGGGTGGATCACGAAGTCAGGAGTTCACTATCTCCTCAGGCAAACATGTATGTTGGAAATGTATTCATTTTATTGAGCCTGTCTCCCAGCTGCTTCTGGGATCTGATAGAAAGCTAGGTTTTGTCTATTTGGCTAAGATCTGGGCAAGGCTGAGCCTATTGTATTCAGTGTGTGATATATAGGCCTGGGTATGGATGGGGCAAGTAGAGAGGCTTTTGGAGTAACACTCCCTAAATGGTGAGGAGTCTAAGGTTTTACCCTTTACTTGTTTGCAAACAAGAGAGTTGGCCAGTTTCTGCCGGGATGCTGGTGGAAAATGTGAGATTCCTGGTGCAGAGATAGTGGACAGTTTATCACTCAATACAATAGCAGTAGCCAGAGTATGAGCATTTGTGCTGGTTCCCTGAGCCCCAATTCCTGCAGGGCAATGTGAAAGTGTCAGCTGACAATTGTGCATGCAATGGCTTGTGTTATAAGAGAGAAATGATAAGCTTAGGGAATATAATATTTTTTAATGGACAGTAAAGCTTGCCTGAAAGAAATGATGTCTCTCTTCCGTGGTCATTATACATATGTTGCTATACAACTATCCTTGGAAAATAGTCCAGAACAGAGGCAGCTGGTATATCTGCTGGCAAGACATGCAGAAAAAAAGAGAAACTCATAGAAAATTATCTCCTAACAAATACCTGTTTTGCTGTACGTAACATCCTCCTTATGATATGATCTAGTAACAGAAGTGTTTTTTTTTTCCTTCCTGGTCAGCACACCACACTGCCTCCTAATACTGAATCTCTACGACCAGATCACCTTGCTTTCTAGCGTAGGTGCTACAGCTACACCATACCACCTCAAGCTTTACTTGTGTAATTAGACTTTAAAAAACAATTAAAATGTACCTTCATATTTACTTCTGTAACATTCTTTTTTAGAAGAATAGAGGGAACAGCATCCTGACCCAAGCTGAACTGTGGCAATAGCCTCCTGATTGGGTTCTCCACATCCTACCCTATTTGCCTCCTCTATTTTCTTCTTTTAAAGACGGAGTCTTGCTCTGTCACCCAGGCTAGAGTGCAGTGACGCGATCTTGCTCACTGCAACCTCCGCTTCTCAGGTTCAAGTGATTCTCCTGCCTCAGTCTGCTGAGTAGCTGGGATTACAGGTGCGTCCCACCACGCCCAGCTAATTTTTGTATTTTTAGTACAGACTGTATTTCACCATGTTGGCCAGGCTGGTCTCAAGCTCCTGACCTCAAGTTATCTGCCCACCTCGGCCTTCCACAGTGCTGGGATTACAGGATGAGCCACCGTGCCCAGCTCCCCTTGCCTCTCTTGATTTCAGTCCCTAACCTGCAGTGAGCATTGTGTTTTAGCTATGCAGTACTTATCATGTCCTGATTTCTTTTTTTTTTTTTTTTTTTTAGGCTAGTCAAGTGAAGCAGTGGGAGTGGAGAAGGAACAAAGAAATCTGTAACTGGTTGTGATGTCTGACTTCTATTTTCTATAAAAGAGAAGCATTTTATAGCTTCCCTTTAAAAAAATAAAACCTGAATAACAGAGCTAACAGGGTCTAGTCTACATTCCATCCTCACCTTGAAACACTGTTCTTCCTTTTTCTGTTCCTGCCATAAAATGTTTTGAAGAGGTCTTTAAACATGCCATGCCTCAGAGCCTTCGTACTTGGAGTTCTTGCTGCCTGGAATGCTCTCTCCTCATTGTTCCCTTTAGCTTAACTCATTTCTATTCTAACTTGCAGGTTTTAGCTTCTAAGTTATTTCTTCATGGAAATCTTTCCTGATACCCATACTAGATTGCTTCCTTATGTTATATTTCTAGAATGTGCTGTCCTTTGTAGAGCACATCACACTTGTAATTAATGTCAGCCTTCACCTTTAAACTCCAAAGGGCCAGTGTGTTCTGGCTCCATCACTCAACAAAATGCCCGCAACAGTGCTCAATAAACATGTGCTAACTGTCTTCCCAAATAAGCTTCACATTTTCCAGTTTGCCTCAAGTACATGTTCACAGGATGAAATAGTGAAAAATGAGTGTAGGGTATACCGTCTAGAATCTTCCAAGCAAGACTGAGGCATTGGCCAGGTGCAGTGGCTTATGCCTGTAATCCCAGCACTTTGGGGGGCCAAGGCAGAAGAATTGGCTGAAACCAGGAGTTTGAGACCTGCCTGGGCAACATGGTGAGACCCCGTCTCTGCAAAAAATACAAAAAGTAGCCAGGTGTGGTGGTGCATGCCTATTGTACCAGCTACTTGGAAGGCTGAGGCAGGAGGATTACTTGAGCCCAGGAGGTTGAGGCTGCAGTGAGCTGTGATCATGCCACTGCATTCCAACCTGGGCAACGAAGTGAGAACCCTCCATGCCAAAGGAAAAAAAAGAAAGAAAGAAAGAAAGAAAGAAAGAAAGAAAGAAAGAAAGAAAGAAAGAAAGAAA